>NC_057861.1:189581890-189910223 GCF_019393635.1 Dromiciops gliroides | reverse complement strand
GACTCTGGTGGAGAGCAGAGCTAGAAATGTGCTCTCCCTTTAATAGATAGGAATCTAGGCCTTTTTCTTCTCTCTTTACCAAATTCTTATTCTCCTTAACAAATGTTTAAAAGTCTAACTCTTGCTAAAGCTTATAATTTATTGGCGGCCACTCATTAGATATTTTAGAGAGTTTAGCTAGAATTTTAGCCCTTAACAGTAGCCATGAAGAGTCTGACATGACTGAAAAACCATTGAACATGCCTTTCCTATATATCTTCGATATCATATAACCCTTGACAGATATTTGAAGCAAAGAGCTGCTCCTCCCCCTCCCCCAGTGGATAGTTTCCCTTATCTCAGCTGCATTGATTTTTGTCATGAAAAAGCTACATAATATAGTTGAAGAAAGGATGGTTATGAGCACCTAGAAAGTGGTGATCAATAAAACTCAGCATGAGTTTGTCAAAAACAAGTCATGCTAAAATAACTTCATCTTTTTGACAGTATTACTAAATTTGTAGATTAAGTCTAGAAAACACATAGTATATCAATATTTCAGCAAAATTTTTGATAAAATCTTTCATATTTTTAGTATAAATAAATTAGGGCTACTAACTACAATTAAAATGGAGATTCTCTGCTCAAGATTAAGTTTTAAAATGGGAAGCCAAAAGATTTGAGGATAATAAATCCTCCAGGAGTCAGGTGCTATGGTCCTCTAAATCTATGTTTAAACTGGGGCAATGTGATGGTGTCATTCTGCCCCTGCCCCTCTCCAAGATGTCTTCCCAACTTCCATGGTTATATACAAAAAATTTTGGCCTTAATATGTGTTAGAGAGGCTCCTTCTTTTATGAAAATTCCAAAATGGTAACTGAAAGGGAGCAAGGCATTGTCCAGTCTATTACCTCTACATCCATCCCTATATTTTAGGGTCTTTGAGCACAGTATTTGATTGAGCAGGATGACAATATGGGTCCAGAAGTTTTCCCACTTTACTCAAGGTTGGCTCAAAAAGGTAACATGGAAATCCTTTCTTTGATCCCAGATGCTATGGGATGGTTTGAGCCTAGATGAACACCTGTGTACAAAATTTAAATTGGGGAAACAGGAGATCTTCTTAGTTGGTTTCAAAGGGTGAAACCAATAAACAATTAAAACTACATAGATGTTGTTGAGTCATTTTAATTGTGTCCAAATCTTTGTGACCCCATTTGGGGTTTTCTTGGCAAGAATACTGGAATTGTTTGTCATTTCTTTCTTTAGTCATTTTACAGATGAGGAACTAAGGCAAACGGTGTTAAGTGACTTGCCCAGGATCACATAGCTAGTAAGTGTCTTAGGCCAGACTTGAACCAGGAAGATGAGTCTTCCTGATTCAAAGTCCAGTGCTCTACCCAATGTACCACTTACCTTCCCACAAAAATATATAGGATTACAATAGATTAAAATGGACATTGGTCTTCCTGGAGAGTTCTGCCTCTCAAATTGCAAGGCAAGGGACAAAAGAATGGTCTTATGGTTTTGGTTTTTGTTTTTTCCTCAAGTGAGGGTGAAAGGGTTTATGGAAGTGCTTGTGACATTTTCCTTCAGAATTCTACACATGAAAGCTAACTCAGGTTCTAAAGGGGAGAGGGAATAAACTTCTAAAAAGGAAGGATCCTAACAGGAAGAGAAATGCCTTCATTATTAGTATAGCTATTTTATAAATATGTATGGGTGTGCATGTAGGTATTTTCTAGCAAATAACATCCATTAATTCACAATCCCAAGTAAGGAAGGATAGTACCAGGAGTTATAAAATTTTAAGAGGGAAACATATCCTTAGACATATAATCAAAAGGTCTTAGAGGGTTAGCTAGGTGGCACAGTGGATAAAGCACCGGCCCTGGATTCAGGAGGACTTGAGTTCAAATATGACCTCAGACACTTGACATTTACTAGCTGTGTGACCTTGGGTAAGTCATTTAACCCTCATTGCACCCCCCCCCAAAAAAGTCTTAGAGACCATATATGAGACACTATTAAATAAACTATAACTTAAACTCAACACAAGAGATGGAAGTTGGATAATAGTAGGGTTAGTTAGATTTAGAACTGGTTGAACAACCAGAGCTATTTCAAAAAAATGGTGATTAAAGCATTCATATCCAACTAGAGGGAGATCTCTACTGGAATACCACAGATGTCTGTCCTTTGCTCTGTTCTGTTAAAAAAAAATAATCGATTTGTGTATAAGAAAAGCCTGAGCAAAATTATAATAAGGCTAAAAGATGATACTTTTGTTTGGGACTTCAGTCACAAAGGTACAACCTGAGATGGTTTAAAGATATCTCCTTAATAAAGTATGTGAAGTACCCTCAGTTTGATCCATTCACACTTCACTAAGGGTGAAGTATTAAACGTAAGCAATAGTGATGATCTCTTTTGGGGAGACTATTATGGCCCTGATGCAGACCTGTATACAAAGTCTATAAATTAATCAGACTTGCTATGAAGTAAAGTGATGGACATTGTGAGGAAGACAGAGCTGGTATAAGCTGTGAGAAAATAATTATTAATAATGGATTACTTGGGGGCAGCTAGGTGGCGCAGTGGATAGAGCACTGGCCCTGGAGTCAGGAGTACCTGAGTTCAAATCCGGCCTCAGACACTTAACACTTACTAGCTGTGTGACCCTGGGCAAGTCACTTAACCCCAATTGCCTCACTAAAAAAAAATAATAATAAATAATAATAATAATGGATTACTTGGGGACCCAGAGACTAGTTTCTCAGTGCTTTCTCCCTGCCATTCCAGAAAGTCCTGTGCTCCTTGTCTGGGACAAACCAGAGGGGACAAAAGAAATGGAGATAGACTCTTTGTCTAGCTCTGTAAGGGACTGATTGCTGCCTACATAATAGACTTTGCCTTAAGCAACTTGAATGCGGGTCTTCTGCAGAATTCATTTTAATTTAGACAACCCTCAAGTCATGTCAACCAATGGAATTGAATTATGCTAACCAATTAGCTTTGATCAATGTATAATGACCCACCTCTATCAAAAAAGGATGAAACCCTTGGGCACTCCAGGAACATGCTCTCTCTATAGACTCGCTCTTGGCTCGGCTCCCCCTCTTAGGACAATGTAGGTCTTGTGAACTCCCTTGGGTATCCTTAGGACCATGTGCCATCTCTCTGAGAGACAGCATGGATCTTTTGTGGCTTTTCTCTTGCTGAAGCTCTCTCCCTGCTTTCTCTACCATACATCCTGAGACCATGAGAAGGTAGGGAGACATGTGGTCAATTCTTCACTGGTATATATAATATTAGTTAATAAGGCTCGCTGCCCAAACTGGTGCAATAGCAATTGGATTGTAAGATAACACAGTTTTAGCCTAATTTTATAAAACACAAAGCCTAAGAGTAGACCTGGGGTTCTGTAGGGGTGAAGCCTGGGAAGTTGCTAATAGGAGCTATGGAGAATCAATGGTAGAGTCTTTTAGCCCTGTGGTACCATGCATGCTCTTAACCAACCAAACTGATGGAGGAGGCTAAGAGGGTTAACAGATAACCCTGATCAATAGCTGCCAAAAGGGTTAACAGAGAAACTAAGACCTGAATAACCAGAGAGTTACTATCAACCAACACTATCAACAGAAGTTTAGGGAAGGTAACCAGGGACCATAAACCATTGATAGCCATTAATAATCCTAGATGACAGGTGTGAGGAAAAATCATTCCTCAATAATTTCTGGAACTCAGTAGTGGTGATGTGTCAAAGGCTCATTTATTATCATTCTTCCAAGAATGGGCCACCCCATGTCCAGCTGGTGGGTGACCAAAAAAATGGAGGCTTGCAGACCTTTTATCTTTTAATCCCTAACATGAAATTGTCCCCCGCCCCCCTTTTTCATCATTGATCTGATTACTCAAAGGTTGCAATCTATGTGTAAAAACTAGCTAATCAGAATGCAGTATTTCTTAGCCAATGCGGGAGGTGATACAGGGACAATTCTTCAATTCCTCCCTTATATGGACACAGCTCAGGGTTTCTCTGAACCATTTGATTTTGTCTGGGGGTCTGGAGGGGGGGGCAGGGGGAGGAAGAGAGGCAGACCTTTTCCAGATTAAAAAGGAGTTGTCTATCTGCTGTGTATGTGTGGGGGGAAATGTATCTGTTAACCCCTTTTTGCCTCCTTCATCATATCTAGCACCTCCAGGTTCATTTCCCTGCCAGAGGAGTTCAAGCTCTTAGGGGAGTACTTATAAGGCCTGAGAAGATGGCTGAAAGATGAAACTCACAGCAAATGGGAAAGGTTGACTGTCTAACCAATCCAAGTTTGGCAAGAGTTTAAATCATAGTGTTGTGGGGTTGGGACTTAAACTGGCCAGCTAAACTAAAGGTCAGTAAGGGAGAATAAGAAGTAGAGGAGATAAGCCCATTAGGCAAGCCTGCTGCTTGGCCAGGGGATGGAGATAACTCCAAAAATCAGAACAACAACCCCTCGTGGGATTTCTCCCAACCCACCCCCAATAAGGGCTCAGGTGATCCTGAAAGGCTTTTGCCTTTCTCCTGTTCAAAGAGTTAGGTATCTCAGAGAATCATCTCTGAACCATCTCCCCTTGGCTTCTTTCTTAGTCTCCTTTCTCTAGTGCCTAAATAAAGGGATTATTTTATTCTAATTGGATTTGTGTGCTGGAGGGTGTAATTCTTTAAAGAGGAATACATAAGGACCCCCACCACCAATTTCCCCCATGACAATAGGATGACATTATGAGTCTGAAGGTCTGAATCAGTCACCAGAGGGAAGAAGAATTACATCACCTGTTTATGGATTACTGTTAATCCTTTAAGCCCATTTTCATTTATTTTTTTTAAGGTGAAATAAAGGCTATTGTGTATCTGATATGCTGAGCCGGTGCCTGTTTACCCAGATCTGTGGAAATCTGGACCTGAGCTATATTTTGAAACTCCCAGAGGAAATTCCAGATATGGAAAAATGAGAAATTCTGAGGTTTCCAGGGACATCTATGCAAAGACAAAATAAAACAAATACAGTGATTCTGGACCTACCCCCAAGATTGAACCCGGTCCATGTATGTCCAAAAGCTTGGGAACTGGTCCACAAGTTATATCTGGCTGATGGAATAGATGGCATATTTATCAGTTTTTAATGGCACAAAACTTGGAAAGATACTTAACATGTTGAACAATAGGTTTAGGATAAAAAAATCTGGATTAACTATAACAAATTAAATAAGATTACATTAAGCAAAGATAAATGTAAATAGCTAAGTGGGAAGCAGCATTGTATAGTGCCTAGGGGGTTAGTCTTTGCCTCCTAATGAATGGGGTTCACATCCTATGTCTGTGGCCCTGGGTAAATCTCTTAGATGCTTAGTGCTCCATGTCATTCTCTAAGACTATAAATATGCCTGCTCGTACCTAGTTATTTCCATGTTGTCTCACTCATTAGAATGTGAGAACTCTTTGAAGGGGGGACTTTTGTATCCCCAGTTCTTAGCACAGTGTCTGGCACAGAATAAGTACTTAATTGCTCGTTGACTGATTGGTTGACTCATCGATTTTGGTGGAGGAAATTTTCTCATGAGGAGTTCCCTTTGTTGGTGAAATCACAGCTCCAGACTCCCACTCTCAAAAACCCCCCAAAAGTACAATTGGGTAAAAGAAAAATCTAGTGTACCAATATAGGATGATGGAGACTAGGATAGGTGAAAGTTTAAATGTAAAAAGACCTTGGGCTTTTAGTGGATTCAAAACTCAACATGAACCAGTAATATAATATGGCAGACAAAACATTTAATGTAATCTTGGGCTTCATTAATAGAAATATATTATCCAGAAAGAAAGAGGTGATAGTCCCACTGGACCCTTCCCTGGTCAAATAACATCTGAAGACTGGGTTCAATTTTGTTGACCACATTTTAGGAAAGATACTGATAAATGTGTCCAGAGGAGGGATATGAGAGAATTAGATTTAGGAAGTGGGAATATTCAATCTGGGAAAGGGAGACTTAAGACAGGATAACCATTTTTTTTTTTTTGGTGAGGCAATTGGGATTAAGTGACTTGCCTAGGGTCACACAGCTAGTAAGTGTTAAGTGTCTGAGGTCAGATTTGAACTCAGGGCCTCCTAAATCCAAGGCCAGTGCTCTATCCACTGCACCATCTAGCTGCCCCAGGATAACCATTTCTTAAGAATTTGAGACACTTTTTTTTTTTTGGTGAGGCAATTTTGGGTTAAGTGCCTTGCCCAGAGTCACACAGCTAGTAAGTCTTAAGTGTCCGAGGCTGGATTTGAACTCAGGTCCTCCTGACTCCAGGGCTGGTGCTCTATCCACTGTGCCACCTAGCTGCCCCGAGGCACTTTTTATAAGAAAGAGGAAAAAGACTAGTCCTGCTTAGCCCTAGAGGAATAGACTCTGGTGCCATGGATGCAAGTTACTGAGAAGAAGCAGATTTTTCACCAGATATAAGGAAAAATTTCTGATAATTAGAAGTGCTGAAATGTAACATGAGTTACCTTAGGAAATAATGAGTAGATCTCACTTATAGAGGTCTTGAAGTGGAAGCTGCAACATAAGTATCAGGGAAATTGTAGAGGGAGTTTCAGCTCCAATATGAATTAGACCATATAGAATTAAATTTCTGAAGGGGCAGCTAGGTGGCGCAATGAATAGAGCACCGGCCCTGGAGTCAGGAGTACCTGAGTTTAAATCTGGCCTCAGACGATTGACACTAGCTGTGTGACCCTGGGCAAGTCACTTAACCCCAATTGCCTCACCAAAAACCAAAAACAAAACAAAACAATAAAAGAATTAAACCTCTGAGATTCCTTGTAAGGTTCTATGACAAATCCAGGAAGACTGCACTGGCATTAAGGAAACTAAATGGAATAGATTGATCTGTCAGCTTCAAAGGAAACAGCTGAATCCCATTCCCATGGGTTGTGGGGAATGACTAAGGTTGAGAATAGATAGGAATGGTGAAGAGCAAAGTGAGCAAAAGCAAGAGAACATTGTATACAGTAACAATGATACTGTTTTAAGTGTGTCTTTGAGTGACTAAGTCATTTTGACTAATATAAATAAACAAGTTAAAAATAAAGGACATATGAAGAAAGATCTTATCTGCATCCAGAGAAAGAACTGATGAATAGAAGTGTGTATAGAATGATTTTACACACACACACATACACACACACAAACCTGTTTGTTTCTGATGGTAGCCATCTCTAGGTAGGGGGAGGGAAGGGAAAAAAAGAAAGAAAAAGAAATTTATACAATAACTTTATTCTATATATGAACAGGATAGCCAGTTATACATAATAAATGTAGTTTCATGTGCAATCATTTTTTATTATACTATATTATGGAAATGTCTGTTTTATTCCATAAATTACAAATTAATAAATGTAAAAATCATTAAAAAGGAGAAAAAAATCTCAGTTGAGCATAAAGGTTCTCTTATGGAACAAGGGAGCTTAGGTGGCTGTAATTCTGCTGAAACAGCAAGGGTTGAATCAAAATTCTCAGGTTTGGGTGTAGTACTTCTGGACACAGTGTTGAGCCAATCAAGGAGAACAATGGATTTCTGGAGCTTAAGGACTTAGTGTTGTTATTAATGGCAAAATAAGGTAGGTTTTTTTGTTTTCTTTTCTTGTAGAAAATGTATGTGTTAAAGACTTGGGTAATGGCAGGCTCCTGAGATCCAGAATAAATATCTCTTGGTGTCAAAATAGTCACTGGAGCAGATTGTCTGCAATTCTTGGAATGTAGGAGATGTGTGTCACCAAACTCTTGTAACACCATTTCTTCTCTCCCCCTACCCTCACCCCCACCCCCAGTTTATTAGAACTCTGGGAGGGGGGGCAGCTAGATGGCACAGTGGATAAAGCACCGGCCCTGGATTCAGGAGGACCTGAGTTCAAATCTGGCCTCAGACCCTTGACACTTACTAGCTGTGTGACCCTGGGCAAGTCACTTAACCCTCATTGCCCTACCAAAAAAAGAAAAAAGAACTCTGGGAAGCCTGAATGGTTTGAATTTTTGAAATTTGGGGGGCATGGCAGGGACTGATTTGTAATACTCAGGGAAGTTGGGATTTATGAGGGGCCACTTTGGGGATTATATGTAATATTTCATTTTGGGATTTCTAGTTTTTTGAATTCAGGGAGTACAGGGGAAGATTTCTAGGAACCAGGTAGAGTAATAGAGAATTTGCAAGTCCTAAGGAGTGAGAAGATGCACAAAGCCCAAAGCACTTGATAGTGAATTTCTCAGACCCTAGGGCCATCTAAGGCTAACTAACTCCAGGGCCGGTGCTCTATCCACTGCACCACCTAGCTGCCCCCAGTAAATACTTATTAAACAATTATTATGTGAAGAGCTGTATCCCAGATTTTGGAGGAGATGCAAAAATTAAGTAAGATACAATACCCAGGGGCAGCTAGATGGCGCAGTGGATAAAGCACCGGCACTGGATTCAGGAGTACCTGAGTTCAAATCCGGCCTCAGACACTTAACACTTACTAGCTGTGTGACCCTGAGCAAGTCACTTAACCCTCATTGCCTTGCAAAAAAAAAAAAGATACAATACCTATCCCCATGGAGTGTACAATTCTGTAGGGCATACAGGGCACATATATAAATAACTATAATATAACATAAACATGATTAGTGGTCAAGAGAGTGGCACAAAATGCTGTGCTAATGTAGAGCCTCCTTTGGGTTACCCTTCCCCTTTGGAATGTAGCATTTACAAATTGCAGGTTATTGTCTACAGGGGGATGACAGCACTATAGGCTCCAGGGAACTCAGTGGGACTGTTCTCCTTAAATTATAGCTCAAAAACTCCCCACTGCTATACCTCACTTGAATATTCACAGTAGATACAATTAGCTGAAAGCAAAGGCATGTATTAAGATGGTAGGATGAGAAAAGAAGCTACAAAATATTCCTCCTAAAAACTCAGGTTATACTCTCCCATAAGTGATACATAACATGAGTTGGAAGAATGGGCACCTGCAGAGAGTACACTGGTTGTGGAGGAGAGAAGAATCTTCTCTCTTGCCACCCTTTGGGAGAGAAGCAAGAGGAAAAGCAGAATGATCGCTCTCAAGAAGTAGTTTCTTCCACAGTTAGCTAGCTCTCTCTTTTTTTTTTTTATTTAATTTAATTATTTTCCAGTTCTATATTACATATAAGGATAGTTTTCAACATTTGTTTACACTGGATTTTTAGTTCAAAATTTTTATTTTCTCCCCGCCACCCCATTCCTTCTCTCCTCCCCAAGATGGAAAGCAGTCTGATATAGGTTCTATATGTACAGTCATATTAAACATATTTCTACATTAGTCATCTTGTGAAAGAACAATCAGAACACAAAAGAAAAACCTCAAACAATAAAATCCAGTCCAAAAGTAGAAACAGTATGATTCAATCTGCATTCATAATTCACAGTTCTTTTTTCTGGATGGTGAGAATATTTTCTATCATGAGTTCTTTGAAACTGTTTTGGATTGTTGTACTGCTGAGAAGAGCCAAGTCTATCCCCATTGTTCATCACACAATGTTGCTGTTACTGTGTACAATGTTCTCCTGGTTCTACTCTTCTCAGTCTGCATCAGTTCATGTAAGTCCTTCCAGGTTTCTCTGAACTCCTCCTGCTCATCATTTCTTACAACACAATAGTATTCCATTACATTCATATACCACAACTTGTTTAGACATTCCCCTATTGATGGGCATTCTCTCGATTTCCAATTCTTTGCCACCGCAAAGAGAGCTGCTATAAATATTTTTGTACATGTAGGTCCTTTTCCCTCTTCTATGATCTCTTTGGGATACAGACTTAGCAGTGGTACCACTGGGTCAAAGGGTATGAACAGTCCCATAGCCTTTTGGGCATAGTTCCAATTTGTTCTCCAGAATGGTTGGATCAGTTCATAGCTCCACCAACAATGCAATAGTGTTCCAATTTTTCCACAAGCTAGCTCTCTTCTTGCTGAGGATCATCTTCATCTCCCTCAGCTGATTTCAATGCTTGCAGACTTACTTTTTAAAGGTCAATAGGAGGGCAGCTAGGTGGCGCAGTGGATAGAGCACTGGCCCTGGAGTCAGGAGTACCTGAGTTCAAATCCGGCCTCAGACACTTAACACTTACTAGCTGTGTGACCCTGGGCAAATCACTTAACCCCAATTGCCTCACTAAAAATAAATAAATAAAATAAAATAAAATTTGGGGGGCAGCTAGGTGGCACAGTAGATAAAGTACTGGCCCTGGATTCAGGAGGGCCTGAGTTCAAATCCAGCCTCAGGCACTTAATACTTACTACCTGTGTGACCCTGGGCAAGTCACTTAACCTTCATTGCCCCACCAAAAAAAAAAAAAGGTCAATGGGAGTTTGGTCATTCTTGAGCCAATCAAGTTGCCCTTCTACCTCTAATTCCATCTAGGAACTTCAAGCCTCAAAAAGAAGTAATGGGGGCAGCTAGGTGGTGCAGTAGATAAAGTACTAGCCCTAGATTCAGGAAGACCTGAGTTCAAATCTGGCCTCAGACACTTTACACTTACTAGCTGTGTGACCCTGGACAAGTTACTTAGGCCTCATTGCCCCACAGAAAAAAAAAGAAATAATAAAGTGAAAGCTCTTCTTTGCTCTTCTTTAACTTGTGAACATCTTCACTGTCTCTTGTTTCCTGATTTTTCTGTGATTACATTTCCTGGACTGAAGCTCAATCAATTGCTTAGGCCTATCCTGACCAATTTCCTCATCCTCACCCTTTTCCCCTGGGGGCAAGGTAAGGATCTCCTATAAAAAGGGTCAGACAAGAAATAGAATTTATCCTTCAGCACATTTTTCATAGTAGCCAATATAGTCTATTGTTTGGGACAAAATTGCCTCAGTTTACTCAAATAATTTGAGGAGACAACCAAGTCAAGCAGAGGCAGATTACATTCTCATGAGAATGAGCTACCCCATGACCCCATGCCAGGGATGAGGAGTGCAATAATGGGCTCAAGGGTTGAGTTTGTATAGAGATTTTGAGGGGGAAGTCCCCTCGTGCACAGGGTGAGCTCATAATCTAACATCCAATCCTGTCTCACCCAGGGTGTGTATTCACCTCATGATCAGGGTATGGATACATGTTCCAAGAGCAAGGGGGAAGGGGAGGGGGAAAAGGTGAAACCATGGGAGGGGTGAGACCACTCCAAACCACTCCACCTGGGTAAGGAGGGGCAAGGGGAAAGAGGAGAGATACAGCATCAGGAGCTGGTACCAAGAGCTGTGGCTTAGGAATATAAAAAGGGGAGGTAGTATCTGGGTGGGGTCCACACCAGCCCTAGCAGGAGACATCTTCTCTTGCCTGGTCATGTAGCAACAGCATAACTAACCCCTAACAAGGACTGGGGGTTTGGAATGTGGCAGGGCGGGGGAGAGGGGGGAGGGGGAAGGGGTACCAGGGTATATCAGGTTCAGTAAAGCAAAATACATGATTTCTGTTATTAGCAATGGAATAAAACATGAACAGAATAATCTGACTATAACAGGGACTGGGGGCTGGGTACTTTCCAGACCCCATCCTCAGAATCTGAACTGACTCAAATCCACCTATCCCATACATCTGTGAATTCCAAAGGTCAAGGGCTGTAGAGTTCCGAGTTAGGAATCAATGTATTTCGGACTCATAATGCTCTTCAAATAACTACTTGGATATTAATAAAATAGTATTTCCTTGGTGGAGAGGGTTTTTTCTTTGCTTGCCAGGATTTGGGGTAGTAGTAGGGTAGTGGGGTTTGAAGGAACTTAGGCTGCTAAGTAGGCAAGGGAACATAGCCTCAGCATTTCAATTATCAGGATGGTGTATGTTTTTATACATCAATGGGGAAACCAAATCATAAAGTCTATAACAAACAGAAATGCTAATCATTAGAGAAACTGAATATATTTCCCTACTTCTGCTAGTGATAGCCACTATTCTTCCAACTATTCAGGATTAAGCACCAAACAATCTTATGAATCTTCCTTGTTCTTGAGCTCTTCAAGGTCCTCCACAATTTGTCCAGAACCTACTGGTTCAACCTTATCTCCCATAATCCCTGTTCATTCACTCACACTTTTTCTCTAAGCACACATCTTTCCTCCGTGCCTTTGTTTCTGACTGTTTTGTAAAAATATTTTTGAATTGACTAGGCCTAATTTTGGGGGGACTAATCTGACTGGAGGACTAATCTGGGGACTTTTGACTATTTGGCTATCTGACTGCATTTAATTTTAATATGGCCCGCTTATAAAGTTCCACCACACTGCTCCACTCCCAAATTGATAAGAACAGGATTAAGAAGCCTCTTAACTAAATAATCCAAGCAGAGTTTATTTATGAGATACTGTTGAAAATTAAGAATACAGGAAAATAAAATGTACAACCTGACTGTTTTCCTGTGGTCTCTTTCCACTGCATCTCTTTCCCACTTGCTGCACTTTGAACTTCTTGAATACAATAAGGGCCTTAGCCACCTCTGGCCTCAGGGCACGTTACACTTTCCCTGGTTTGTATTAAGGCCTGTAACCTTCTGTCTGTCTGCTCTGTCAGTTTGCCCTTCAGCCTCTTTTTTTTTTTTTGCCTGCTCCTAGTCCTTCTCTTCTCCTGCGTCCTTGTAGTCCCGTCTCTAGTCTCCAATCTTTGCTGTCTCCTCAGCCGCCTCTAGACCTCTTCTTGTCCGTCCGAACCCCTGAGTCTTGTCTATCTATCCGTCCTCTAGTCTGTCCTCGCTCCTTCCTTAGTCCATCTCCCCTAGGCAGCCCTTCTCCTCCTAGTCTATCTAGTCCGTCTTCCTCTCATCAGCCCCCCTCCTAGTCCGTCCTCCTGGTCTCTATATACCTTTTCTTCTCTCCACTCAAATCTCGGGGCTTCCTTCGCCCCCACAGACCAAGCTAATCCGCCAGCCAGAGCTGCAGCTGGTGGGGGGGCGGGGTGCACTCCCCCTTCACCAGGCTATCTTTCAGATAGCTCCGCTCAGGTTAGAGGGAGCTGGGGGCTTTTTTTTCCCCCAGCTGTCTGACCTGGGGTCTTGTACAGCCCACGGGGCTTTTTCGCCTCAGCTGAATCTGAGGAGGAGGGGGAGAGACCCTGAGGGCCTAAGGCTTTCTAATATCAGCCTAAAGGTAGGGTCCCCAAATCAAAATAAATTTCCACAGTTTGAAATACCATTTTATTTCCACAACCTACTCCCCCTCCCCCTCCACTTAGCACTTTTGCATAACACAATGCTATGTACACACTTAATTACAGATGTCTTAAATTCGATCAGAATTACTAATTACCTAACTAATAATACAATCAAATTTAGAACTGCTTGAATATCCAGATTCAAAGATTTGTTGATTATGGTTGGGTTGTTGTTGTTGTTGTTGTTGTGGGGCAATGAGGGTTAAATGACTTGCCCAGACACTTGACACACCTAGTGTCTGAGGCCAGATTTGAACTCAGGTCCTCCTGAATCCAGGGCCAGCACTTTATCCACTGCACCACCTAGCTGTCCCCTGTTGATAATGTTTCAATGTCAACATGGCAGGTTTCCAATAGAGTGCCCTAGAAATCTGTACTTAGCCCTGTGCTTTTTAACATTTTTTATCAATGACTTGGATAAAGGCACAGATAACATAAAGCTTGGAGCTATAGTTAACACAATAGATAATAGGATCGTAAAGGATCTTGACAATTTAGAACTTTGGGTTAAATCTAGTGAAATGGAATTCAATAAGGAAAAGTATTAAGTCCTGCACTTGTGCAGAAATTCAAATACATGAATAGGAGATAGGGGAAGTATGGCTAAATAGTAGTTGTTCTGAAAAAGATCTAGTGTTTTTAGTAGACCAAAACCTCAACCAGAGTCAGCAATTTGATGTGGCAACCAAAAAAGCTAATCAAATTTTCAGCTTCAATAGGAGTGACCTATCCTTTAGAAACAGGGAGGTGATAATCTCATTGTACTCTGCTCTTGTCAGACCTCATCTGGAGTATTGTTTCCTTTGAAAATTGGTTGGGCTAGATAGCTACTCTCATATTCCATGATTCCATTCTCAAGGCCCTATTCAAATGTGAACTTTTCCATTTTGTCATCCCTGATCAACACAGCTGCATTGATTCCTGCTTTCGTCCTTTATACATATTGTTTTGGTACATACTGTTTTGTATGGAAGATATATGTGTAGAATCTTTTTTCACTTACTAAATTATAGCTTCCATGAGGTCAAGGACCATGTTTAATTTAATCCTTGCATTTTCCTCAGCACCTGTGGCAATGGTATGTAAAATGTAGTCACTTAATAAATGTTTGCTGAATGAATGAGTGGATGAATGGTCAGTTCTTGTTCCCCCTGGATTCAGTATGGCTAATAGTCTGCATAGTACACTTCCAGAACACTGGGTTAACTCCTTGGAACAGAGAAAAACAAATAAGAAAACATTTCATTTTTTCCTGTTCTTTTATGCTCTCCTCTTGCTCTTTTATATTCTTGTATATTTTGCATCAGAAACAAGTTAAGCTTCACGTTATTTTTCTTCTGAGGAGTAAAATATAGGCTGTCAACCTCTCCAGTGTGATAAGGAAGAATACAATTAGAATCTTGCCCAAATTAAGTTTTCCTTTAGCCTCACACAAAGCACCCCATTCAGAGTTTCCTTACAAAAAGAGTATATTTTAAGTACCTCTTTCATTGAGAGTAAAGAAAAAAATAGCTCCAAATTATTCAGATTAGCATTCTTTTTTTTCTTATTTTTTCCAAGTAAAAAAGTAAGCATGTCTGAACACCACTCCCAGCCTCATATTGTCCAGAAATAGGAAATTGTTTTGAAATGTACTATGTCCAGTGAAACTGATGAATCCTTGGAATTTCTTACTTTTATATCTTCTGCAGAGTCTGGCACATTCTTTATAAATAGCATATTCTGTGCACACAATAGTTACTCAGTATATATTACTTTCTCTGAAAAATTCTGGATACCCAATGGACAAGGAATAAAATCAGGGGAAATGCATTTCAGTTTTGCTTCCAGAGGCAGGCAAGCCAATTCCACTTGAGTTTAGTCCTACCTAGAAGTGTTTTGAAATAAAAAGAGAAGACCTTTCAAATATCAGTGGCCAATATTGAGAGTAAATACTATTTTTCTTATTTTTATTTCTTCCTTCTGTCTCCTATTTCCAAACATTTTTTTGGTTTCCTTTTTGTTTTTGCCAAGACTGGGAAACAAACGCCCCAATTACTGATGGTTTCAACCAGTGCTTCCCAGATCTAGAAAAAGAAAGTTCATTTTTAATTCATTTTAATTTAAAAAATAAGTATGTGGCAGGAAGCACTGAAATAGGTAACTCAGGGAGGTTATATGGAATCTTCTTTTGTTGTCAAGATGACACTAACAGAATGTCTGAACTCATAAGGGCTGGGAGCCAAGTTTAAAAGCTTACAACTAGTTTTCTCAGTGAGTTCACTCATGTGTCTACTCTGGAAAATCATAAATATGAGATCTCTGAACATTTTATTCTGAATAGAGTTGACACTGTGCTTTCTCATTTGATCCTCATGACAATGCTGTGAGGTAGGAAGAACTTGGAATTATTTTTCTTACTGAAGAGGAACTGAGACAGTTTAAATGACTCCTTCAGGGCCATATTAGTTCAAAAGTTTATACTAATTAACAAGGTTGGCAAAAGATCGAGATATATATTTGATTGCTTACCACCTCAGGCAGGAGGGAGGGGAGGGAGGGAAGGAGGGATGAAAATTGGAACCCAAAACTATAAATAAAATGCTTATTATTTAAAACAACAACAACAACAACAAAAGAGGTATGATTGCATGGCCTTATACTTCCTGGTAAGTTCTGTGGGAAGAGAAACGAATGGATCCTTTCTTTTGTTTCTGGTCCATAATAATGACAATAATAATAAAACAACAACAAAAACTTTGTTCAGTCATCAACTCTTCCTGACTTCATTTAGGGTTTATTTTTTGGTTTTGTTTTTTTTTTGGAAAAAATACTGGAGTAGTTTGCCATTTCTTTCTCTACTGCATTTTTACAGATGAGAAAACTGAGGGAAACAGGTTGAAGTGACTTCCCCAGAGTCATACAACTAATAAGTATCTGAGGCCAGATTTGAACTCATAAGGATGAGTCTTCCTGACTCCAAGTCAGGTCTGGTGCTCTGTCCACTGTTCCACCTACCTGCTTCCTAACAACAAGAACAAGCATTTATTAAGTACTTTAAGATCTCTGCAGCATTTTATATATTATCACTATTTGTGTCACTATATCCAAATTCCTACTAAGGTGGCTTGGCTAATAAACTCAGGTTCGTTGAGTTTAATGAGTAATACTACTTCCCTTACATAACCAATAGGAATTGCTAATTTTAATTTTTATTCTTTAGCCTGTGGTAATTGTACAGTGATAATTGTAAATTAATTTAGAATCAGGGCAAATTGACAAATATGAAACAGGTAGGGTCAGGGACCTGGAATTGGAAAAGGATGGAAAGGATCTTGCTATACTGTCAGTCTAGTCAAAACTCATTGAGTCTATCACAAACTCAATCTAAAGATGCTGCCAAAACCAGAAACAATAGATTCTTGCTAAATTCCTTCTTATCCATTTTAGAAACACATTGCTGGAAGGAAGTTCCTGAAATTACTGAATTCATGCCCCAGCCTCCAGGAAGAGTACATCTTAATCCTTTTTGTTCTCAAATTCCATAACCTCCTTTGGGAATGTATCACAGGGTCTACTGACTGTTACATCTCTCATAGAAGCTTCTTCATAACATGTAAGGAGGAAAAGAGCTATTTCAAACTAATAAGCCATTACATGGATAAACATCATTAAAATCAGGGTGTGGTGCAAGTGTCCTGGGCTGACCCTGGAACTTCACTCTCATGATATCTTCAGGTCCATGACAAGGTAAAGCAAAGTTCATTCTGATGAGCTTATACTGGTGCTTCCACTAATACCCTGCTTCAGAGATTCATTGAGAGAGATTCCCTGGACCATGTTTGCATAAATCAGCAGACATTGCCATGGCTTGATGAGAAATACCAAGGCAAGAGGTTTAAAATTTAGGGTGGCCTGGGGTCCCCACTATGTCAAGGCACATGGTTAAACCGGTTTATAGCTGTGGTCAGAGCAGAAAAACCATACAGAGGGGCATGGCCCTGGCATTCCTAGCTTGCAGGAGTCACAGTTGGACTGTTATTCCAGAGACAACCCCACTGTGTTCAGCATTCTCTAGTCTAGGAAATAAACTCTGAGAATTAAATGTCAATACTCTTTAAATGTTTACCACTGGGGCTAAGTGTTGTAAAGTGATGATATCCTTCTCTTGGGAATCCCTAGGGGGAATCAGGATTAAGGGAGAATTATATTGTAACTCCCAAGTAGGTATAGAAGATTATATTCCTTTGAGTGCAGAGAATATTTGCCTTCTTGATTTCCTTCCTTGTGATTTACATTGTTTCCTGTCTTTGTTAAATGCTTTTGGCATTGAATCTCTTGTAATAAGAAAGAGAAAGTCTGCGGTCAGGCAGTGATGAGTTGAAAAGTCAATTACCCAAAACAACCTCACTAAGCCTGGGAATCTTGAAAGGGAGAGGAAAAGCCAATTCAGCGAAATATTGTCTACCTCAGAAATCTCTGGATACTAATGGCCATCTAGTGGACTGATTGATTGTGTGATGAGAAGTTTAATTAGGGTGCCAACTGCCTGCTTCTTTACCAAGAAAGTTGCCATAATTATCTAAAAGGGTGCCATTTCTTTGATTCAGACTGTTTGTAATGAACAAATATGTTAACACATTACAATATGTGTTAAAATATGTTAACATCTTCTTAAGGTTGTCTGCCTCCACTCATATCTCTCACACCCAATAACTTGTTTAAATTCATAATAAATTTATAGATATTGCTTCATTTTAATAAGTATCGTTTTCTTACTTTCATATTTCTAAGTGGCTTTTTTGAGGCAATTGGGGTTAAGTGATTTGCCCAGGGTCACACAGATAGTGTCACCTAGCTGCCCCCCTCTAAGTGTTTTTAAAATAAAATAATTTTATTATTTTCTGGTTACATGTAAGGATAGTTTTCAACATTTGTTTTCATAGGATTTTTAATTCCAAATTTTTCTCCCACCTTTCCTTCCCTTCCTTCCCTCCCTCCTCCCCAAGATGGAAAGCAATCTGATATAGGTTATACATGTACAATAGCATTAAACCTATTTCTGCATTAGTAATATTGTGAAAGAAGAATCAGAGCACAAGGGAAAAACCTCAAAAAAGAAGGGGAAAAAAACCAGCCAAAAATTAGAAAGAGTATGGTTCAATCTACATTCATAACCCACAGGTTTTTTTTCCTAAATGTTGAGAACATTTTCCATCATGAGTTCTTTGAAATTGTTTTAGATCATTGCACTGCTGAGAAGAGCCAAGTCTATCCCCAATGTTCTTCACACAATGTTGCTGTTACTGTGTACAATGTTCTCCTGGTTCTACTCTTCTCAGTCTGCATCAGTTCATGTAAGTCCTTCCAGGTCTCTCTGAACTCCTCCTGCTCATCATTTCTTACAGCACAATAGTATTCCATTACATTCATATACCACAACTTGTTTAGCCATTCCCCTATTGATGGGCATTCCCTCGATTTCCAATTCTTTGCCACCATAAAGAGAGCTGCTATAAATATTTGTGTACATGTGGGTCCTTTTCCCTCTTCTATGATCTCTTTGGGATACAGACCTAGCAGTGGTACCACTGGGTCAAAGGGTATGAACAGTCCCATAGCCCTTTGGGCATAGTTCCAAATTGTTCTCCAGAATGGTTGGATCAGTTCATAGCTCCACCAACAATGCATTAGTGTTCCAATTTTTCCACAGCTTCTCCAACATTTATTATTTTCCTTCTTTGTCATTTCTAAAATATATAGGGAACTAAATCAAATTTATAAGAATGCAAGTCATTCCCCAATTGAGAAATGGTCAAAGGATATGAACAGGCAGTTTTCAGATGAAATCAAAGCTATCTATTGCCATATAAAAAAATGCTTTAAATCACTACTGATTAAGTGTTTTCATAACCTTCACATTACCCAATCTCTGTTTGCCCCTCTCTATTCTCCAACATAGGCATGCTTTTCCCTTTCTCCTGTAGAATGGCAATACCTTTTATCTCCTTTCCTCTCTATGCCCCATTTTCTAATCTTATGCTTTGCTTCTATGTCATAGCATCTTCTATTATTTCTTGGCTCCTATACCGACATGAGCCAAGCCAGAGCCTGGTCTTAGCACCCCTATATGGCAAAAGTTCCAGGAGTTTCTGCTTTCCTCAAAATTAGAACTTTACTTTGCTTAATTTAATTGGAATTTGAAAATTTTTAAAGTCTTTTTTTTTTGTTGTTTTTTAGGTGAAATTGTTGTTGTTTGTCCTTCATTCTCAAAGAGGACCATGACAGATGTCATGACTTGCAACGAATTGGATTGAAATGAGGGAAGATTATGGAAGGTCACCAACCTTACTCTCTCCTACAGAGCCATCTGGGTCCAGTGGCAAAATATATATCAGGACAACTGGAGATGGCCCCAGATATTTTAAGGCAATTGGGGTTAAGGGACTTGCTGAAGGTCACACAGCTAATAAGTGTCTAAGGTGAGATTTGAACTCAGGTCCTCCCAACTTCAGGGCCAGTGCTCTATCCACTGTGACACCTAGCTGACCTTTAGGTATAGTAGTATTATACTGTTACAGTGTCACACCTAGGCCAAATTAAGACCTTAACACATATACTGTGTTTTCCTACTGGTAAAACAGCTTAGGGGTAAATGGGATGGGGTGGGGCAGGAGAGCTAGGGAAGAGAGGCAGCATACAGTGCTAAAGCATTCCCAAAGAAATGTTCAGTATTTCTCCTAACAAGGTGGAGGTAACTGATGCTCTTGGGCCAGTGAGAAGAAGCCAAGTGTAGACAGTCTCATTGAGTGTGTGTTGGGGTAAACACTTGTTGTTCAGTTATTTTTTCAGTCCTGTCCATGACCCCATTTGGGGTTTTCTTGCCAAAGATACTGGAGTAGTTTGCCATTTCTTTCTCCAACTCATTTTACAAATGAGGAATTGAGGCAAACAGGGTTAAGTTACTTGCTCAGGGTCACACAGCTAGTAAGGGTCTGAGACTCTATTTTAATTGAGGATTATGGGTCTTTTTGACTCCAGGCCCTGGGCCTAGCTGCTCATGGGGTAAACACTTAAGGACTCACAAAAGGGTATTTTGTGGGGGCTTCCCCAAAGGGGTTGACTAACTAGAAGAATAGGTTAGGCCCTGTTATCTCAGACAAGTCACTCTTTCCACCTCATTTTCCTCATCTGTAAAAGGAGAGCTGGATTAGTTAGACTGCCTCTAAGGTTCTTGCTTTAAATCTATGATCTAAGGATCTTAAACTCTGCCAGCCAAAGCAATTCCTGTGACTGAACTTTTGTCAATTGAGCATAAGAAATCTGTACTCAGTAGACATACCCATGGCTATGCCTTTGATTTGAATGCTATATCCCTCTTAATTTCCAAACTTGTCTTGGTTAAATTAAGAGGGCAAAATGATCTGTATGAATTTAGGGCTATCAGAGTGCCCATCAAAGGCCAGGTGTAGTGATTTCATCTACTGTACCAAACAGTGGTAGAGTTAGATTAAGAAATGACAAGGGACATCTGTGATTGGTGATTCCTTCCTGCCCAAGAGTTTCCTTGTATACATTATTGACAAAGGACAACATGTGACCTCAGAAAGGGAGACTATGGAAAAGGGGGCTCTATTACCAGGCATCCAACCCTGATGATGGTCCAAACTATTGACATATGTGTGATGCTATGTGCTCCTTTAAAAAAATTTTATTATTTTTCTTTCTTTCTTTTTTGCAGGGCAATGAGGGTTAAGTGACTTGCCCAGGGTCACACAGCTAGTAAGTGTCAAGTGTCTGAGGTCAGATTTGAACTCAGGTCCTCCTGAATCCAGGGGCCGGTGCTTTATCCACTGCACCACCTAGCTGCCCCCTATTATTTTTTTTAGGGCAATGAGGGTTAAATGACTTGCCCAGGATCACACAGCGAGTATCAAGTGTCAGGTCGTTTTTGAACTCAGGTCCTCCTGAATCCAGGGCCAATGCTTTATCCACTGTGCCACCTAGCTGCCACTTAGGTGCCACCTAGCTGCCACCTAGCTGCTCTGCCCCCCTTCTATATGAACACCTCAGATCTTTCCCTTTAGCATCAGCTGAAGGGGCCATCTCTTTATTTCTTCTGAGTCTTGAGGTTGCCATTCTTCTGAAGAATGGATTTATATACATGATGCTTTCCCCATTAACATACAAGCTTTTTTTTTTTTTAGGACAGAGGCTGTGTGTGTGTGTGGTTTTTTTTTGTTGTTGTTTGCCTTTCTTTGCATCCCAAGCACTCAGCATACTGTATTACACAATGTACTGTTTAATAAATGCTTGCTTGCTTGCTTGATTGAGTCACTTTGCAGTCCCAATCCAATTACAGTTTCTGGAACTAAAGAATAGGAAGTTGCACTCCTTCCTAGAAGTATCTGTGTCCTGTCAACCTCCTCATCTTGAAGGCTCTCACAGTTGAGGTGGTCCCTGCATTCAGAGGCTCAGGTTGCAGGGATGCTATTTTTTAGTTAATAACTCTGGATTGTCGCCGATTGGGTTCTGCCTACTCTCAGTTGTCTCCATGCCAGTAGGTTTTCAACCTTTATCTCAAACAGCAAATGAAAGGGAAATATTTTTCTTTGCTACAGGTAAGGATTGCCACCTAGTGGAAAAATAGTGCAGTGCTCTAGAAAAGCCACTCTAGTTTCTAGTTTGGTTCTAGGGCAAATATTTAGCATCTACGTTTCCTTTATGAGAAAAGAGAAAATTCATATACACCCTGCTAGTAATTATAGGCATGCATACTAGATGGGCTAAATGTGCCACAGGAAGGGGAAAGATCAACGATGATGTTTAACCTAGGGTGTGCCTACTAGCCTAATACTTATTGAAAAGACAATGCATATTTTCTGGGGTTGAAGAGCATCTTCCCCGTTGCTCCCCCCCCCCAACCCTCACTTTTGAGCTGTCTTGCTTATTTGTTATAATCCCGTGGATTGTTTTGTTTTGTAGATGTTAAATGTTTCTAAATAAACAAGAGATACCTCTCTGAAGCCTTCAGGCTCCAGAGAGAATAATAATAGAGCCAAGGGGAATTCTTGTGTCTAGGCTGGAGATAGAGGGAGAAGCTGAGAAAGACAAAAGACTTTGGAGTCACAATAAATGTGCTCCTCTGTTAGCCAGGGCTTTTAAGCTCAGAACACTAATGTCAGGTTAGAAGCAGATTAAGACATGCTGGAAGGGGAGAGGAGTTCTGTTTGGACTGAAAGAATACATTAAGAATTGTTCCCCAAGGGGCAGCTAGGTGGCACAGTAGATAAAGTACTGGCCCTGGATTCAGGAGGACCTGACTTCAAATACGACCTCAGACACTTGACACTTCCTAGCTGTGTGACTCTGGGCAAGTCACTTAACCTTCATTGCCCCACCAAAAAATAAAAACAAAAAGAGTTGTTCCCCAATCTCTCCTGCATTTTCCTTCCTCTGGGAATTTGCACAGGCTATTCCCTTAAGCCTTGAAGATACTCTCTGATTAACTTATTATTGAAATTCTCTCCCTTCAAGTCCCATGATTAGGGACTATCCCCAACAAGATGCTTTCCCAGATCCTTTCCCCACCAATTTAAGGTGATTTTGATCTCCTCATATTCTCCTAGTGTTTTTCTGACTCTTTGTTTTGCTCTTATCACATTCTACCTTGTATTCCCAGGGCCTGGCACAGTGCCTTTCAGTTTATCTAGGGGAGGATGACCAGGATGGAGAAGAGACTCAAAATCATGCCATAAAAACATCTGTTAAACTAGGAACTAGGGCTTTTTAGCTTGGACAAGACAAAAGTAGAAAGTGGAGAGCATGAAAATTGTCTTCAAGTATTTTTAGGATCATTATGTGAAAGATGACTTGTTTTTTCTAGCTTCAGGCAGAGTAGTAATTTGGACAGACTTTGGTTCCATGTAAGAAAAAAATTTCTAACAATTAGAGCTGCCCCAAATTGAAAGATTTCTCTTGTCAAGTACTGAATTTCTTGTTGCCAGAGGTGTTCGAGGAAAGGCTGGATGACAACTTGTCTGAAATGGAATTTCAATTCCCAAATTGGGTGGAGGTTGAATTAAATGAGCCCCATGGAGCATTGGATTCAGTTCAACATGGGTTTATTCATCCATACTCTCTTTGTCTATTGGGCTTGACCTTTAAATTAGGGAGGCAAACAGAGGGGAATGGCTAAACAAGATGTGGTATATGAATGGAATGGAATACTATTGTGCTGTAAGAAATGATAAGCAGGCAGATTTCAGAAAAAATCTGGACAGACTTACATGAATTGATGCTGAGTGAAATGAGCAGAACCAGGAGAACATTATACATAATATCAACAACATTGTGTGATCAGCTGTGATAGACTTAACTCTTCTCAGCAATACACATTATATGGTATGAGTGAGAGTGAGGAGTCAAAGATGAAGCTGAGATTGTAAACCAGGGTGACTTGGAAGATGGTAGCACTCTCTATAGTAATAGAGGTTAGGAAAAGGCAAAGGTTTTAGGAGTGGTTGATAATGAGTTCAGTTTTGCATAGGTTGAGCCTACAGGGCATACAGACTGAGATATACAAAAAGCATCTGGAGACATAAAACTAGAAGTCAGAAGAGAGGTTAGAGCTGGGTAAATACATTTGAGAATCATCTTCATAGAGATAGTAATTGAAACCATGGGAATGGATGAGTTCACCAAGCAAGATAGTGGAGAGGAAGAAGAAGACCTATAACAGAGCTTTGGGGGAACATCTACTGTTACTGGACATGACCGAGAGGATGATCCAGCAAAGGAGGCTGAAAAGGGGAGCAGTCAGACTGGTAGGAGGAGAAGCAAGGAAGAACAGTGTCACAAAAACCTAGAGATGAGAAAGTATCCAGGCAAAAAGCCAGACTGTCAATGTCAAAAGCCTCAAAGAAATCCAGAAGGGTTAGGCATAAGAGATTCACAAAGGAGACCAGAGGGGAGCTCATAGAAGACACAGAGTAAGGCACTGTTGGTACCATATAAAGTTTAATGTATAGCAAAATGTATATTAATAACATATACCATCACATATAATATTAAATATAATAATATATATTAAAAGAAACAAGTTATATGTAGTGAATTCATGGTTTCATACACAATCTCCATTTTCTGGAATTCTTTGTATATGAAAATGTTCATTTAAAATTTTTTCTAGTTCTAATAAAAAGAAAAAGAAACAGAGCCCTAAAGAGTTGGATAAACTGATCATGGGGTACAGTTGCATAAAACCAAGGGTACTTTTTAGGAATTCCTGTGTTTTATCCAGGTTACATTGAGGTGAAATATCACAAAGGGAATGAGGAAAAACATTTACTTTCAGGCTTAAAATCTGGTTTTACACTTCCATGTTGAACTGAATCCAATGCTCCACAATTAAGAATGCTCAATGGTGGGGGGGGGGCCAAGATGGCAGAGGAAAGACATTAAGCTCACAGGGCTCCTGATACAATCGCCTAAAAGAACCTTCGGGGCAGAAAAACACACAAAAATACTGGCTGAGAATTTTCTACAGCTATAGATAGATTTCAGGGGGCCGTGCTGGGCCACAAATAAAGCCTAACCCCACAATCGGGCTGACACACCAGATACCCACCAGAGGATTTTGCCCCAGTGCCTCTGAATCGGCTGCATCATCTTCTGGAACCGAGCACGCGGTCGGACTGAACGGCTGGCCTGAGGGGGGTAAGTGCAGGGGTGCCAGTGGATTGGGGGGAAGGATTCGACTGTCTCACCCCAGCGGGCAACCAGGAAGAAATCCTGAGCCGAGACCCAGGTGGGGGAGGGGAGCAGGGGAGCAGCCTCATCAGAAGCTGAGAACCACACCACAGAAAGCTTGGCTGGTTGGTTTCTTAGTAAATAGGCCTGAGGTTATCTCCGGACCTGAGAACAGGCCAGGTGAGATTAAAGCCTGCCCCCCTCAACCCAAAACACCTGGGACCCTCTGAAGCTGAGAACAGGAGTGGAGCTGAGAAGCAGCCCCCCCCCCACCCCTCACACCTCCCCCCCCCCCCAGTGGAGAGTTTAAAATCAAATGAAAGTGAGGCCAGGCAGGCTGAGAAGAAGTCCAATCATCCCCCAGGCCATGCTGTAGCTTGAACAGTGTGTCCTGGAAGCAGCACCACACTTAAAGAAGGAGTTAAAAGCCAAGATATAGTAAGCCAGGATGAGCAGGCAGAGAAAGCAGAAGACCATCAAAAACTTCTTTGGGGGTAAGGTAGACAGACCACAATACAACCTCAGAAGAAGAAGATAATAACAGGGTCAAAGCTCCAACATCCAAAGCTTCCAAGAAAAATATGAACTGGTCTCAGGCCATGGAAGCTCTCAAAAGGGACTTTGAAAAGAAAGTAGGAGAAATAGAAAGAAGACATAGAGAAAAGGAGGAAAAAATGGAAAGGGAAATGAGAGCGATGCAGGAGAGTCATGAGAAAAAAGTCAACAGTTTGAAAAGTCAAATGGAAAAGGAGATTAAAAAACTGTCTGATGAAAATAACTGCCTAAGAATTAGGATTGAACAAATGGAAGCTAGTGACTTTATGAGAAACTAAGACACAGTAAAGCAAATCCAATTGAATGAAAAAATAGAGGGCAGTGTGAAATATCTTCTTGGAAAAACAGCTGACCTAGAAAATAAATTTAGGAGAGATAATTTGAAAATCATTGGACTACCTGAAAACCATGACCAAAACAAAAGCTTAGACACCATCCTCCAAGAGATTGTGAGGGAAAATTGCCCTGATATTCTAGAAGCAGAAGCTAAAATAGAAATTGAAAGAATCCACTGATCACCTCCTGAAAGAGATCCCAAAAGGAAAAACTCCAGGAATATTCTAGCCAAATTCCAGAACTCCCAGGTCAAGGAGAAAATACTGCAAACAGCTAGAAAAAAGGAATTCAAATACTGTGGAGCTCCAATAAGGATAAAGCAAGATCTAGCAGCTTCTACATTAAAGGACTGGAGGGCTTGGAATATGATATTCCAGAGGGCAAAGGAACTAGGACTTCAGCCAAAAATCAGGTACCCAGCAAAACTAATTAATTGCCACACACACACACACACACACACACACACACACACACACACACACACAAAATAATTATATTGGATCATTGCATTGCTGAAAATAACCATGTCCTTCCCAGCAGATAATCTTGCACTGTTGCTGTTATTTTGTATACAGTACATTTCACTCTGCTTCAGTTCATGTTGGTCTTTCCAGGTTTTTCTGATAGTATCCTGTTCATCATAACCTGTATATAGTACCTTAAGCTTGACAGAGAATCTTCTTCACAAAAGCCCAGCAAAGTAGGTACCATACATTTTGCCATTATAATCAATCATCATAACTATTTCCCTCCATCCCACTCCCTTCCCATGACATTTACTCTATCTTCTTTTTAACCTATTCCTCCACAGAGGTGCCTTACTTCTGACTATCCTCTCCCTCACTCTGCACTCCCTTTTTTCACCCTTCCTTCCTTGTCCACTTCCCCTCCTATTTTCCTGCAGGGTTAAATAGATTGCTCCTCCCAATTGGGTATGAAAGCTATTCTCTCCATGAGCCCACTCCAATGAGATCAGGGTCCCTGAGCTAATTCTGTGTTCTAAATTTTTTTTTCATTTCCTCTTTGACAATTCCTTAATCTGAAGTTTTGGTTTTTTTGACTGTTTTCTCTCACAACTAGCTAATATGGGAATTTTTCCATGACTGCTCATGTATAACTTATTTTGAATTGATTGAATTCTTGTGGGTGGGGGATGGGAATGGAGGGGGGAAGAGAAGTTGGAACACAAAATTTTTTAAAAATTGATGTTAAAATTTTGTTTTTACATATACTTTGAAAAATAAAATTCTATTCAGAATAAAAAAAAAAGAATGCTCAATTACTTTGAATATGTATGAAATACCCACCTAGGAAGATCCATGAATTTAAATATCAAAATCCTTCAGCAATTGCTTTGGGTATCATAGTACTTCTTCCTACAGGATTTCTTCAATTGATTTCAATTTGATTAAACAAATATTCCCTAGGCACCCACTCTAAGAAGGCCCTGTGCTGTTTGCTGATGCAGGGATACAAAAATGAAATAAGATAATGCACTTCCCCTGCCCTCAAAGATTATACAATCTACTAGGGAAAATAAGATGTGTATACAATTAATAAATATACAAGACAAGTTTTGAGATAATTTATGTAAATTACTTTACAATCATTAAGGTGCTATATAAATGCCAATTATAATAATAATTATTATTATTATGAAGGCATAGTTAGCATGCTTATGAACCCAATTTACAAATGACAAAAATAAAAGGAACAGTTAACACTGTCGTTTTAGACCCTTCATGACCCCACTTGGGGTTTTCTTGGTAAATATACTGGAGTGGTTTGCCCTCTTCTCCAGCTCTTTTTATACATGAGGAAACTGAGGCAAATAGGGTTAAGTGACTTACCCAGGGTCACACAGTTAGTAAGTGTCTTAGGCTACATTTGAACTCAAAAAGATAAATTGTGCTAAATCCAGGCCGAGTACTCTTGCACTATTTTGCCATCTAGTGGCCCAATCGTTAACATGTTCCATGACAAAGTCAGGATCCTAAGACTTGAAAGAGGCTCTCTTAGAACTTACATTGTCTCCTTTAGGAGACCTTCTCAATTTGACTTTCATTTTAGATTTTGGGGGCAGCTAGGTATTTTTATTTGTTTGTTTGTTTTTATTTTTAATTTTTCTCAATTACATGTAAAGATATTTTTGAGTTCCACATTTTTCTCCCACCCTACCTTCCCTCTCCCCTCCAGAGGCCAGCAGGCAATTTGGTATAGGTTATATATTACTATCATGTTAAATGTACTTCCACATTAAACAGAACCAAAGGGGGGAAAAACCGCAAGAAAGAATAAACAAGAACAATAACAAAAAAGCAACAACAAAAGTGAAAATAGTATGCTTCAATCTGCATTCTGACTCCATAGTTCTTCTTCTGAAGAGCATTTTTCTTTCTTTCTTTTTTTTTTTTGCAGGGCAATGAGGGTTAAGTGACTTGCCCAGGGTCACACAGCTAGTAAGTGTCAAGTGTCTGAGGTTGGATTTGAACTCGGGTCTTCCTGAATCCAGGGCTGGTGCTTTACCCACTGTGCCACCTAGCTGCCCCCAAGAGCATTTTTCTGTAGAGCCTTTCCCACTAAAAGTCTTTTGGCATTGTCTTGAGTTGTCTATCACAATTGATCATCACAAAATGTTGTTGACACTATGTACAATGTTCTCTTGGTTCTGCTTATTTCACTCAGCATCAATTCATGTAAGTGGGAGCTAAGTATTGAAGTTGATAGAATACTGGGCCAGGAGTCAAAAGTCTCATTTTCCTGAGTTCAAATCTGTCCTCAGACACTTACTAGCTGTGTGACCCAGGACAAGTCATTTACCCCTGTTTGCCTCAGTTTCTTCATCTGTAAAATAAGTTGGAGAATAAGTTGGAAAAATACTCCAGTATTTTTACCAAGAAAACCCCAAGTGGGGTCATGAAGGGTTGGATACAACTGAAAAGCAACAACACCTTAGGTCTCCAGTTCCTTTGGCTCTCTGTCTTATATTCCCCAATTGATAGATGATCAAAAGACATGAAGTTTTCAGATGAAACAATAAAAGCCACCTATAGTCATATAAAAAAATGCTCTAACTCATTATTGATTGGAGATTCAGGTCAAAACAATTCTATTGGATTGGATAATGGGACAGCAGAGGAAAATGATAAATGTTTTGGTGGATATGGGGGAAATGAGATATTAATACACTCTTGGTAAAGTTGTAAACTGATTCAAACATCCTGTAGAGCAATTTGGAACTATGGCCAAAGGGCTATAAAACCATGTACACTCTTCAACCTAGCAATACCATTACTAGGTTGGTATCCTAAAAGAGATTTTTAAAAAAAAGTTGAATTCTAAATTGGGGTGATGTCCATCAATTGAGGAATGGCTGAACAAATTGTGAGATGAGATTAGGAAGGAACACTATCATGCTGTAAGAAATGATGAGCAGGATGCTATCAGAAGGCCTTAGAAAAATGTAATCCATCTATAGAGAAAGAACTGATGGTATATGAATACAGATTGAAGTATAATTTTTTTGTTAGTTCCTCTTTCAAAAGTTTCTTTTGGTCTGTTTTCTTTCACAACCTGACTAATGTGGAAATGTTTTGCATGACTGCACATGTATAACATATTGAATTGCTTGATTTCTTAAAGGGGGGGGGGTGGGGAGGGAGGGAGGAAGAGAATTTGAAACACAAAGGTTTTTTTTGTTTGTTTTTTTGTTTTTTTGCAGGCAATGGGGGTTAAGTGACTTGCCCAGGGTCACACAGCTGGTAAGTGTCAAGTGTCTGAGGCTGGATTTGAATTCAGGTACTCCTGAATTCAGGGCCGGTGCTTTAACCACTGCGCCACCTAGCTGCCCCCTGAAACAGAAAGTTTTAAAAACTGATGTGAAAATCTGTTTATACATGTAACTTGGGAAAAATTCTAAAGAAATAGATAAACAAACAAACAAATAAATAAAACAAATGTTGAAAACTATCTCTAATGCAACTGGAAAATAATAAAATTATATATATATATATATATATATATATATCTATATATCTTCTATTTCACTTTTAAAGCCCTTCACAACCTGACTTCTTCCTACCTTCCAGTCTTCTTACCCTTTACTCCCTTCTGCGTACTCTATGATCCATCAACCCTAGCCTACCTGGTTCCTCACACATCATACTCTATCTCCTTGACTGCATTTTCATAGCCTGTTCACCATGCCCATGATGTTCCCTCTCTTCCCCTCTGCCCCATGGATTTTCTGACTTCCTTCAACACTCAGGTGAAATCCTATCTTCTTCAAAAGGCCTTTCCATGTCTCCCCTACCGCTAGTGCCTTCTCTATGTATACATTATATACATTTTCTCTCACCTCCATTAAAATGTGAGCTAGTATTAGAGTGTGAACAGGGACTGTGTTTTTGCCTCATGCCCAGCACATGGTATTTAATAAATGCTTGTTGCCTAGGAGATGATTGCCATAATATAAGTGAGAGGTGATTAAGGTTTAGACTATAGTAGCAGCAATGTGAATGAAGAGAAAGGACAGATATGAGAGTCACTGTGGAAGATAAGTCAATGACTTGCTGAATAACTGAAATAGAGGGAGACAGAAGGGCTGAGGGTGACGATTCAGTCACCCATGGAACTGGAAAACCTGAAAGGGATCATGGGAGTTGGACATAACTGAAGAGACAACAACAAACAATAACAATTCCAGCTCAAAGATCATTCTTCTTGGGGCAGCTGGGTAGTGCAGTGGATAAAGCACTGGCCCTGAATTCAGGAGTACCTGAGTTCAAATCCGGCCTCAGACACTTTACACTTACTAGCTGTGTGACCCTGGGCAAGTCACTTAACCCCCGCAAAACAAACAAACAAATATATAAAAAGATCATTCTTCTTGGCAAAGAAACAACAGCTTGCTAAAAAACTGGTATTGTGCCTAATATCCGAGGAATTTTGTCACTTTTCAACATTTATGGGCAAGTAGAATACAACTGAATCATACAAAACATCTAAATGCCAACTATACTAGAGGAGGAGAGAAGAAGAGGGGTAATAAAAAATAGTCACCTGACCAATAAGATGGAGAACTAGGGGGCAGCTAGGTGGTGCAGTGGATAGAGTACCGGCCCTGGATTCAGGAGGACCTGAGTTCAAATCTGGCCTCAGACACTTTACACTTACTAGCTGTGTGACCCTAGGCAAGTCACTTAACCCCAATTGCCTCACCCTCCCCCCCCAAAAAAAGATGGAGAACGAGACATTTTCTCCAATCCTCAAGACCTCCTTAAACTCTCCAGCATAAGAATTATGTGCAAGAGATAAAGTTACACAGCTTTCTTCATGGACCAGGATATCAAGAACCCTAACAAGGAAACAACTTGCTGAATTAGCAACAAAGAAGGCTAATCTCTAATCCCTAATGTATTTATTAGCAGCTCCTGCCCCACCAGCCCCTACTGTAGCTTGGTGGCATAATGACATCCATGAGCTTGTGAGAATATATATGTGTGTGTGTGTGTGTGTGTGTGTGTGTGTGTGTACATATACATACACACATGTGTATATATATATTTTTTTTAATTCTTTTTTTTTTTTTGCAGGGCAATGAGGGTTAAGTGACTTGCCCAGAGTCACACAGCTAGTGTCAAATGTCTGAGGTTAGATTTGAACACAGGTCCTCCTGAATCCAGGGCCAGTGCTCTATCCACTGTGCCACCTAGCTGCCCCCTTGAAAATAATTATTCATAATGAATTTCTTGGGAGGGGGGGACGACCCAGTTTTATCCCTTTCTCTCTCTCCATCTCCCACCCCCACAACTTGAAAGTCCAGTTCTTGAGGAACTTTGGCTGCTTTGGGACCAGCCCAAGGTATACAACAGACATGGAGACTTTCTTTGTCTATCTAAATTGAGCTGATGGGATCGAACCACACCTAGATAATGGATTTTTCCTTGAGCAATTTAGGCTCAAGTCTTTTGTATACTTCCCCCTCATGTCATCCAGTAGAGTTCCTTTAATTTGGACTACCCTCAGGTCATGTCAACCAATGGAATTGAATGATGCTAACCAATTAGTTTAGATCAATGTATAGTGGCCTGCCTCTATTAAAAGAGGATAAAAGCCTCAACCCTGTGAGGATCACTATGTTCTCGGCTTCCTGGACCTATTCCCTTGTCTTGGAATGCTGGAATGTATCTGAGGCAGGATTTGAACTCACTTCTTCATGACTCCATGGCTAGTTTTCTATCCCTTGCTCCATCTAGCTGCTTTGTACATATAATTTTATTGTTGTTGAGTTGTTTCAGCTGTGTCTGACTTTTTGTGAGTCCTTTTTGGTTTTTTGGCAAAGATACTATAGTGGTTTGCCATTTCCTACTCTAGCTCATTTTACAGATGAGGAACTCAGGCAAATGGGGTTAAGCGACTTGCCCAGAGTCACAGAGAAAATGTCTGAGGTCAGATTTGAACTCATGATGATGAGTCTTCCTGATCCCAAAGCCAGTGCTCTATCTACTATGCCACCTAGCTGCTCAGATACAATTTACCTAGATTTAATAAAGCATTTGACATGTTCTCTTAAATTATTTATGTGGAAAAGAAGGAAAGATGTGTGTACACCATAGCAAAATTGGGTAGAATAGAGAATTTGTTCAATTGTCAAATCCAAAGAATTGTCATGAAATATTTGAAATTAAGTTGGAAGGAGTCCTGCATTGCAGTGTTTCAGGAATTTGTGCTTGGCTCTGTGCTGTTTAGCAATTTTATCAGTGAAGTAGATTAGTAGATATATAGTAAACTTATCAGTTTTAGGGAAGTTGTGATGCTGAGAGGGAGAGCTAATATAAGGATATTGAAAAAATCCTTATAGTTTGAATCATATTGAAAAATATTAGAGATAAATGTAAAAATCTTTTTACTATATACTTTGATCTTTACAAGTACAAGATAGGGAAGGCATGACTAGAGAATAATTCATCTGAAAAAGATCTGGGCATTTTAGTGGAACACCAATTCAGCTGTTTCAAGAATAAAATATGGCACCAAGAAAAGCAATGTGATATTAGACTTCAAAAAGAGAGGCATAAATAGTGTCTAGGGCTAGAGTGGTGACAATCCTGCTGTACTCTGCCTGGTGAGACCCCATTTAAAGGACTGTGTCTGCTTCTGGATGTCATATTTTATGAAAGATAGTGATGAACTGAAGTCTACCTAGGCGATGGCAATTAGAATGTCTAAGGGACTTATAATCATGTCAAATGAAGATTGATGGAAGGAACTGGTGATGGTTAGCCTGAAGGAAAGAAGATAGTTGTCTTGAAGCATTTAAAGGGATGTCATGTGAAAGAGGGATGAGACTTGCTTTGCTAGGTCTCATAAGGAAAAAATAAGGTCAATGGTTCAAAGAGGCAATTTTAGGCATAATATAAGGAAATATTCCCCATGATTAGGGCTGTCTAAAAGTGGAATGGGCTGCCTCAAGAGGCAGTGTTTTCTCTTTAATGGGAGGTTTTTGAGACTAATTTGGATGATCACTGGTCGTTTATGATGTGGAAGGAATTCTTGTTCGGTGTAAATGATTAAATGATATGAGTCATAATGTACTTTGCAAATCATAAAGCACTATATGTTAGCTATTAATATCTATATTAGATGGCCTTAATATTTTTAGTTCTATGACTTTGACTGGAATAGTAATCATAGGGTTATATGAACATAGATCATGTTGGAAAACAGAAATTTTTTGTTTTTTTGTTTTGTGGGGCAATGGGGGTTAAGTGACTTGCCCAGGGTCACACAGCTGGTAAGTGTCAAGTGTCTGAGGCCGGATTTGAACTCAGGTACTCCTGAATCCAGGTCCAGTGCTTTATCCACTGCGCCACCTAGCTGCCCCAGAAATTTTTTATTTAAAAAAAAAATTTTTTTTTTTAGCATTCTTTTTTTTGGGGGTGGGGTAGGGGCATTGAGGGTTAAGTGACTTGCCCAAGGTCACATAGCTACTAAGTGTAAAGTGTCTATGGCCAGATTTTAACTCAGGTCCTCTTGATTCTAGGGCTGGTGCTTTATCCACTTGCCACCTACCTGCCCCTAGCATTCTTTTATTTTAAAATTTTGAGTGCCCAATTCTTTCCCTCATTCCCACCCCCTCATCCCACCCATTGAGAAGACAAGCAAAATATCAATTATACATGCAAAATCATGTAAAACATTTTTATAAGTCATTTTTCTAAAAAGCAAGAGACAAACAAAATGAGAAAATTATACTTCAATTTCTACTCAGTTCATCAGTTTGTCAGTTATTTCTCTGGAGGTAGATAGTATTTTTCATCATGAGTCCTCTGGAATTCTCTTGGATCATTGTATTGTTCAGAGTAGACAAGTCTTTCACAGTCAGTAATCACTACAAAATTGCTATCGCTATGCTCAATGATTTCTGGTTCTTCTCAATTCACCCTGCATCAGTTCATATAAAATTTTCCATGTTTTTCCAATACCACCCCCTTTAACTTTGTTTTAAACAACATTTTATTTTTCCCAACACATGCAAAAATTTTAAAAAATATTTGTTTTTTAAAATTTTGAATTCCAAATTCTCTCCCTCCCAAACCTCCCCCTTCCCTGAGATGGTAAGCAATTTGATAGTTTATAGATGTGCAATCATGCCAACAATATTTACATATTAGTCATGTTGTAAAAGAAAACACAGACAAAAAACCATAAAAAATAAAGTAAAAAATAGTATGCTTCAATCTGCATTTAGACTCTATCAATTATTTCTCTGGAAGTGGATAGCATTTTTCTTTTTTTTTTTTTTTTAATTTTTAGTGAGGCAATTGGGGTTAAGTGACTTGCCCAGGGTCACACAGCTAGTAAGTGTTAAGTGTCTGAGGCCAGATTTGAACTCAGGTACTCCTGAATCAAGGGCCAGTGCTCTATGCACTGCGCCACCTAGCTGCCCCAGATAGCATTTTTCATCATGAGTCTTTCAGAATTGTCTTGGATTGTTGTATTGCTTAGAATAGCTAAGTCATTCATAGTTGATTATTGTACAATATTCCCATTACTGTGTGCTATGTTCCGATTCTGCTCACTTCACTTTGTATTAGTTCATGTAAGTCTTTCCAGGTTTTTTTGAAAGCATCTTGCTCATCATTTCTTATAGTACAATGGTAGTCCATCACAATCATATGCTATGACTTGTTCAGTCATTCCCTGATTGATGAGCACCTTCTCAATTTCCAATTCTTTGACATTATAAAAAGAGCTGCTATAAATATTTTTGTAGATATAAATCCTTTTGATTTTTCTTTGATATCTTTGGGATGTAGACCTAGTAATAGCATTACTGGGTCAAAGGATATGCACAGTTTTATGACCCTTTGGGCATAGTTCTAAATTGTTTTCCAGAATGGTAGAACCAGTTCATGACACCACAGTAGTTCATTGACATACCTGTGAGGCGGGATCTCAGTTGTTTTAAGTTGTATTTCTCTAATCAGTGGTGATGTAGAGCATCTTTTTTCCCCATACAACTATAGATAGCTTTGATTTCTTCTGTAAACTGACTATATTCTTTGATCATTTGGGGAATGTCTCTTATTTTTATAAACTTGATTTAATTTTATACTCAACATTTGAGAAATGAGGTCTTTATTAGAGAAACTGCTGTAAAAATATTTTGATATTACTTCATTGCCTATGGTACCTTTTAGCAAAATGTAGTTTCCCTGATCATCATTTAATTAGGTCTATTTTTGTTTTTGTTTTGTTTGAGATCATGATTGCTACTCCTGCCTTTTTTACTTCAATTGATATATAATTGACTCTGCTCCAGTCTTTTGTTGTAACTCTATGTGTGTCTTTCTGTTTCAAGTATATCTCTTGTAAACAATATATTGTTGAATTCTAGTTTCTAATCTATTCTGCTATCTGCTTCAATTTTATGAGTGCCTCCCATTCACATTCACTGTAATGGTTACTGTGTATTTCCCTCTATCCCATTGTCTTCTGTTTTTTCCTCACTCTTTTTATCTTCTTCCTCCTCTAAGGTCTATTTTACTTCTAACCACTGCCTCCCTTAATCTGTCCTCCTCTTTATCATCTGCTCTGCTTTTTCTTATCCCCTCCCTCACTTATTTCTTTATTGGGTGAATTAATTTCTATACAGAAGTGAGAGTGTATATATATTCTTCCCTCCTTGAATCTTTTCTTCCAATGAAAATGAGGTTTAAGCACTACCTGCCACCCCCCCCCCATTTCCCTCTCTATAGTAAAAACTCTTCCTTGCACTTCTTTTTTTGTTTGTTTGTTTGTGTTTTTTGTGTGGGGGCAATGAGGAGGGTTAAGTGACTTTCCCAGGATCATACAGCTAGTAAGTAACAAGTATCTGAGGTTGGATTTGAACTCAGGTCCTCCTGAATCCAGGGCTGGTTATTTATCCACTGTGCCACCTAGCTGCCCCCTCATTTCTTTTTTACATGAGAAAAATTTCTCCATTCTACCTCTCTCTTCCTCCTTCTCCCAGTGCATCCCTCTTTCTCACCCCTTAATTTTTTAAAAGATCATTCCAACATAATCAATTCACAGTCATTCCCTCTGTCTCTGTAAACTCTTTTTAACTGCCCTAATAATGATAAATTTCTTAGGAGTTATAAGTGTCATCTTCCCATATACCTCTTTCAAGTTTACATTTTTATATGTCTCTGGAGTCTTCATTTTGAATGTCAAAATTTCTATTCAGCTCTGGTCTTTCATCAGGAATGTTTGATGGTCCTCTTTTATTAAATATCAATTTGTTCCCTGAAGAATTACACTCTATTTTGCAGGGTAGGTTATTCTTTGGTTGTAACCCTATCTCCTTTGCCTTGTGGAATATCATATTCCAAACCCTCCACTCTTTTTTTTTTTTTTCCGGTGAGGCAATTGGGGTTAAGCAACTTGCCCAGGGTCATACAGCTAGACCCCCCACTCTTTTAATGCAGAAGCCATAAATCTTACGCGACCCCGACTGTGGCTCCATAATATTTGAATTATTTCTTTCTGACTGCTTGCAATATTTTCTCCTTAACCTGGGAGTTCTAGAATTTTGCTGTCATATTCCCAGGAACTTTCATTCTGGGATCTCTTTCAAGAGGTGATCAGTGGATTTTTTGAATTTCTATTTTACCCTCTGGATCTAAGATATTGGGGAAGTTTTCCTTGATAATTTCTTGAAATATGATGTCTAGGCTCTTTCCTTGATCATGACTTTCAGATAGTCCAACAATTCTTTTTTTTTGCGGGGCAATGAGGGTTAAGTGACTTGCCCAGGGTCACACAGCTAGAATGGGTCAAGTGTATGAGGTCAGATTTGAACTCAGGTCCCCCTGAATCCAGGGCCAGTACTTTATTCACTGTGCCACCTACCTGCTCTGAGTCCAACGATTCTTTTTTTTTTTTTTTTGGTGAGGCAATTGGGGTTAAGTGACTTGCCCAGGGTCACACAGCTAGTACTTGTTAAGTGTCTGAGGCCAGATCTGAACTCAGGTCCTCCTGAATCCAGGGCCAGCGTTCTATCCACTGTACCACCTAGCTGCCCCATAGTCCAACAATTCTTAAAATGATCTTTCTTGAAACTATTGATAGGTCAGTTGTTATTCTGATGAGATATTTTATATTTTCTCAATTTTTTCCATTCTTTTGATTTTGTTTTATTGTTTCTTCTTTAAACAAAAAAAAATTTTTTTGGTCAAGCAATGTCAAGTGTCTGAGGCCAGATTTGAACTGAGATCCTCTTGACTCAAAGGTCAATGCTCTATACACTGAGCTACTTAGCTCCCCCCGCCATTTTATTGTTTTTTGATGTTTCATGGAGTCATTAGATTCTTCTTGCCTGATTCCAATTCTTAAGGAATTATTTTCTTCATCGAGCTTTTGTACCTCTTTTTCCATTTAGCCAATTCTGTTTTTTAAGGAGTTCTTTTCCTTTTTTATTTTTTTTTGGTGAGGCAATTGGGGTTAAGTGACTTGCCCAGGGTCACACAGCTAGTAAGTGTCAACTGTCTGAGGTCAGACTTGAACTCAGGTCCTCCTGAATCTAGCTGGTGCTCTATCCATTGCACCACCTAGCTGCCCCAGGAGTTCTCTTCTTTAGAGAATTTTGGTGTCTCTTTTACCATTAGGCCAATTCTGCTTTTTAAGGTGTTATCTTCTTCAGTATTTTTTTTTTGGTGCCTCTTTAACCAAGCTGTTAATTTTCTTTTATCATTCTTATTTTTCCCCCAATTTTTCTTCTAGCACTCATCCTTTTTTTTTTTTTTAAACTCTTCCTGGAATCCTTGTTGGCTTTCAGTTTAATTAGCATTTCTTTTTCTTTCTTTCTTTTTTTTGTGAGGCAATTGGGGTTAAGTGACTTGCCCAGGGTCACACAGCTAGTAAGTGTTAAGTGTCTGAGGCCGGATTTGAACTCAGGTCCTCCTGAATCCAGTGCTGGTGCTCTTTCCACTGCATCATCTAGCTGCCCCAATTAGCATTTTTTTTGAGGTTGTTTTTTTTTTTTTTGTAGATCTGGCATTTGATTCCTACTATCACTTAGTTCTGATGAATCGATCCAAATAAGATCCAAACTCAAATGTGAAGAATTATTGAGCCACAGTTCTTGGTTCTCTGCCATTGACCCATCGTCTAGTAATAAATGTATATTGGTCTAGAGATTGTCTTTCTTCCAGGCACCAGATCAAAAGTTACAGTAGCTAAGACAAAGGAATTCACTTTCTCCCCTTCTCTTTTTTTTTATCATACTTCTTTGGATATTCAGGGATCCATTTTTTTTTCTTCCTTCATAAAATCAATCCTGCTATGCTTAAGTCCATTTCCATTGTTGTCTTCTCCCAAGTTTATCTCTTGATCTTCCCTGCCACTATAGTAGTTTTTTACAGTCAAGTTTTTTTTTTTCCCTAAATTGCTTGCTCACTTTTTTCTGCCTATCTCTTTGAACCTTATGTTAAAATTGAGCTCTGCTCACCTTGGGGATGGGGGAGGCACTGTCATAACCTTTAGCCTTTTTTGTGCTACCTTTCTCAGAGCTACTTGTGGGGTTCTGCAAGTTTTTGGTGCTTCCAAGGTGGCATGATCCTGGGAGAAGTATGATTACTGTTCTCTTGGTTTGTGCTCTGGTCTTTACAAGGAATGGTCACTGGTCCCATGCAATTGCATGCACTAGTGGTCTCTTTGCATTGGGATCGTGACCAGGGCCCCTCATCCCTTGTAACTGATCCTGAAGCGCTCCTCACTGACCTAGAACTGTGACCCAGAACTGCATATGTGCAATAAAGTTGCCAATCATGGGGGCAGCCAGGTGGCACAATGGATAAGGCACTAGCCTTGGATTCAGGAGGACCTGAGTTCAAACCCAGCCTCAGACACTTACTAGCTGTGTGACCCTGGGTAAGTCACTTAAACCCCATTGCCCTGCAAAAAAAAAAAAGTTGCCAATCAGTACCACCTGTATCCAGTGACAGTAGAGACCAGTTCGCCAACACCTAAACTCTGAGCTGAGAGCTCCTGCTGCTGCTGCAATGACTGTTCCCTATTGCTGTAGCCATGTGTTTGGGCTCCAGACCAATTATTTCTTTTTAAAATTTAGTTGTCATTCACTGCATATGAAAACAGATTGAGCCTATGATATTGAGAAAATGGTATTGGGACTTCCAGTGCCAAGATGGCAGAGTGAGGAAGGAGCCCTCTGATGTCCTCCCAAAGTCTCCTTCAAACAACTTGAAAAACACCTCAGAATTGGTCCAGGAATAGGGAAGCAGTTTACCAGCATGGCAGTAAAAGTTTGTTTTACTGGGGCAGGAGGGAAGTGAGGTCTGAGAGCAGCAGCAGTAGAAGCCAGTCAGTTTCACAGCAGGCGCCCTGCAGCCACACTCTAAGCCTGGGGCAATCTACCAGCAAGGCCCTGCCCTCTTGCAAACCAATAGCCACCTAGGTAAGTGAACAGTCTGAGCTGCACAGCAAGGCCCCATCCCAGAGACCCCCACCCTTAACCACCAGGGAGGCCTTGACCCCAACGATGACCAGTAGTGAAGCTATTAAGTTTGGACAACAGTGAGATCCTGCCTCTGGGACCTACCAACAGAGAGGCTGTTTCCATGGCAACCCAGCAGCAGGGCACCACTCCTGGGGCAGACCAGCAACAAAATCCCTCCTCCAGGGCCAGCCACCAGAAAAACTATGCTACTATAGCAACACAGCAGCCAATGCCCCAACCCAGGAGCAGGCCAGCAGCTAAAGCACACAGTCAGGGAGGGCCAATAGGGAGGAGCCACCCCCAAGTACAAGCCAGAAGGGAAGCCTACACCACAAGGAAAGCAAACAGCTAAGCCCTGAAGCCCAGTGAAAGCTAGCAGTAAGACCCAGTGCCACAGCACAAAGACTAGGGACAGTGCAGCTCTCATATAAACACACCAAGTCACATAAAAGGAAGAAAAATGATTTTTAAAAAAACACACAAAAAAGCTAACTATAAAAAATGACTCTGGAGATAGGAAGGATCAAGGTATAAACTTAGAAGAGGACAATTGTGCCAAAATAGTCTACATATGAAGCCTTAAAGAAAAATGTAATTTGGGGCAGCTAGATGGTGCAGTGGTTAAAGCACCGGCCCTGGATTCAGGAGTACCTGAGTTCAAATCCGGCCTTAGACACTTAACACTTACTAGCTGTGTGACCCTGTGCAAGTCACTTAACCCCCATTGCCCCCCCAAAAACCCCAAAAAACCAAAACCAAAAACAAGAAAAATGTAATTTGGTCTCAGGCCCAAAAAGAATTCCTGGAAGAGCTTAAAAAGATTTAAAAAAAACAAATTAGAAAAGTAGAAGAAAAAATGGGAAAAGAAATGAGAATAAAGCAAGAGAATCTTGGGGAAAAGGTCAGTAGCATGGGGAAAGATAAACAAAAATTTACTGAGGAAAACAACTTTCCCCAAAACAGAATTAGCCAAATGAAAAAAGCTCACTAAAGAAAATTATTTCTTAAAAATTTGAATCGAACAAGTGGAAAATAATGATTCTGAGACAACAAAATATGATAAAATTAAAAATAAATTTAAAAAGTAAAAAAATAGAAGAAAATGTGAAATTTTTCATTGGAAAATTTACTGACCTATAAAATAATAATTATCAGACAACCTGAAAGCCACGATAAAAAAAAAAAAAACCAACAAAAACCTAGATAATATCTTTCAAGAAATTAATGTCATGGGAGGATTATGGGCCCCGGTTACCCCAACAGTTCTCTGGGGAGGTTAAGGAACTTTTTCCTTAAAACTTCAGTTTTCCCTTGAAATCAAGTAGGCCTGGGGCAGCTAGATGGTGCAGTGGATAGAGCACCAGCTCTGGAGTCAGGAGTACCTGAGTTCAAATCCAGCCTCAGACACTTAACACTTACTAGCTGTGTGACCCTGGGCAAGTCACTTAACCCCAATTGCCTCACTAAAATAAAAAAAAAAAAAAGAAATCAAGTAGGCCTCTCCTTAAACTCAATCAGGGACATACACACCCAAAAGAGATAAGCAGCACCAGATTGAACTGAGCATGCTCCAGGACCACCAACCTGCATTCCAGTCCTCCTGAGCACCTGGATGAGGTAATCCATTTGGAAAGACTATGCCAGGAGAAGACCACCTGGAACTGCCCACCAGCAGACTGCTTAGACTCATCAGGACAAAGTTAATGCCCATCACCAGATTGCTCATGAAGATCCCTCCTACCCCAGCACAACAAGAGGACCCCCAGCCCCTCACGCAATAAGGGACACTCTTACCCACACCATCTACACCCTATAAAAGGGTGCTTCCCGAGCTAGTCGGGGGGAGGAAAGCATTTTGTTTCTCCAAAACCTTCCTCCCGGCCAGTTTCTCTTGTACCCCAGTAAACCTGTTCTTTTATTCCTAATTAGGTCTTGTGCGAGAGTGTAATTCTTTACAGAGGAATCCTAAGGACCCACGTGCTTTCTCCCCATATCATTATGAAAGAAAACTGCCCTAATATATTTGAGCCAAAGGGCAAAATGGAAATTGAAGGCAATCACCAATTGCTGCCTGAAAGAGATCCTAAAATGAAAACTTCTAGGAATATCATAACCAAATTCCAGAGCTCACAGATCAAGGTGAAAAGCCAAAGCAGCCAAAAAGAAACAATTCAAATATCATGGAGCTAGAGTCATAATTATACAGGATTTGGCAGCTCCCATATTAAACAACTAGAGGGCTTGGAATATGATATATTGAAAGGCAAAGGAGTTAGGTTTATAACGAAGAATCACCTACCCATTAAAATTGAATATAATCTTTCAGGAGAAAAAAGTGGACAGTTAATGTAAAATATCAGAGCTGAATAAAAAATTTTACTTCCAAATAAAACTCAAGGGAAATATAAAAAGGTAAAATAGAAACAACAAAGAAAGAACATAAGAAATTCAATAATGTTAAAATGTTTATTTCTATATGATAAGATATTTGTAAGTCTTAATATTATTTTTTTAACTTTATCAGTTATAAGAGCAATTAGGACTATATGTAGAGAGAGGATGTCAATACAAGGTGACATTAATGGGATAATACCCCCAAAACAAAATAAAGGGGTGAGAAAGACATTACATTGGAAGAAGAAAGAGGGGGAAGATTGGGGTAAATTATCCCATATAAAAGAGGCATGAAAGAGCTATTATAATAAAGGGGAAGATGGGGGTGGTGGCAGGCAAAACTTAAACCTTACTCTCATGAAAATTGGCTCAATGAGGGTATAACTTACACACTCAGTTGTCTATAGAAATCTATCTTAACCTGAAAGGAAATAAAAAAGGAATGGGGATTATAGAAGGGGTGGGTGGAACTGATAAAAGTGAGGATATATTAGAGAAGGCAGTGATCAGAAGTTAAACACTTGTGAGGAAGAAAAGGGTGGGGAGTAAGAGAGAGAGTGAGGGATAAACAAGCAAAAACAAATAGCATGGAGTGAAATACACAGTTTTCATAAGTATAAATATGAATAGGATGAAATCACCCGTAAAACAGAAGTGGATAGCAGAATGGATTAAAAACCAAAATCCTACAATATGTTGTTTACAAGAAGCACATTTGAGGCAGAGAGGTACACACAGAAACAGTGAAGTCATATCAGTACTTAACATGTGCACCAAATTGTATAGCATCTTAATTTTTTAAGAAGTTGAATGAATTATAGCAGGAGATAGATAATAAAACTATACTAGTGGGGAACCCTAACTTTCTCTTTTTAAAACTGGATAGGGGGCAGCTAAGTGGCACAGTGGATAAAGCACTGGCCCTGGAGTCAGGAGGACCTGAGTTCAAATCCGGCCTCAGACACTTGAGACTTACTAGCTGTGTGACCCTGAGCAAGTCACTTAACCTCAATTGCCTCAAAAAAAAATTAATTGGAAATTAAATAATCTAATCCTAAAAAAACCAAGTTGGTCAAAGAACAAATCATAGAAACAATTGATAATTTCATTAAAGAAAATGACAACAATGAGAAAACATATCAACATTTATGGGATGCAGCCAAAGCAGTACTTAAAAAGCAGATCAATGAATTGGGCGTGTAACTAAACAAAAAACTAGAAAATGAACAAATAAAAAATTTCCAATTAAATACCAAATTGGAAATCCTGAAAATCAAAGAGATTAATAAAATTGAAAGTAAGAAAGCCATTGAACTAATAAATAAAATGAGAAGCTGGTTTTATGGAAAAAATCAACACAATAGATAAACTATTGGTTAATTTGATTTTAAAAAGGAAAGAAGAGAATATGGTATTAATGTTCAATCTTTCTCCTTCATAAGTGTCCAACTTTCTCTGAAAGAGGCACAGATTTTAGCAGGGTGAGACATGCTAAGATTGGCTTCTGCTTGATTTCGTATCTCCCTCAGTGGGTGGATGGGCCTCCTGACTACAGTGTCAAAATCTCAGGGTTGATGTTGTTGAATATTAAAATATAGTTTTTGCATCTGCCTGTCTCCTACAAACAAATCAATAAACAGATCAGAGAAATTATAATATCTTAAGTCTCCTACAATTTGTTCCCATACCTGTCCCCCTACAAAATATAATAATAGATCAGAGAACATGATTAAGAACCAGATCAGAGAATTTAATATCTCCTATGAGACAAACCAAACCGAGACAGACAGAAAAAACATAATATCAATTTAATATTTTGTCCCAAGAAGAAAGACATAACACATGATGATGTGAAAACTCCCCTTTTAAGAGGGATGCTCAAAGCTCCTCTTCTTTCTAAGGGTTTTTGAGGTTTCTTGGCTCATAGGTTACAGAATAACTTCATTGGCATGATACAGATCAACCCATTACAAATATAAATCAGTTAAACAATATAAATCAGTTTAACAGCTCAACTTAAAGCAGATGCTATGGTTAGATTAAGTGGAAACAGAGACTAGAAGGTCTCTCTTTACTTCCTGGGGAAAGAGAATAGTGAATGGGAATTTCAAAGGGGCATTTGAGTTTGTTTATTCTCTTGGGGAAAGTAAATAGGGACTGTCTGGTTCACTTTGAAATCTTTGAGCAAAGGGCATTTTGCTCCTATTAATCCAGGGTTTCATAAAATCCATTTGGATAGTAAGGTACCTCCATCAAATCCAGGTGATCCATATAGTCATATTAACAATGTTAGCAGGTGAGTAGGTGTATGTATGTGTACGTATATACATGTGTGTTTATATATACATGTATATGTGTATACTCACAATACATATATGTATATATGCATAACACACACAAGAACATGTATACATATATACAATCCCCAAACTAGTCTTCTTGCTGTTGCTCATATGAAGTGATTGTTGTCCTTCTTGCTTGAAGAGTACCGAAATGACATCATGACATCACTATGTCAGGGTCAAAGTACTGTGTCTGTGAGAAAATAATTATTAATTAGTGTCTTAGGAGGACTCAGATCAGTTTTAGCCTTTTCTCTCCACCCCCCCCCCCCTTCAGAGTTCAATTCTTTGGAGGAACTTTAGCTGCCTCAGGCCTAGCCCAAGGGAACAATAGGAATGGAGATAGGCTCTTTTGACTAGCTCGGTGAACTGATGGGACTAAAGCCACACCTATCTGAACTTTGCCCCTCAGGATGTCTCTCCTATTAGGCCCTGGTCACTTCAACCAATGGAACTGAATGATGCTAACCAATTAGCTTTGATCAGTGTGTGGTAACCTACCTTTATCTGAAAAGGATAAAAGCCAAGAACAAGCAAGGCTCCTGGCTGCCACCATCTTAGAATACACTCTTGGCTTGGGGAGGCTGTCAGTTGGTGAGTCCTCTCCTCTTAAGACAGGATAGACTAGGGGGCAGCTAGATGGTGCAGTGGATAGAGCACCAGCCCTGGATTCAGGAGTACCTGAGTTCAAATCCGGCCTCAGACACTTAACACTTACTAGCTGTGTGACCCTGGGCAAGTCACTTAACCCCAATTGCCCCTCAAAACAAAACAAAACAAAACAAGATAGGATAGACTAGTAGGACATGTGCTCTCTTAGAGACAATATTTTTTTTTGCGGGGCAGTGAGGGTTAAGTGACTTGCCCAGGGTCACACAGCTAGTAAGTGTCAAGTGTCTAAAGCTGGATTTGAACTCAGGTATTCCTGAATCCAGGGCCGGTGCTTTATCCACTGTGCCACCTAGCCACCCTCTTAGAGACAATATGGTGCTGGGGGTTTTCTGCTTGTGTTAAATGCCACATGGTCAATTCTTTTCTGATATTTAATGTACTTTAATAAAAAATGATGAGGCAGCTAGATGGCACAGTAGATAAAGCACAGACCCTGGATTCAGGAGGACCTGAGTTCAAATCCACCCTGAGACACTTGACACTAGCTGTGTGACCTAGGGCAAGTCACTTAACCCTCAATGTCCCACAAAAAAAAAATGATTAATGTCAAAATGGGTATAATAGCTATTATTATGTAAATAGCCATTAATATATGTGGTAAATAATTTAGAAAACCCAGCCTATCTAGCCCCTCAATAATCAAACAAAACACAAACTGGCAACCACAAAACACACATCCAACAGTGGCTGATCAGAGCAATATGAGCTCTGAAAGCTCTACCACAGGTCAGGCACAAATAATCCATAGGAAGTGGAGATGTCTAAATTTCCACATCTCATGTTTCCTTTGATCTATTGCAATTCTACTTTGCTCATAGAGCACAGCCCTTTTTCTGATGAGGGCATGCCATTCTGGGCAGTGCTGTGCCAGTGTCTCCCATGTCTCACAATGAATTCCAAAGTTCTTCAGAGACTTAGAAAGTATCCTTGTAGGGCTTCTTCAGACCTCAGTATGAGCTGAGCACTTGCCTTGTGTGAGTTCTCCATAATATAATCTTTTAGGCAAACATACATTTGACATTCTAACACATACTCTGAAGAGTGAAGAGCTCTTACCAAAACCTCCATTTAAGGAGGGTCTCCAGGCCAACCAACTCTTCATTTCCCACCTGGCTGTACTACTTTGAATTTCTTAATCATGTCCCCTCTGGGTACCATGCCTTTTCTTCCCCCCTTCCACTCTTTTAGCTTCCTTTTGTGTATTTTCCTCTTCCATTAGATTTTAATCTTCTTGGGTGGTTGGGGGCGGGGGAGGTTACTATCATTCACATTTGTATCCCCAATGCTTAGCACCAGGCATGGCATACAGTAGGTACTTAATAAGTGTTTATTGACTGATTAATAAGATGATCCATTCTCTGGGCCTTTGCATTCATTGGCTGCTCTTCCCTCCCAACTCCTCCTTAGTATCCCCAACTTCCAGTCTCAGCTCAAATTCTCCCTTTTGTAGGTGGTATTTAAATAGCCTTTCCAGACCATTCCCTCAGCTATTATGTTAGTACCTTTCCCCCTAAAGTTACTTCCCATTTGTTCTCTTTATATCTCGTTTACCTAGTGTTTTACATTGTAAGAATTGGAATGACGCCACCTTCTGGAGACTTACTGTAGGAAAGCTCCACCATGAGGAGAAAGCCTCTGAGTGCAAGGCCATGCAGCTTTTCTTTGGCATCAGGAAGTGATGTTTGCTTGTGGGAGGAAGAGGGGATGAGGCTGGCTTTCTCACTCTCTTTCCTCAGCACTCGGGTGTAAAATGGAGCTAGAAATGCGCTCTCTTGTTAATAGATGGATGAATCTAGGCCTTTCTCTTTCTCTTCACCAAATTCTTATTCTCCTTAATAAATGCTTAAAAGTCTAACTCTTGGTAAAGCTTATAATTTGTTGGTGACCACTCATTAGATATTTTAGACAGACTAGCTAGAATTTTAGTCCTTTACAACATGTTGTCTACCCAATTAGAATGTGAGCTCCTTGAGGACAGGGATTGTTTTTACCTCTTTGTATCTTTAGTGTTTGGCACAATGTCTGGTATATAGTAGGTGCTTAATAATTTTTTTTTTTTATTGATTGGGTACAACATAGCTCCTAGTGACCAGATTATACTACCTCAGTCTTTCCAGGCATCATGGTATAGTAGCTAGGGAGACCACCTTGGGGCCATGAAGTACTGGGTTCAAATTCTGCTTCTTGACACATATTGTCTGTGTGATTCTGGGCAAGTCACTTTACTTTTCAGTTCCCCAGGAAGCTCTCTGAGATGCTGAGTTTCATAGAAGGACCTGATCTGCATTGATAGAAAGAGTTTACTCACTGGGAGTTCCCTTAACATATGAAATCACAGGTGCAATCCAAATTTCAACCCTCATTCTCCTTCATCTCCTTAGAATAACAACAGATCCTAGGCTTCTGACCTCCTTTCATTCCATTTACAATCTTGACTTATGAATGACAAGATCAAACATATCTAAGCAACTGCTTTTGAGTCCTTGACCCCTTGTCCTGTTGTCAGCTACACCTTGTCAAACTTCAGCTATGGGTCACAGCTACCTTTAATACTTCTCATATACAATTGAATGCCACTGGATGAAGTCATCCCACAATGCCAACTGGATACATTACAAATTTATTTTAGGTAATCTTAAATGGACCCTCATTGCTTTAATTGCTCTATAGCAATCTTTTTGGTTTTTTTTTAGGCAATGGGGGTTAAGTGACTTGTCCAGGGTCACACAGCTAGTAAGTGTCAAGTGTCTGAGGTCGGATTTGAACTCAGGTACTCCTGAATCCAGAGCTGGTGCTTTAACCACTGCGCCATCTAGCTGCCCCTATAGCAATCTTTTTATTCTTTTTCTCTTCAAAGCTCCTATACAATTCTTCCTCTTAGTGGAAGGCCTCATCTCTCTTATTTTTACTGATAACTAAAGTCCATTTGTCTCAAATTCCTTCTCATATATTTAACTCTCTATATCCTTTAGGCATCTCAAACCCTACTTGTCCAAAACAGAAGTTATCTTTCCTCCAAACCTACGCCTTATAAAAATTTTCTTTTTCTGTAGAGGACAACACCATTTTTCTGGTCACTGTAGTTCACAACCTTGGCACCATTCTTGGTACCTCACTCTCCCTCACCACATACATCCAATGAGCTGCCATGTATTTTTTATTCTATTTCCATTCCCTTATCTCTACTTAATGTAGGAGGCAAAAAAGGAGTTAACAGAAAAACCAAGCTCTAATTTAGATATGAGCTCTAAAAGGGATTCAGACCCCAGTTAATGGATAACTTAAGACTTGAGGGGCAGGGGGCAGCTAGGTGTGCAGTGGATAAAACACTGGCCCTGGATTCAGGAGGACCTGAGTTCAAATCCGGCCTCAGACACAACACTAGCTGTGTGACCTTGGGCAAGTCACTTAACCCCCATTGCCCTCCAAAAAAAAAAAAAAGACTTGAGGGGCAGCTAGGTGGGACAGTGGATAGAGCACTGGCCCTGGATTCAGGAGGACCTGAGTTCAAATCCAGCCTTAGACACTTAACACTTACTAGCTGTGTGACCCTGGGCAAGTCATTTAATCCCAATTGCCTTGACAAAAAAACCCAAAAACCAAAAACCAAAAAAAAACATCAAAAAACAAACAAACAAACAAACAAACAAAAAACAGAAAAGACTTGAGTCTTCATTAATACAAGTCCCACATTAATCAGCACCCATAACAAGAACATAAAGAGGCAGGTCATAGAGACCTTAACCATAACAATGATACGCTGAAAGGGTATAGAAATTCCAACTGATCAATGAAAATATTTTGAAACCAAGCATGGGGATGAAAAGGTGACATGCGCAGAAAAAGCCAAATTTGTCCCCAGATTCACCTTATGACATGTAAACCCCCAAAACACACCTCTAGAAAAAGGTACCTACCTTGGGGGTTGGCTTGGAACCCCAGGAAGTCCAAATTAGGATAAGCCCTCCTTGGTATCTCCCTAAGGTGGAGATTATTATGAGACTGATAATCAATTTATCCATACTATAAATATAACTGTCTTTTCTTTCCCTTTTTGAGAGATACCTTTCTACTTTTCTGGTTCTCTCCCTGGGATAACTCACAGTATTGCAATAAAACTTGGGAAACTGAGTCACTGAGTCTTGTAATTCTTTTGGGACAATTCACAATCAATTTGACTCTAATTCCATCCCACATCATACTCACATGACCACCAACTTTCTTTAGGTCCTGAACACCTCTTGTCTGGACTATTGCAATAATCAGTCAATCAGTCCGTCAAAAACACTTATTAAATGCTTACTATGTGCTAGGTACTATGTTAAGTGCTAGGGATACAAAGGAAGGCAAAAAACAGAGTTCTCACCCTCAAGGAGTTTATATTCCTATTTTTAAAAAATTATTTATCTAATAGAATTTTATTTTTTCCAATTACATGTAAAGATAATTTTCAACATTCCTTTTTGGGAAAGATTTGGAGTTTCAAATTTTTCTTCCTCCCTCTCCTCCCCTTTCCCCAAGATGACAAGCAAGCCAATATTGGCTATACAAGTACAATTATGTAAAACATATTTCTACATTAGTCATGTTGTGAAAGAAGAAACAGAACAAAAGGGAAAAAACCCCACAACCCTCCCCAAAGTGAAAATAGTATGCTTTGATCTCCACATTCAGACTCCATCAGTTCTTTCTCTGGATGTGGATAACATTTTCCATCATGAGTCCTTTGGAATTGTCTTGGGCCATTGTATTGCTGAGAAGAGCTAAGTGAATGATAGTTGATCATCGCAAAATGTACTTGTGAGAAAGTAGACCCTAAGGTTAGGGGAGAAATACTTTATTATTACTTTTCTTAATATGCTAACTAATTAAATAAATAAATGAAAAAAACCCCCATTTATTTAGCATTTACTGTATCACAGGCATTGCACTCAGTGTTGGGGATATAAACAGAAAGAAAGGCAGTCCTTGTGCTCATGGGGCTTACATTCTTTTTTTTTTTTTCAAGAACCTTCTTGTTTTTATCGTTAGGATCTGGGTTAATTGAGAGGGATGAAACGAGAGGAGTGGGTGGCTCCAGTACCCGGCCGGCCGCGTTTCACAGGCTTGTAGGTGATAGAGAATTCGCCCAGGTAGTGTCCAATCATCTCGGGCTTAATTTCAACCTGATTGAAGGTCTTGCTGTTGTAGACGCCCACCATACTGCCCACCATCTCTGGCAGGATGATCATGTCTCGAAGGTGAGTCTTCACGACCTCGGGCTTTTCCATGGGGGGTACCTCCTTCTTGGCCTTCCTCAGGCGTTTAAGGAGGGAATGCTGCTTGCGCCGCAGACCCCGGTTGAGTCTCTGATGCTGCCGGGCGCTGTATAACTGCATGAGCTGTTCATAGGACATGTCCAGGAGCTGATCCAGGTCCATGCCGCGGTACGTGAATTTCCGGAAGGTTCGCTTCTTCTTCTGCTCCACTTCTGCCATCTTGTCTGCTGTTAGGAAAAGCGGGGCTTACATTCTAATGGGGGAGATAACACATTGTATAGAATGATGGGTAAGGAAGGGTGGGTGTTTTGACTTAGGAATTTGCAGGGATGGTGAGTGGAGCTATAGGTCCCTTATATCTCCAATATACTATGATTTTAAGGATGTGGCTTCTAATGAAAATCCTAACAGGTTAATTAATATATAATTTCAAAAAGGAAACAGAAGAGGGCAGGATAGACCAATTTTTATTATACCCACTTGAGTATGTATGTTATTCCCTCTTTGAGTCAATTCTGATTATAGTAAGGTTCACTCACTCCCCCACTTCTTCCCCCTCTTCCCCTCACCTCCATAAGCTTTTTTCTTGTTTCCTTCATGTGAATTACCTCTCCCCAGTCCACCTCTCCCCTCCCCCTTCACCCCAGTCTATTCCTCCTACCTCTCAACCCTATTTTAAAGATGTCATCATTGGTTAGCTAGGTGGCACAGTGGACAAAGCACCAGCCCTGGACCCAGGAGGCCCTGAGTCCAAATCTGGTCCCAGACATAAGGCACCCCACCCTCTTTGCCCCACAAAGAACAAGGATAAACAAAAATAAATGCTTTACAGATATCATTCCTTCATATTCAGTTCAGACCTGTGTCCTCTGTGTATTCCTTGCTGGTTTTTTTTTGTTGTTGTTGTTGTTGTGGTGGTGGTTTTTGCAGGGCAATGGGGGTTAAGTGACTTGCCCAGGGTCACATAGCTAGTAAGTGTCAAGTGTCTGAGGCCAGATTTGAACTCAGGTCCTCCTGATTCCAGGGCCAATGCTCTATCCACTGTGCCACCTAGCTGCCCCCCACACACACCTTTTTTAAACCATTCCAGTATCTATCTTTCTTGTTGTTTTTTTTTTATTAATTAATTTTTTGGGTGTGTATTCCTTACTAAGAAAGTTCTTATGAGTTCAAAGTATTATCTTCCCATATAGGAATGTAAACAGTTTAACCTTTTCATATCTCTCATGATTTCTTTTTCCTGTTTACCTTTTTATGATTCTCCAGAGTCTTGTATTTGAAAGTCAAATTTTCAATTTAGTTCAGGTCTTTTCATCACAAATGCCTGAAAGTTATCGTTTTCATTGAAGTCCCATTTTTTCCTCTGAAAGATTATAATTAGTTTTGCTGGGTACATGATTCTCGGCTGTAGTCCCAGTTCCTTTGCCCTCTGGAATATCATATTCCATGTCTTCCGGTCCTTTAATGTAGATTCTGCTAGATCTTCTTTTATCCTTATTGTACCTCCACAGTATTTGAATTGTTTCTTTCTAGCAGCTTGGAATATTTTCTCCTTGACCTGTGAGTTCTGGAATTTGGCTATAATATTCCTGGAGGTTTTCCCTTTGGGATCTCTTTTAAGAAGTGATCGGTGGATTCTTTCAATTTCTATTTTGCCTTCTGTTTCTAGAATATCAGGGCAATTTTCCCTGATAATCTCTTGGAAGATGCTGTCTAAACTCTTATTTTGGTCATGGTTTTCAGGTGGTCCAATGATTTTCAAATTCTCTCTCCTGGATTTATTTTCCAGGTCAGCTGTTTTTCCAAGGAGATATTTCATTGCCCTCTATTTTTTCATTCATTTGGATTTGCTTTACTGTGTCTTGGTTTCTCATAAAGTCACTAGCTTGGGGCAGCTAGGTGGCACAGTGGAAAGAGTCCCGGCCCTGGAGTCAGGAGGAGTTGTGTTCAATTCTGGACTCAGACACTTAATACTTACTAGCTATGTGACCCTGGGCAAGTCACTTAACCCCAATTGCCTCACTAAAAAAAAAAAAGTCACTAGCTTCCATTTGTTCAGTCCTAGTTCTTAGGTAATAATTTTCTTCAGAGAGCCTTTTTATCTCCTTTTCCATTTGGCTTTTCAAACTGTTGACTTTTTTCTCATGACTCTCCTGCATTGCTCTCATTTCTCTTTCCATTCTTTCCTCCACCTCTCTAAATCTTCCTTCTATCTCTCCTACTTTCTCTTCAAAGTCTCTTTTGAGTGTTTCCATGGCCCAAGACCAATTCATATTTTTCTTGGAAGCTTTGGATGTAGGGATCCTAAGGTTGCTATCCTCTTCTGAGGGTGCACCTCGATCTTCCTTGTCACTAAAGAAACTTTCTATTCTCAACTTTTTTTGCTTGCTCATCTTGATGTTTTTTACTTGACTTTTAACTCCCTCTTACAGTGGGGCCCTACTTCAATGCTACACTGTCCCAAGTTTCAGAGGGTCCCAGGTTTTTCGGTTTGAAGGAGGGCAGATTTTTCTCTTGCCTGGCCTGTTCTCTGGTCCGAAGATAATCTCAAGCCAACTTGCTAGTTAACCAGCCAGCAGAACTTTGTGTGCTGTGGTGGCTCTTAACTTCAACGAGCCAGTGCTCCTCCCCAACCTGGGCCTCCTGCCACTCAGGATTTCTTCCTAGTTCTCTGCTGGGATGGGATAGCCGAATTCCTCCTTGGATCCTGCAGACACCCCTGCACTTCCCCCCCCAATCAGCTGTTCAGCCCTCTCACCCGACCACAATCTTAGTTTCAGAAGATGCTGGCACTATAGCTGATTCAGAGGTTCGGGGATAAGTCCTTTTTCGGAGTGTGTCTGGGGTCTGTGTCGGCGTGATTGTGGGGTTGGACTCTGCTATCAGCCCAGTACAGCCCCCTTTAATCTGGAAAATAATCTCAGCCCATCTTTCTGTGGGTTTTGCTGCTCCAGGGCTTGTTTTATTGTTGGTTTTGGGGTAATTGTGTCAGGAGCTCTGTGCATTTAATGTCTTTCTTCCACCATCTTGAAACAACAGTTAAATGTTGTGGTTTCCTCTGTTCAATAAAATGATAATGTTTTCTCTGATGATGGGGGAAATGAGGTTCACAGTTTAACCCCTTTGGGGAAATTGCCCCCAAAGAATGTTGGTAATAAATAGGGTAACATCTGTACATAATTCATTGCACTTTCTGGAGGAAGGCAGATCTGAGCAGGGTGCCATAAAAGGAAACCCTGATTAGTCAAGAGCATGCCACAAAAGGGCACTTGGGAAGATGGCTTCATACTGAGATAGATGGTAATTCAAATTGAATTTAAACAAACTTTATTAAGTGCATAAGGCACTGGGTGGTACATTGGACACTGGATTTGGAATCAGAAAGACTAATCTTTATGAGTTCAAATCTTGCCTCAAACACTTACAAGCTGTGAGACCCTGGGCAAGTCAGTTAACCCTGTTTGTCTCAAGTGCTTATCTCTAAAATGAGCTGGAGAAGGAAATGGCAAACAACTCTATTATTTTTGCCAAGAAAACCCCAAATGAGGTCATGAAGAGTTGGACAGGACTGAAACAACTAAACAACAACAAAAAAGGCACTAATGTTAGGTATTGAGAATGAAAGCCTGAAAAACAACACAGTCCTCCCTGATTTCTTTTTTTTTTCAGGGCAATAAGAGTTAAGTGACTTGCCCAAAGTCACACAGCTAGTAGGTGTAAAGTATCTGAGGCTGGATTCAAACTCAGGTCCTCCTGAATCCAAGGCTGGTGCTTTATCCACTACGTCACCTACCTGACCCCCTCCCTGATTTCAGTGAATTTAAACTCTAATGGAGGAAGAAACTATGAAAGCAAACAATTGTAAAACAAATGGGCAAAGGAAAAGTCAAAACAAAAAATTGAGAGATCTAGTTGAGAATATCAGGGAAACCTTAATGGAAAAGATAGACATTGAAGGAAAACAGTATTTTCATAGACAAAAAAGGAAAAGGAGTGTGTACCATGAATAGGAGATAACATCTGCAAGTGTACACAGGCAGTATAAGGTAGGATGAGAACTGGGAATTGTGAATGCTACATTTTGACTGGAATGTACAATAAGCTAGAAAAGTAGATTGAATGAGGGAGGACTGCTATGAGCCAATGCAAAATGAAGTAAGCAGCACCAGGAGAATAATTTGTACAACTACAATAATGCAAAGGAAAACAACTGTAAAAGACTTAAGGACTCTGATCTGACTCATTTGCCATATATAAATCAATTAATCAAAAAACATTGGTTTCTGGGGATACAAAAAGAGGCAAAAGATAGTCTCTGACTTCAAAGAGTCCCCAACTTAATGGAGGGAGACCACATGTAAACAAATATGTATAAAAACATATACAGGATAAATAGGAAATAATTAGGGAAGGCATTGGAATTAAGAGGGATTGGGGAAGGCTCCCTGTAGAAGATTGTATTTTAGTTGGGACTTAAAGAAGACCAAGATGGGGGCAGCTAGATGGCACAGTGGATAAAGCACCAGCCCTGGATTCAGGAGGACCTGAGTTCAAATCGAGCCTCAGACACTTGACACTTACTAGCTGTGTGACTCTGGGCAAGTCACTTAACCCTCATTGCCCTGCAAAAAGAAAAAAAAAGACCAAGATAGTCTGTATTCAGATTGGAGGAGGGATAGCATTCCAGGTAGGCTCTCTCAGCCAGAGAAAATGCCTGGAAGATAAAGTATCTTGTTTGTGCCACAGGAGGCCACTTCCAGTGGATTGAAGAGTCTATGTTCTGGAGTAAAGTGTAAAAAGATTGGAAAGGTAGGAAGGAGCTAAGTTATGTGGGACTTTCATTACCAAACAGAACAATTTCTATTTGATCTTAGAGGAAATAGGGAGCCACTGAATTTTATTGAGGGGGGACACTGAGCACCTTCTCTCTGCCCTGCCTCCCCTGCCCCATGCATTTTAGGGAAATAATTTTATTGACTAAATAGAGAGTGGATTGGAGTAGGGAGAGACTTGAAGCAGGCAGAGCCATAAGCAGGCTATTGCAGTAGTCCAGGCATGACCCAATGAAGGCCTGCTTTATAGTGGTGGCAGTGTCAGAGGAGAGAAGGTGGTATATTGGATTTTTTTTGGGGGGTGGGACAATGAGGGATAAGTGACTTGCCCAGGGTCACACAGCTAGTAAGTGTCAAGTGTCTGAGGCTGGATTTGAACTCAGGTCCTCCTGAATCCAGGGCCGGTGCTTTATCTACTGCTCCACCTAGCTGCCCCCAAGATGATAAGTAACTTTGGAGAGAGCAGTTTTGGTGGAGTGAAAACACTGGGAGCCAGATTGTAAGGGGTTAAGAAGAAAATGAGAGAAGAAAAAAGTGCAGGTATCTATTGTAGATGCCCTTTTTGAGGACTTTGGTTACAAAGGGCAGAAGAGATATAGGATGGAGGGATCAAAGGGTTCTTTTTTTCAGCGTATGGGAGACATGGACATGTTTGCAGTCAATAGGAAATGAGCCATCAGAGAGAGAGAGACATAGAAAACAAGTGAAAGAATGAGGATGATGGAGGGAACAATCTATGGAAGACAGGATGGAATGGGATTGTTTGAACAAGTAGAGGGATTAGCCTTTGTGAGGTATGAGGCCTCTTCATATAAAACAGAGGTGAAGGAAGAGAAAATGGCAGAAGATACCTGAGTGATGGGAGTTGAGGAAGAGGGGAGAAAAGAAAGCTGATGGCAATTAGCCTCAATTCTTTTTTTTTTTTTTTTTAGTAAGGCAATTGGGGTTAAGTGACTTGCCCAGGGTCACACAGCTAGTAAGTGTTAAGTGTCTGAGGTTGGATTTGAACTCAGGTACTCCTGAATCCAGGGCCAATGTTCTATCCACTGCGCCATCTAGCTGCCCCGCCTCAATTCTTTCTGTAAAATATGAGTCATGATTCTTAAGTGGTCTTTATATCTATATGTATAATTTGTTTCTACATATAAGCTACATCTATCAATATTTATATCAATGTTACTGTTGTTGTTTGTCCTTTGTTCTCCATTTCTTTTTTTTTTTTTAAAGTGAGGCAATTGGGATTAAGTGACTTGCCTAGGGTCACACAGCTAGTAAGTGTTAAGTGTCTGAGGCCGGATTTGAACTCAGGTCCTCCTGAATCCAGGGCCGGTGCTCTATCCACTACACCACCTAGCTGCCCCTGTCCTTTGTTCTCAAAGAGAACCATGACATCAGGGTGATGCCATGACTTGCAGTGAATTGGATTCAAGTGAGTGAGGGGTATTTAAGGTCACCAACCTTATTCTCTCCTTCAGAGCCATCTGGGTCCAGTGGCAAGATATATATATATCAGGATAACTTGAGATGGCCCCGGTTGTTTAAAGCAATTGGGGTTAAGTGACTTGCCCAGGGTCACACAGCTAGTAAGTGCCTGAAGTGAGATTTGGACTCAGGTTCTTCCAACTTCTGGGCCAGTCCTCTATCCACTGAGCTACCTAGCTGCCCCTATCAATGTTAATATCTATGTATTGTTTGTTTTTGTTTTTTTTTGTTTTTGCATGGCAATGAGGGTTAAGTGACTTGCCCAGGGTCACACAGCTAGTAAGTGTCAAGTCCCTGAGGTCAGATTTGAACTCAGGTCCTCCTGAATCCAGGGCTGATGCTTTATCCACTGTGCCACCTGGCTGCCCCATGAATGGTACATTTAGAATAAAGTTCCAGCTCCCTTTGATCCTTCTAAGAATAAAACCAGTACTTTCCTTAACCAGCATGGACCACTCAAAATCTTTTGGCAGTTGTTGGAGGACTGGTTTTTTTGTCCTGTAATCATGGTCTATGACTTTATTTCATGGGACACAAGATCGTGATTTAGGGCAGGGGAGAATTGAAATGCATGGCATCTGAGTGATGTCAGATGAGGAAGAGATAAGAGGGAGCTCTCAATGAATGGCCTCAATTATTTTTTTTTCAATGAAATATGAGGTAAAGTTCTCACCTGAGAGGATGGAGGAAGAGGAGCCATGTGAGATTTAAATAGGGATGAAAAGCTACTACAGTAAATGCAATAGTAAATTGATTCGGAAGGTGGAGGAGGATTACCTAATAGGAGTGAGGACCCAGTTGACATTAAGTAACATAAATTTGTAGAGAATCCAGTCAGGGGAACTTGTGTTCCCCTCCTCTCACACTCCCTACTGGAGGCTCATCATATTAATGTTAAACTCAGTATGGATATCTGGTTAGTTTAGCCCACTGGAGCTAAGAACTCTCAAGCTCAAGAGATCTTGGCTCATTCCTGTTTTCTATTCCATTCTGCTATTCTCTTCCATTTCATATGGGAAATCTCATTCCCATTCCCAATCACAGATGTGATCATTAATTGTCTACAGGAAAAAGATAGTGGTGAGCAAAGAGTGCACATCAGTGCTTTACACTTGATACACTATGTCTCCACATCCTTCCCCCTCGTCTCTTTTTACTTGATTTTAGCCCAGCCACAAGTTCTTATCCTGTATTTCTTTCCTTTTAAACTTCTTTTTCAGACCTACCTCCATGTTAGTTTGTTTTGCTTATGAATAATCCTTCTCCGAGTTTACACTTCCTCTAATTCTTCTCTCTCTCTTCTTCCCATTTCCTCCTGTTTCCAAGTTGAGTGAGTGGAATGTATTTCTGCACTCAACTCTGTGTCTATTCTACCCTCTTTTGAACATGTTTTCTTTCCCATTAGATTAGATTAGAGCTTTCCCCTCAAGTTCCTTTAGGGCAGGGACTGACTTTTGCCTCTTTTTGTACCTCCAGCACTTAGCACAGCACCTGACACATAGTGCCAGAGACTTAATAAATGTTTATTGATTGATTGATTGATTGTGGCAAAGCTTCTGAGGATACTCCTAAAACCCTGAGGGGGAGGTCGCCAGCCTAGGACTGGGTACCCAGCTCATCAATAAGACTGAGTATTGAGATAGGGATCCTTAAAGCATATATGTGCTATAAAGCAAAATATTACCAGTGACCTTAAGTAGCCTTCTTTTGTCATAGTATCCTATTTCTTTAACATCCTGATTGCTTTTATCTGTATGGAAGTTAGTTTATTGATGTCCTTACTAGGATATGGAATAAACACGAACTGGCACAACTCTTCTGGAAAATAATTTGGAATCATGAAAGTTCAAGTTTTTTAACCCAGCTATGGGGTCATGTAGTGGAAGGAGATTTTAGATAAACAGCTCATTTCCATATCCATATCTCTTAAGTGAAATATGAGTGAAACATCACAGCCTATAAAGGAAGAAGTAATCCACCTAATTCTAATGTTACCTGTCCTAGATAGTGTTATCATAATGGACAAGGGAAAGTGAGGGAGGATTATAAGCTATACTTTTTCTATAACACTTGAGACCTCCTCAGGAGTGCAGAGAATAAGCAAAAGTTTTTATTGGTCTAGTCAGATATTTACACTGAGCATGACATGATTTTTTTTTGTGGGGCAATGAGGATTAAGTGACTTGCCCAGGGTCACACAGCTAGTAGGTGTCAAGTGTCTAAGGCAGGATTTGAACTCAGGTCCTCTTGAATCCAGGGCCAGTGCTCTAACCACTGCACTATCTAGCTGCCCCCTACACACTGATTTTGTTTTGTTTTGTTTTGTTTTTGCTGGGCAATGAGGGTTAAGTTACTTGCTCAGGGTCACACAGCTAGTAAGTGTCAAGTGTCTGAGGCCGGATTTGAACTCAGGTACTCCTGAATCCAGGGCCGGTGCTTTATCCACTGTACCACCTAGCTGCTACTCCCCCCCCCACACACACACACACACTGATTTTAAGCAGCATTTTGCAGTGTTAGCAAGAATAGTTTAAGCCAATCCCAGTGTCAACTTTAACATTAGCTAGCTACCAGGAAAGGATAGTCTCAGTTTATCTCAGGGATGTGTTTTTACAAGACGATATCCTGTATAATCAAGAGAACAGGATGTATGCATTTTACATTTATGGAATCCAAAATAACAAAAATTATTTTTACAACTGTTTTATAGTCTTGTATTTTTCCACAACTTGGTAGTTTGAGAAATCTGAAAGGCAGTTGGAAATGCAAGATTGGAGATCAGCAGAGAATTGGGAAGGAAAGGTAGCTTTGAAAATCATCAGCATAGAGAGAGTAAATAAAACCATGAGAGCTGATGAGATTACCAAGTGAAACAGTATAGAAGGAGAAAAGAAGAGGGCCCAGGACAGAATCCTGAGGGACACCTACAGTTAGAGGGCATTGTCTAGAAGAGGGTCCAGCAAAGCAAACTGAGCGGAAGCAGTCAGATAGGTAGGAGGAGAACCAGAGTGATGTCCCAAAAACACAGAGAGAAGAGAGAGTATCAAGGAGAGAGTGATCAACATTGTCAAAGGCTGCAGGGAGGTCAAGGCTAATGAGGATTAAGAAAAGGCCATTGGATTTGGAGACTAAGAGGTGATTGGTAACTTTGGAGAGAGCAGCTTTGGTGGAATGATAAGGTCAGAAGTCACCTTGTAAAGAGTTAAGAAGAGAGAGAAGAGGGGCAGCTAGGTGGTGCAGTGGATAGAGCACCAGCCCTGGAGTCAGGAGTACCTGAGTTCAAATCTGGCCTCAGACACTTAACACTTACTAGCTGTGTGACCCTGGGCAAGTCACTTAACCCCAATTGCCTCACTAAAAAAAACCAAACAAACAAAAAAAAAAGAAGAGAGAGAAGAAAGTGAAGGCATTTATTCTAGATGGCCTTTTCAAGGAGTTGAGCTACAAAGAGCAAAGAAGACAAATAGAAGAATAATTAGCTAGTTATTGTCAAGGGAAGCTAGGAGGCAAAGTGGATAGAGTGCCGGGCCTGAACTCATCTTCCTGAGTTCAAATCTGGCCTCAGACACTTACTAGCTGTGTTGTCCTGGGCAAGTCACTTAACCCTGTTTGCTTCAGTTTTGTTAAGGCTAAAATTCTAGCTAAACTGTCTAAAATATCTAATGAGTGGTCGCCAATAAATTATAAGCTTTAGCAAGAGTTAGACTTTTAAGCATTTATTAAGGAGAATAAGAATTTGGTAAAGAGAGAGAAAAAGGCCTAGATTCCTATCTATTAAAGGGAGAGCACATTTCTAGCTCCGCTCTCCACCAGAGTCCAAAAGGACAGAGCCCCAGAGTCAGCGCCAGTCTCTTCCTTCCTCCTCCCACTAGTCCGCGTCACTTCCTCCCGCCAAAGAAAAGACTCCTGGTCTTGCCCTCAAAGACCTTCGCTTCCTGGGCAGAACTCTTCTACAGTAAGTATCCAGCAGGTGGCGTCATTCCAATCGTTACAGTTTCCTCATCTGTAAAATGAGCTAGAGAAGGAAATGGCAAACCACTCCAGTATCTTTGTCAAGAAAACGCCAAATGAGGTCCTAAAGAGTCAGATGTAACTGAAAAATAACTGAACAACAACTGAACAATTGAGGATGGAAGGATCAAGTAAGGTTTTTTGTTTTGTTTTTTGTTGTTGTTTTTTCCAGCTTGGGGGGAGACGTGGGAATGTTTGTAGGTAGGAGGGGGTAAGCCAGTAGACAGGGAAAGATTAAAGCATATACCTGGTGAAAGCCAATTTTAAAATTTCAGTATGAACATTTATACCTCAGAAATGGACAAAAGTTACAAATCCAGACTTGATTTTTGTGTTGATTGTCTAGACTTAAGAAAGTGATAGGGGAAATGTCAATACTATAGATTAAACTTAAAAGTATGTCATGTGTACATTTCTCCCCAGAGAGCTGGTTGTTAAACATTTATTGTACACTGTGACCCTTAGCTCAAGCCCATCACCCCAAGCACATCACTCCCAGAACGATCAGTTGAGAATTATTTAGTTAGTCAGGTCTAATTAGCTTCTGGTATGTGAATATTTACTAAGATGATGTGATAAGAACAGGTAGTCGAACATCTGGGACATATTCTTAAATACATACCAAGTCTATGAGAAAGTATGCTCAAGGTTAGAGGATAACACATGGGGCAAAGGGAAAGCTCACAGCTCCTTGTACCTGAAGTTCCTTTATTAACATTCATGGAGTGCTCAAGAAAGTCTCCTGCTTTTCAGGGCTTCTTATAGGCCCCAAATCCTTGGCTCTTGTGCAGTGCAGATGCTAATGGGAAAATGGCAAGTCAACATCACCTGGACCTTTTGAAACTCATAAGGTCAGAGAGGAAGAAGACAAGACCAAAGTTGAAATTGAAGTTGCTTCTTCCCCCATTCTTCCTCTTCATTCTCCTCAGAGATGTAATGGAAAGCCACACTTGCCCCAATTTCTGGAAATCAATCTCTTCTCAATACACCCGATAACTTACAACTTATTCTTGGGATATGGACAAATTTCCTCAACCTTTCTGAACACTATTCTCCTGCAATGTCATTACAATTTGTTTGTTTGTTTGTTTGTTTGTTTTTGGAAGTCAAAAATTTTAATGAATGTTAAAAACAAAAAATGAAATAATGAATTTTTTAAGAAGAAAGATGCACATTGAATTTATCATATGCTTTCAAGAAGATGCATAGCTGCACACAATAGTAATTCAGTTTTACATACACCTCTTCTCTGCTTTTTTATATGAAAATCACTGCTTTATTTGTCCACCATTTCTTTAAAAGAAGAAAATTAGAAAGAAAAATGTTTCTATACCCAGAATTTCCCCTGACACCATCCCCAAGTTCTACTCAGAGCTTTACAAATGCCTTTGGATCCCCATCATTCTGCTGAAACTGCCCTCTCAGTCACCAGTAAATTCTTAATCAACAAATTCAATCATCGTCTATCAATATTGATATTTTCTTTTTTTCTGCAGAATTTGGCATTGTTAGCCACTTTCTCTTACTAAATTCTCTCTTTTATTAATTTCAAGCTGAATGTCTCCATAAGCAACTCAGATTCAACCTGAGAATGTATTATCTTTTCCCCAATCAATAAATAAACATTTATTACCCACCTACCATGTTCCAGACAGTATACTTAGAACTGGGAATACAAAAAGAGGAAAAAGAAGGTCCCTGACCTCCAAAGGTTTACAATCTAATTGGTGTGGCTGTGAAGTCTGAAATAATTTCTGATTCTGATTATCCCAATTTATTAAGCAGTGCATGACACTTGTATAACATAAAACAAGCCTCCTCAGCTTGGCATTGGATCACAAATATTAGGAGAGACAGATTTTTGTGTATTAAAAGCAAACAATTAGCAGGATATAAACCAGGATACAACATTAAGTAAACTGATTTCACATTGGAAGAAAGATTAGGTACTTTGCAAATGGGGAGAAGAATGAGGAAGTTTCAGGAGTTAGGAAGGGAGAGGACAAGCAGGTGAACTTTCCTCTTTGTGAAATAGGATACCACTCAATTCCCCCAATTAGCAACCAGGTAGAATGTAAAGGAAAATGAAACTTAGGTCCCAAAGTGGAATCAGTTTTACAAGAGGGAATCAGTTTGGTTCACACATTTCTCACAAGTCTGTCATGAGGAGACAACATGCAAACAAATGGAGAGAAAGCAAGGTAGATACAGGATAAACTTGCTTCTGTTATTGTTGTTCAGTTGCTTTTAGGCACATCTGACTCTTTGGGACTCCATTTGAGCTTTTCTTGGTAAAGATATAGGAGTGGTTTGTCATTTCCTTCTCCAACTCATTTTACAAATGAGGAAACTAAGGCAAACAAGGTTAAATGACAAGCCCAGGTGCTGAATAAATGATTATTGGTTGATTACTTTGTTTCTATATTAAAAAAAAATTTTTTATTGAATAGAATTTTATTTTCCAAAATATATGTAAAAACAAATTTTAACATCAATTTTTAAAAAATTTGTGTTCCAACTTCTCTTCCTCCTCCATTCCCACCCCCGACCCACTAGAACTCAAGCCTTGCAAAATAAGTTATACATGACTAGTCATGGAAAACATTCCCACATTAGCTAGGTTGTGAGTGAATTTGTTTAAAGTTTTTTTTTGTGGCATTTAAAAAAAAAGAATTATTTTTAGTTTTGAAGTCACTCCCTCCTTCTGCCCCTTTCCCCATCCATTGAGAAGGAAAGAAATGTTATCCATTATACATATGAAGTCATGTAAAACATGTTTCCACATTAGTCATACTAGGTATCAGTTCACACAAGTTTTTACTAGGCTTGTCCGAAAACATCTCCTTTATTATTTCTTATAGCATAATAGTTTTCTGTCACATCCATATCCCATAATTAGTTCTGCTGTTCCCCAACTGATGGAAAACCCCTCATTTTCTAATTCTTTGCCATCATATAAAAAAACTGCTATAAATATTTTTATACATGTGAGTTCCTTTCTTCTTTCTTTGATTTCTTTGGGGTATAGACATAGTAATAGTATTTTTAAAACAATAAACATTTTTGGGGGCAGCTAGGTGGTGTAGTGGATAAGACACTGGTGTTGGATTCAGGAGGACCTGAGTTCAAATCTAGCTTCAGACACTTGATACTTAGTAACTGTGTGACCCTGGGCAAGTCACTTAACCCTCATTGCCCTAAAAAATAAACAAACTAACAACAACCAATAAACATTTTTGTTTATAGTTTTGAGTTCCAAATTTTATCCCTCTTTCCCTCCCTCCCTTTATCCCTCCCCTAGGTGGTAAGCAATCAGATATGGGTTATACATGTTTAATTATGTAAAACATTACCATATTAGTAATTTTGTGAAGGAAACTTGAATAAAAGAAAAAAATGAAAGAAAGTAAAAACAGCATGCGTCAGTCTGTGTACAATCAAAATCAGTTCTTTCTTTGGAGGTGGATAGTATGTTTCATTATTAATCCTTTGGGATTGTCTTGGATCATTGTATTGCTGAGAATAGTTAAGTCATTCATAGTTAATCAAACAACGTTGCTGTCTCTGCACAATGTTCTCTTGGTTCTGCTCACTTCAGTATACATCAATTCATACAAATCTTTCCAGGCTTATCTGAAATCATCCTGTTTGTCATTTCTTATAGCACAATAATATTCTATCATCATCATATAACACAGCTTGTTTAGCCATTCCCCAATTTATGGCCATTCCTTTGATTTTCAATTTTTTAGCCATCACAAAAAGAGCTGCTATAAATATTTTTATACAAATAGGTCTTTTTCTCTTTGTGGGGGATGTCTTGGGGATATAAACCTTTCAGTGGTATTGCTGGATCAAAGGGTATGCACAGTTCTATATCCCTTTGGGTATAGTTCCAAATTTCTATCCAGAATAGTTAGATCTTTTCACAACTCCACCAACACTGGATTAACATCCCAGCTTTCCCATGTATACCTTCCAACATTTTCCTTTTTTGCTATATTTGCCAGTCTGATAGATGTGAGGTGATACCTCAGAGTTGTTTTAATTTTAATTTCTCTGATCAGTAGTGATCTAGAACATTTTTTCATATGATTATAGACAGCTATGATTTCTTTGTCTGAAAACTGCCTGTTCATCTCCTTTGACCATTTATCAATTGAGGAATGACTTGTATTTTTATAAATTTGACTCAATTATCTATATAATTGAGATATGAGGCCTTTATCAGAGATACATGTTTGAAAAATTCTTTCCCAGTTTTCTGTTTCCCTTGTAATCTTGGTTATATTAATTTTGTTTGTGCAAAAACTTTTTAATTTTATAAAATTAAAATTATCTATTTTACATTTTGTTTTGTTCTATCTTCTTTGATCCTAAATTCTTCCTCTGCCCATAAATCTGACAGATAGGGGCAGCTAGGTGGCACAGTGGATAGAGCACCAGCCCTGGATTCAGAAGGACCTGAATTCAAATCCAGCCTTAGACACTTTACACACTTACTAGCTGTGTGACCCTGGGCAAGTCACTTAACCCCAATTGCCTTACCACTTATTTTCCTAGTTTTAGTAAAAAAAAATAATGATACCTCACCATAAAGCTTTCATAAAATCTCTCTGCCTGAGAAGGTACTTTGCTGACCTGCCTATGAAGAAGATACCCATGGATTAATTTTATTTTTTTTAATTTTAAAAATTTTCACTTAATAGTATTTTATTTTTTCCCAATTACATGTAAAGATAGTTTTCAATATTCATTTTTGTAAGATTTTGAGTTCCAAATTTTTCTCCTTCCCCCTCCCCCCCCCCGACCTTCCTGCTTCCCAAGATATCAAGCAATCTGTTATGGGTTATATATGTACAGTCATGTTAAACATATTTCCACATTTGTCATGTTGTGAGAGAAGAATCAGAATAAACGGGAAAAACCACAGGAAAGAACAAAGAAAAAAGAAAAACAAAAAACGTGAAAATAGCCTGCTTCAATTTGCATTCAGATTCCATAGTTCTTTCTATGGATGTAGAAAGCATTTTCTATCATGAGTCTTTTGGAAGTCTTAGATCATTGTATTGCTGAGAAGACCTAAATCTATCATAGTTGATTATTGCACAATGCTGTTACTATGTATAATGTTCTTGTGGTTATGCTCACTTAAGTGAGTCTTTCCGTGTGATGTCAAGTCTTTCTTTCCATGCATTAATTTTAGAAGAATGACACAGTACAAATATTGTATATTATATTTACAATTTTTGTCTAAGCCCTATTCATCTCTTTCCCTCTGTCTTTTGGATTCAACTTCTGAAGGTCCAGCTAGAGAAAACAAGGAATAGTGGGAAAAATACTGGATTTTGTTTAACAGGACCTGAGTTTTCATCTGAGCTGCCTCAAGGAGGGACTAACAGACACACCCAACTGGGTGGAGTAATCTATTTAATCTGGGCAGTAAATGAGCCTAACACTCATCAGAATTGGCTCAAAGACCTCAATCTCATTAGAGGGAATAATGTACACACTCAATTGGGGTGGAGTAATCTCTCTAACCCTGAAGGAAAATAGGAGGGGAAGGGGATAAAGAGAGAGGGACAAAAGAAGGAAGGGCAGAGTGGGGGAGGGGACAGACAGAAGCAAATCCCTTTTGAAGAGTGATAGGATGAAAGAAGATGGATAATAGAATAAATATCATGGGGAAGGGAATAGGATGGAAGGGAAACAGTTAACAATGGTAATCATGAAAAAGAGAAAAGGGGGAAAATTGTATAAAAAAATATTTATAGCAACTCTTGGTGGAGGCTAAGAATTGAGAATGAAGGGAATGTCCATCAATTGAGGAATGATGGAGAAAGCTGTGTTATATGATTGTAGTGGAATGGTCTTGTGCTACAGGAAATGACAAACAGGATGATCCCCGAAAAACCTTGAAAGACTAATGAACATTGATGTATAGTGAAGTGAGCAGAGCTGAGAGGACATTGTGCATAGTGACAGCAATATTGTTCAATGAGCAATTGTGAATGACTTAACTACTCTCAGCAGTGCAATGATCCAAGACAATCCCAAGGAACTCATGAGGAAGCTTACTATGCATCCCTATAGAAAGAACTGATTAAAAGAACACTTGTGGATTGTACATATGTAACCTGATTGCGATTTTGTGGAGGGGAGAGGAAAGGGAGGGAGGGAGGGAGAAAAATTTGGAACTCTAAATCTTATGAAAATGAATGTTGAAAACTACCCTTAGTGTAAATGGAAAATAAAATAAATGTTTGTTGCAAAATCAAAAATAAATAAATAAATAAATTTGTAAAGTGGGAAAAAAAAAAAGATCTGAGTTTGAATCCCAACTTTTCTACTGACTGTGATCTTGGACAAGTTACTCTCCCTCTCTGCTCCTTAGTTTTCTCATCTGTAAAATCAGGGGATTAGACCAAATAAGGCCCGAGATTCCTTCCAGGACTAAATAAATCTATGATTCAGCACTGATGTATGGGGAGCAAACAAAATTCCTTATCTCAGAAGTTTTTGTTAAGTTTCCTGTATCATTACAAATGAAACCACCCTTTCTTTTTTAGGAAAATAAAATATTTCACCAGATTATAAATCACATTCATGGAAAGATTTTAATTTCCTATGTAATTTGTTGAATATTGGTATATCCTAGATCCTGCAATAACGAAGCACCTGGTCTAGTGGATTGCTATTTAGAAAGTTGAATAAATATTATTTGTTGAATGAATATACATACATTCATATCTTAGTTTTAGAAACCTTTCTTTCCCTCTAAATAGTTTTATATTCTATAATTGCTCACTTTATCCTCTACATACACTCCTTCCCACCCTTTCCCCCCCAAACCTGGCAAAGTTTCTTGGCAAACTGCCTTTCCCTTGTACTTTGAAAATCATAGGATTAGATCAAACCTTTGAAAAGTACTATGTTTTAAGAAGGATAAAACATAAATCATTCTTCTTTCAGAGACCTCCAGAGAAAGATATTCTACCAGCTGTTGCAATAACCCAGGCAGAAAAGTGTAAGAAATACCATAAGAAATTCACATCCATAGAGATCCATATAAGGAGCAGCTAGGTGGTGCAGTGGATAAAGCACTGGCCCTGGATTCAGGAGTACCTGAGTTCAAATCCGGCCTCGGACACTTGACACTTACTAGCTGTGTGACCCTGGACAAGTCACTTAACCCCCATTGCCCCACAAAAAACCAAAAAACAACAACAAAAAAACCATAGAGATCCACATAGCTCAGAATTCTGTCTCTCACAGCAGTGCTAAAGCATACTTAAAAAAAAAAATAAAAGTATTTTATTATTTTCCAGTTACATGTAAGGATAGTTTTCAACATTTGTTTTCTTTTTTTTCATATAAATATTTTATTATTTTCCAGTTACATGTAGAGATAGTTTTTAACATTTGTTTTTAAAAGATTTCTAGTTTCAAATTTTTCTCCCTCTCTCCACTTCCTCCTTCCTCCCCAAGACAGCAAGTAATTTGATATAGGTTATATATGCACAAGCACATTAAACATATTTGTTCATTAATCATCAACATTTGTTTTTATAGGATTTTTAGTTCCAAACCCCTCTGCCACGTTCCCTTCCCTCCCTCCTCCCCAAGACAGAAAGCAATCTGATATAGGTTGTATATGTACAATCATATTAAACATATTTCTGCATTAGTCATATTGTGAAAGAAGAATAAGAGCACAAGCAAAAAAACCTCAAAAAAGAAGGAAAAAAAACCCAGCCCATAAGTAGAAACAGTATGATTCAATCTGCATTCATAATCCACAGTTATTTTCTCTGGATGTTGAGAACATCTTCCATCATGAGTTCTTTGAAATTGTTTTGGATCATTGCACTGTTGAGAAAAACCAAATCCATCCCCATTGATCATCACACAATGTTGCTGTTACTGTGTACAATGTTCTCCTCGTTCTGCTCCTCTCAGTCTATATCAGTTCATGTAAGTCCTTCCAGGTTTCTCTGAACTCCTGCTCATTTCTTACAGCACAATAGTATTCTATTACATTCATATACCACAACTTGTTTAGCCATTCCCCAATTGATGGGTATTCCCTCGATTTCCAAATCTTTGCCACTACAAAGAGAGCTGCTATAAATACTTGTGTATATGTGGGTCCTTTTCCCTCTTCTATAATCTCTTTGGGATACAGACCTAGCAGTGGTACCACTGAGTCAAAGGGTATGAACAGTACCATAGCCCTTTGGGCATAGTTCCAAATTTAAAGCATACTTTCTGAAATCATAGACTATTCAAGTTGAATGAGATCTGAGAGGCTGTCAAAGTGTAGCTGAATACAAACCCCTTGCACAACCTAGCTGTACAGGGGTGAGTGAGTCTTTTCTTAAATATCTATAGTGAGGGGGAACTAACTCAATGTTTTTCAAATCAGCTCTTTCCACTTTTGGCCAGCTGTCATTATAAGAAGTTTTTCCTCACATCAATTACAAATTGCTTTCCAAAATTGTATTGATTCACAGTTTGAGTTGTTAGTGTGCCTATCTTCTCACAGCCTTTCCAACATTGACTATTCCTATATTTTGTTATCTTTGCCAATTTGTAAAGTATGAGGTGAATCCTCAGGGGGATTTTGATGTGTTTCTTTTATTTTTTGTAATTTGAAGCATCCCTTCTATATTGTTATTAATAGTTTATAATTTTTCTTTTGACCACTGTTTATTTATATCCTTTATCACTTAGCTTTTATTTTATTTTTTATCATAAAAGTATTTTATTATTTTCCAGTTACATGTAAAGATAGTTTTCAACATTTGTTTTCATAGAATTTTTAGTTCCAAATTTTTCTCCCACCTTCCCTTCCCTCCCCCCTCCCCAAGATGGAAAGCAATCTGATATAAGTTATATATGTACTATCACATTAAACATATTTCTGAATTAGTGATATTGTGGAAGGAGAATCAAAACACAAGGGAAAAACCTCAAACAAAACAAAATAACCAGCCAAAAAGTAGAAACAGTATGGTTCGATCTGCATTCAGAATCCACAGCCCTTTTTTCTAGATGTGGGGAACATTTTCTATCATGAGTTCTTTGAAATTGTTTTGGATCATTGCACTGCTGAGAAGAGCCAAATCTATCCCCATTGTTCATCACACAATGTTGCTGTTACTGTGTACAATTTTCTCCTGATTCTGCTCCTCTCAGTCAGCATCAGTTCATGTAAGTCCTTTCAGGTTTCTCTGAACTCCTCCTGCTCATTGTTTCTTTTTGTTTGTTTTTTGCAGGGCAATGGGGGTTAAGTGATTTGCCCAGGGTCACACAGCTAGTAAGTGTCAAGTGTCTGAGGCTGGCTTTGAACTCAGGTCTTCCTAAATCCAGGGCCAGTACTTTATCCACTGTGCCACCTAGCTGCCCCTGCTCATTGTTTCTTACAGCACAGTAGTATTCTATTACATTCATATACCACAACTTGTTTAGCCATTCCCCAGTAGATGGGCATTTCTTTGATTTCTAATTCCTTGCCACCACAAAGAGCTGCTATAAATACTTTTGTACATGTGGGTCTGTTTTCTTTTTTTATAATATCTTTTGGATACAGACCTAGTAAGACCACTCATCTTTTAATCAAATACATATATGGATGGATAGATAGATAAATAGGTGGGTAGATAGATAGCTAAGAGAGAGAGAGAGAGAGAGAGAGAGAGAGGTAATTCAAAGATTTCTCCCCATTTGACTATTTTGCTTCTTTTTCTCCATTTATTTAGTATTTTATTTTCCCCTAAATTACATATAAAAATAATTTTCAACATTGATTTTTAAAACTTTGTGTTCCAAACTCTCTTCCTCCTTCCCCCACTCCTGCCAGAATGCAAGCAATTCAATATAAATCATGCATGTGTAGTCATGCAAAATATTTCCACATTAGTCAGGTTGTGAAAAAAAAAGACAAAAAAAAACTTTAAGAAAAAAGAACTAAAAAAAAAAATTATGCTTCAATCTGCATCCAGACACTCTCAGTTCTTTCTCTGGAGATGGATTGCACTTTTCATAAATCCTTCAGAGTTGTCTTGGAACATTGCATTGCTGACAATAACCAAGTCATTCACAGCTGATCATCTTACAATATTGCTGTTACTTTATATGCAGCACATTTCACTTTGCATCAGCTCCTGGAAGTCTTTCCAGGTTTCTCTGATGGCATCCTTATAATTTCTCACAGCACAATAGTGTTCTATCATAATCTCATCCCACAATTTGTTCTGCCATTCCCTAATTGATGGGCATCTCCTAAACTTCAAATTCAACTCTTTTTTTATCTCTTTTTGGATACCAACCTAATAGTGGTATTACTCAGTCAAAGAATATGTATGGTTGGGGCAGCTAGGTGGCGCAGTGGATAGAGCACCGGCCCTGGATTCAGGAGTACCTGAGTTCAAATCCGGCCTCAGACACTTGATACTTACTAGCTGTGTGACCCTGGGCAAGTCACTTAACCCCCATTGCCCCACCAAAAAAAAAAAAAGAATATGTATGGTTATATAGTCCTTTGGCCATAGCTCCAAATTGTTCTACAGAATATTTGAATCAGTTCACAAATTCAACAAGAGTGTATTAATGTCTCATTTTCTCCACATTTCCTACATTTGTCATTTTCCTCTGCTGTCCTATTATCCAAACTAATAGGTACCCCTAATTTTATTTTTTTTAAGATATCATTCCTTCATATTCAACTCACACCTGTGCCCTCTGTCTAAATATACTCCACACAGCTGCCCTAGTAATGAGAAAGTTCTTATGAGTTATAAGTATCATCTTCCCATGTAGGAATATAAACAGTTTAACCTTTTAATACTCCTTATGATTCATTATTCCTGATTACCTTTTAATGTTTCTCTAGAGTCTTGCATCTAAAAGTCAAATTTTCTATTCAGCTCAGGTCTTTTCATCACAAATGCCTGAAAGTTCTCTCTTTCATTGAATGCCCATTTTTCCCCCTGAAGGATTGTCCTGTTTTGCTGGGTAGGTGATTCTTGGTTGTAATCCCAGTTCCTTTGCCCTCCAGAATATCATATTTCAAACCTTCTGATCCTTTAATGTAGAAGCAGCTAGATTTTGTGTTATCCTGACTGTGGCTACACAATACTTGAATTGTTTCTTTCTGGCTGCTTGCAATATTTTCTCCTTGACCTGGGATCTCTGGAATTTGACTATAATATTCCTGGAAGTTTTCATTTTGGGATCTGTTTCAGGAGGTGATTGGTGGATTCTTTCAATTTCTCTTTTATCTTCTGGTTCTAGAATATCAGGGCAATTTTCCCTGACAATTTCTTGGAAGATGATGTCTAGGCTTTTTTTGATCATGGCTTTTGAGTAGTCCAATAATTTTACAATTATCTCTCCTTGATCTGTTTTCCAAATCAGTTGTTTTTCCAATGAGATATTTCACATTGTCTTCTATTTTTTCATTTTGCTTTTGCTTTGTTTCTTGATTTCTCATAAAGTCATTAGCTTCCATTTGCTCAATCCTAATTTTTAAGGAATCATTTTCTTCAGAGAGCTTTTGTGCCTCCTTTGCCACTTGGCCAGTACTCATTGGCTTTTTGTACCTCTTTTACCATTTGGTGGTCTGTTTTTTAAGGTGTTATTTTCTTCAGTATTTTTTTGTTTCTCCTTTATGAAGCTGTTGACTTTTTTCATTATTTTCTTGCATAACTCATTTCTTTTTCCATTTTTTTCCTCTCTCTTACTTTATTTTCAAAGTCCTTTTTGAGCCCTTCTATGGCCTGAGACCAAATCATATTTTTCTTGGAAGCTTTGGATGTAGGTGCTTTGACTTTGTTATCTTTTTCAGAGGGTGTATTTTGATCTTCTTTGTTACCATATAAACTTTCTAGGGTCAGCATTTTTTTCCTGTTTGCTCATTTTCTCAGCCTATTTGTTGACTTTGAACTCTTTGTTAAAGTGGGGTACTGCTTCCAGGGTGGAGGGTGCACTGTCCCAAGTTTCAGGGTGTTTGAAAAGCTGTTCTTTGAGATACTTCTAGGAATTTGAAAGTCCTTAGTTATTCCAAGGTGGTATGATTTAAGGAGAGAAATGTTTGCTACTCTCTTGGCCTGTGCTCTGGTCTGCAAGCAACCACAGTCCTGCTTTTCTGCCCTGGAACTATGAAGCCTGTTCTACTTTGGCTGCAATCTCTTGTGTGCTCCTCTCCCACCTGGGACCCCACCCAAAACTGACCTGGATCTGATTATGGGCAAAACAACAGTCTTGCCTCAGTGCTAGCAAAAGACCCTTATAATCGCTTTCTGGCCAATTGTTCAAACCCCTTACTGTCTGTGGGCTGGGCTCCACTGATTCAGAGGCTCCCATGGCCTGCTCCTGCTTCCTTGGGGCTGAGGCTGGGGCTGTTCTGGGCTGGGCTCCACTCTCTCTCCAGTACAATAGACCTTTCCTGCCAACTTTCTAAGTTGTCTCTGGCTGGGAAATGATTTTACCCTGTCCTTTTGTGGGTTCTGCTCCTCCAGGAATTGCCGCATGGCATTATTTGAAGGTATTTGGATGGTCCTTAGGGAGAGCTCAGGCAAGTCACTGCCTTTTCTCTGCCATCTTGGCTTGCCCCCCCATAATATTTTGCTTTTTAAACTGGGTGCATATTGTATTGTTTCAAGTTACATATGATAAATGTTATCTATTTTATCCTGTGTAATTGCCGTGATTTCTTGTTTAGTTAATACCTCTCTAATCCACATCTTTGAAAGGTATATAATCTGCTTCTGTTCTGATTTTTTTGGTAGTATAATCTTTAATATTGAGGTCACATATCCATTTAGAAATTATTGCAGAATATTGGATAAGGTGTTGGTCTAAACCTAATTTCTGCCCGACTATATTCTGGCTTTCCCAACAGTTTTTTTTTTAATCAAAAAGGGATTTCTTGCCTAAGTAATTCTCTCTGCAAATTCTGTTCAGCCACTGCTACTAGTTCTGCCCTTTGAAGCAAGCTGACATAAATATATACACATACATACATACATACATACACATACAGTTAGATAAGAGAAAGAGTAAGATGGAGACTGAGAGACAGAGACAGAGAGAGAAGTAGATAGTAGGTATGCAGATAGAGATAAAGATATGATTTATTGATAGGCAGATAGATGATAGATAGATAGATAGATAGATAGATAGATAGATAGATAGATAGACAGACAGATAGACAGATAGATAGATAGGATGATTTTGGAGATAACATGCTGAATTAATTATATGGTTAGAGAGAAATACAAGCTACCTATAAAATAGTTTGCCGCTTTGTATATAGTTCTTATTTTCCTGTTCTACTTTAAATATAAAAATATTCATCTTGATGTTGGTCAAGTTCTGAATTTTTTTTTTTTAAGAGAATAAAATAAAGCTGGTTTTCATCTCTTTCCTAAGAATTTTTTGAGGGAGAAGAGGTTATCTAGACAAAGTATCTCTAGTTCCTTTGTCCACCCTCCATACTCCATCATCTAACAGATCTGAGTTGCCCCCTATAGATGATCTACAGTTTATTAGCAAATGTAAGTACTCTGTGGCCAAATAGATAAAACCTGTTTGTTATGAATTTATCCATAAAATGTCGATAAATACTTATTAAGTGCCTATTGTAACAATTGGAATGATGCCACCTGCTGGAGACTTACTGTAGGAAAGCTCCACCATGAGGTGAAGGTCTCTGAGGGCAAGACCATGTGTCTTTTCTTTGGCATTAGGAAGTGACATTTGCTTGTGGGAGGGAGAAGGGGAAGGCTGGCGCTCTGACTCTCTCTCTTTCCTGTGGACTCTGGCAGAGAACGGAGCTAGGAATGCTCTCTCCCTTTAATAGATAGAGGAATCTAGGCCTTTCTCTCTCTCTTTACAAAATTCTTATTCTCCTTAATAAATGCTTAAAAGTCTAACTCTTGCTAAAGCTTATAATTTATTGGTGACCACTCATTAGATATTTTAGACAGAATAGCTAGAATTTTAGCCTTTACAAATGGATGACCACAAAGAGGAAAGCTGAACCTCAGTCTTCTGATCTTCTGGTTGGGTAAGAAATTGCCCCTACCCTGTCCCTTTAAACTGCTAAGTACCTTTAAATTTTCAAACGGACCTTTTAAACTCCCTAATTACCCTATTTTTTATTTTAGTCTGTTTAACCAGACAAATGGGAGATAAGATGATGTTAATGCTTTGTTTTTGTTTATTTTCTATTTTTATTTTTATTTTTGTTAGAAGAGCCAGCAAGGTGCTCACACAAGGAAATATCTCCCCTCTCCCAGCCATGCTTTTTCAGAGAAATCTCTGATTCCTGCAGCTTTTCCAAGTTCTAACACTAATTGTTGCTCTAATTTTGCATGCCTTGAAGCAACGACCCAACCTCTAGAAGCTTTTCATCCCCTAGCAGTAGGGGAAGGGGAACCCAGGCCTGAGTTCAAAATCAAGTCTGATTCAAATTGCCCTGGTCCCTCCCCTCCTCTCCAGACCCCACCTTCTACCCCTCCCTTGGCCTAGCCCCTTGATTCCCCTGCTAGGGAAGTCCAGAGATCTAATGCACATGAGCACAGCTTTCTCTACCTGCATTTGCAACTTCAGGCTCAGCCCTTCCCCAGCCTGGCTGTGCCTCTGACTGGACCTTAGAAAACCCTTTAAATTCCAGATATGCTCATTTTGTTCATAATTTTGCTAATCTGCTTTTGTCTTTAATTAGTATCCTTATAAAGCATTTGTATTATGAAAGGATGGACAGACAATATAGAGGGGTTAAAGAAGAAAAACTTAAGCTGAATAAAAATGACAATCATCATCATAGTTCAAGACTCCATTTCGTTTGCCATGGAAGGGTACATATTTTACAGAAATGTAGAAGTAAGGGGCAGCTAGGTGGTGCAGTGGATAGAGCACTAGCCCTGGAGTCAGGAGTACCTGAGTTCAAATCCGACCTCAGACACTTAACACTTACTAGCTATGTGACCCTGGGCAAGTCACTTAACCCCAATTGCCTCACTAAAAAAAAAAAAGAAGTAAGCAACAAGGTATTAATATGAGTATTGGGGATTTTAGATATCAGAATCAAAAGTCTTCTAAGTTCACTCAGAGTATTAATGTCAGTTCAGAGGTTACATAGGATTTCTATGCTATTACATCTACATTTTGAAATTAATGGTATGGATTTATTTTCATAGAGATTTTCATGATTTTGAGATTGTGTTTTATACTTAGCTTTTTTTAAAAAAAAGGATAATATTTGTAAAAGCTTTTTATAGTCATGTGATCAAGTTTATATTTTGTAATACTCTTATTAATGTTAAGCTCATATTCATAGATTTTCCTAGTTTGAATTTCATTGTCTTTTATTGTTCCATGTGTATTTTCTTCTATTCATTAATCTATCTAATTTTGAAACATTGCAAGATGGTTTTGATTTCATAATACAATGTTAATTCTAGGAGTATTGTGTTCACATATTCTGAGTTGTTTGTTTTTGTTATTTTTTTTCTCTCAACTGGTTATTTGATTGAACTCTTTAAAGCATTTCCCTGACAAATTGGTTGCCATGGCAAGGGTAAATTGATTCTAGAAGTATTTCTTTTTCTTTTTTTTTTATTAATAAAGTATTTTATTTTTTTCCTGTTACATGTAAAGATAGTTCTCAACTTTTGTTTATACAGGCTTTCCAATTTCAGATTTTTCTCCCTCCCTCCCCTCCTTTCCCCCTCCCCTAGACAGCAGGCAATCTGATATAGGTTTTATATATATGAAGTATTATTTTTGATAAGCATATTTAAAAAAAAAGAGGGGAGACATGTATGAAGTTAAGGTATGGCTGAGGGAATGGCTTTTGACAAATGTTGAGGCTGGATTCTCTTGGCTTAATTTTTTTTTTCTTTTTCCCCACAATATTGTACAGATGGCTGGAAGTTTTGGTCTTACCCATCTCATTCTACACCTGGCTTCTATGCCCCCTCCTATATGCCTGATACCATGGACATCTCAATCCCATGCATCTGATTAAGTCTGACTCAGTTTTCTCCAATATATTCGGTAGCATGTACATATATTCCATCCACCTATTTTAAGCCTGGCATACTGCATGGCTTGAGCAATAGCTCAAGTGTGGGAATGCTCATATCCCATCATTTCTCTGTTCTTTTATGGTAACCCCCATAATTATCTCAGGTGTCATGATAAATACAGTGTTGGATTTGGCCTTGACATCTGTTACCAATTATATTAGATTTTTAAATTCCTCATAATGGCATGAGGATAATTAGGTAGATGATGCAAAAAGTGATGAAACAAAGATAAAAATTATTTTTAGAAATTAATATAGCAGCAATTGTCTTCTCAATTTACCCTCCATAAGGGGGGGACTATAGTAATATTAAGTTTTAAAGAATGTTTCAATTTTTGTTTTATTATATGTTTCATGTATAACAACTAAGATTCTGAATTCCCTTAGACATGTTTTTGAGAACTTTCATTGTTTGATTTGATTAATTACAAAGTTATTTTAAAGTTGTGTTAAGCTCAATTTTGTAGGAAATTTTCCTGGTTGATTACCAGCATCCACACATCAACCCCTGAAAAGACTTCCATTCCACAACTACACCTAGAGGACATCTGAGAAAAGAGTTTCAGAGACTTTAAATGAACAGTTTTGTTTTGTTGTTGGTGGTTTTTTTTTTCTTTTTTCTTTCTGTTATAATATACACCATCTGTAACATGTACTCTCTACAGAGGCCCTCCCTTTGCAAGACCAATGTCAAAGCACCAGTTCATGAAGACAAAAAAAATCGCCCCTCTGGACAAAACTTTCCTCTCTTCCTTTTCTATATTGTTATTAACATATTGTTAGTTAGCATAGAATATTATATTATGTTATTTTTGACTGTTTCATCAAGGAAACACCCTGTTTCTTGAAGAAACAAAGACGGGACTATGATGACTGCTGGAGACTTACTGTAGAAAAGCTCCACCATGAGGTGAAGGTCTCTCAGAGCAAGACCATGCATCTTTTCTTTGGCATTAGGAAGTGACATTTGCTTGTGGGAGGAAGAAGGGGAAGGCTGGCGCTCTGACTCTCTCTCTTTCCTGTGGACTCTGGCAGAGAACGGAGCTAGGAATGCTCTCTCCCTTTAATAGATAGAGGAATCTAGGCCTTTCTCTCTCTCTTTACAAAATTCTTATTCTCCTTAATAAATGCTTAAAAGTCTAACTCTTGCTAAAGCTTATAATTTATTGGTGACCAGTCATTGGATATTTTAGACAGTATAGCTAGAATTTTAGCCTTTACACTATTATGTGCCAGGCACTGTACTAAGTGTTAGGAATACAAAAAAGAGGCAAAAGACAGTCTCTGCATTCAAAGAGCTTACAATCTAACAGAAGAAACAATATGCAAATATATATACATATGCATATATGTGTATATATACAGGATAAATAGGTAATAATTAACAGAGGTAAGGCACTAGAATTAAGAGGAGTTTGGAAAGCTTTTTTGTAAAATTTCTGATTTTAGTTGGGACTTAAAGGAAGCCAGGGAAGTCAGTAGGCAGGGCTGAGGAGGGAAGAGTATTCCAGGTATAGGAAACAACAAGAGAAAATGTAGAGCCAAGAAATGGAGTGTTATGGGAGTAAGACACTGACTTTTCTTTCTATTCTCAGCACTTAACACAGTGGTTTGCATATAGTACACACCTAATATATATTCATTCATATCCATTGTGTCCCCCAATAGCATGTAAGTTCACAGTGGGAGTGGTGGCAGCTATGGACAGCAATAGCCAAGTAAAGGTTCTCTTGGCTTCATAGTCCACCTGTCTCATCTTGTTCCAGGCATCTCCCAGCAGTTGAATTATGCAATCACAACCCACACACATCTGTAGCCCCTGTTCAGGTGCTTCAGGGAAATTATTCTTTTTAGTTCTACTGTATGCATACCTTGGACAAGTGGATAAAGTGCTAGGCCTAGAGTCAGAAAACCTAAGTTCAAATTTAACCTCAGACTGTGTGACCCTAGGCAAGTGAGTTAACCTCTGTTTGCCTTAATCCACTGGAGAAGGAAATGGCAAACTACTCCAGTATCTTTTCCAAGAAGACCCTATGGACATTATTGGCATGCTATGGTCCATGGGATTACAAAGAGTTGGACATGACTGAACAACAACAATGTGTACTTGTCTCCCAGATCACCTCACATGGTCAGTAAATGCCCCTGGTTAAGGAGGTTGTAGACTTATGTTTGAGATATACCTAAATAATTCCTTTCATCAAGAGGGCAGGATCTTCTCTTCCTATTTGTTGATCCTGCATGAAGCACCCCCATGGATAGTCTCACAAACCCCTTCAGGTATATGCACACCTCTTTGGAGATTACCATTCTAGGAAACAGATAGAGGTAGGCATTTGAGAGAGGAACCTAAACTGCCACTTAGATCCAATAACTGTTATTTTATTGCCTGGCAGAACTTTATGTTCAACAGAATACTACATATGGTATTTGGCAAAGATGTTAATACTGGTCATTCTATAATAATAAGGAAAATAAAGAACAGATACAAGTTGACTTATCATTATGTAAACTTGTAAAGTTTTATAATATTTTATATAGATAGTATATCTCACTGTTGAAGGTGGAAAGACATTGTACTTTGAACTCCATAATCAAGGACTTGACAGGAACATAAAACTTGATAGAAAGAATAATATTTTCAAAAATGAAATATGATACAAAATACTATAAAACATTGTGTCCATAGGCATTGTGGGAAATGCAATGCTAAAAGGCACAGTTCCTGCTTTCGAGGAGCTTATATCCTGTCCAAAAAGAGAATACTTGCTGCCATTTGCCTGAGAGAGCAAGTCATATCTCTAATTGGAAGAATTTTGCTGAAGTATTTAACTTTAGCCATGGTGTTATTTGGTCATTTCCTCTTCTGTTTGCAAAATTCCAGCTTAAAATATCAGCTAAATCCACAAGTATTTGCTGTTAAGTTGATTATTTTACCTGATGTACATCTTCCCCTTCTGTTATCATTTCTTAGATATGTGAATCTTTTCCTTCCCCTTTCATCCTCTGTAAAATTCCAACTGTATGGATCCATCCTGGCTAGAAGCTAAAACCTTTATAAGGTGGTTGGAAATAATATTTGAGACCCATTGATTTTTGTGTATCGTGGAAATGTATTCCAAACATATAATAAACTGGTTATTAAAATGTCTCTGCCAGTTGATAAGTATGATTGGCAGCAGTACCTATTACAAATCTCTGAATAGTTTTATTTCAACTTTTAGTGCAGGGAAATCAGAGATATCTTCATGAAGGGGGAAATAGCACCTAATTGGAGCTTTAAAACATGGGTAAAATGTCAACAGGGGAAGAAAAGTAAAAGAGCATTCCGGGGGGCAGCTAGGTGGCGCAGTGGATAGAGCACCAGCCCTGGAGTCAGGAGGACCTGAGTTCAAATCTGGCCTCAGACACTTGACACTTACTAGCTGTGTGACTCTGGGCAAGTCACTTAACCCCAGTTGCCTCACACCCCCCCCCCCAAAAAAAAGGGCATTCCTGGTAGAGAGAATAGCCTGAGCTAAGGACAATAGTGAGCTCAAGTAGATAAAGTAGGCTGGACTATATGACAGCCTTAGAGCACAGGCTAAGGAATTTGGGCTCTCATCTGTAAGTAATGGGCAGTTATTCAATATTTCTGAGCAGGGGTATGATGTGATCAGAGCTGTGCACAGGAAAGTTACTAGGGTAATGCTGCATAAAATGAAATGCAACTGAAAGGGATTGGAAATGGGAAGGCAGCCAGGAGGAAATTATAATAGTGAAGAAGAGGTATTACAAGGACCTAAATAAGGGTAGAGGCAGAGAAAATGGAAAGATGACAAACCTAAGAGACATTCTAGTGGTAGGATCTGTAGGACTTTGAATATAGGAAAAAGGGGAATCAAAGATGACTCAGGTTTGGAAAATTGTGGTATCATTAACAGGAAGAGGAAATGAATGAATGAATGAATGAGTCAATGGATGAAAAAAGACATTTATTTTTATTAAGTACTTTAGTGTGCCAACCATTGTGCTAATCACTGGGATATAAGTTAAAAAAAAAAAGGCAAGATAATTTCAGGTCTTGAGTGGCTCCAATTCTAAGGGGAGGATGAGGAGATAACAATAAGAAGGATTTATTTAACTCATTATTTATTCAATTATCCATTCACCCATTTATTTATTTGTTTGTTTATGCATTCGTTCATTTAATTAATTGATTGATTGATTGATTGATTTTTCAGGGCAATGAGGGTTAAATGACTTGCCCAAGGTTCCACAGCTGGTAAGTGTCAAGTGTCTGAGACTGGATTTGAACTCAGGTCCTCCTGAATCCTGGGCTGGTGCATTACCACCCACCACCCACCCCCTGCCACCACCTAGCTGCCCCGAAAAAGAAGTATTTATTGAGCACCTACTATATATCTTCACAGTGCTAAGCAGGGAGTATACAAAGAAAGGCCAAAAATAAAAGTCCCTGCTCTCAAGAAGTTCATAATTTAATAGTAAACAGAAAACAAACAAAAACAAGAAACAGTCAGGATAAATTGGAGGTAATCTTAGGAAAAGGCACTAACATTAAAGGGGGTTGGGAAAGGCTTTTTATAAAAGGTGGGATTCTAGCTGAGACCTGAAGAAAGTCAGGGAGGGATGTTTTGATTTGCAAAGTTATATGGATAGAGAGTAGAGCCATGGGAGAATGGACTAATGCACCTTTTCCAGTAGAAATGGCTATTTATACATATTGATTTGACAATGGTTCCAGTAGTGGAAGGTCCATTACAATGGTAGGGTGGTTGGCATGAAGATATGTTGGCTGGGGTATGAAATGAAGTATGGCTAGGGCTCCTTAAATACAGTGGGCTCTATGAAGATAGCTTCCAGTGGGTTTCCAGTGCTATAAGGGTTAAATCTTCCTGGCTATGGCTGAAGAAACAGATTTTGGAGAGAAGTCAATGAGTTCAGTTTTGATCATATTAAACTTGAAGGGCTGATAGGATACTCATCAAAAGATATCCAGCAAATAATGATAAATGTAGGACTAGAACCAAGTGAAAAGAAGGGAATGAACATTTATATAGTGCTTACTATGTGCCAGGAACTGTTCTAAGTGCTTTTTTTTTTTTGGAGGGATTAAGTGACTTGCTTGGAGTCATACAGATAGTGTCTAAATCTGCATTTGAACTCAGGTCCTCCTGATCCCAGGGTAGGTGCTGTATCTACTGTTCCAATGAAATGCTCCCTAAATGCTTTTTAAAAGGTATTTGATTTTTACAACAACTTTTTGAGGTTGGTGCTATTATTATCATCATTTTACAGTTGAAGAAACTGAGGCTGAGAGTGACTTACCAAGTATCACACAGCTAGAACATGTCTGAAGTTGTATTTGAACTCAGGTTTTCTTTTTTTTTTTTTTGGTGAGGCAGTTGGGGTTACATGACTTGCCCAAGGTCACACAGTTAGTGTCAAGTGTCTGAGGCCAGATTTGAACTCAGGTCCTCCTGACTCCAGGACTGGTGCTCTATCCATTGCACCACCTAGCTGCCCCTGAACTCAGGTTTTCCTAACTCCAGATCCAGTAGTGTATCATTGTGCCATCACCTGCCCCTAGATCAACCTTAGAAATCATATGTCAATCAATAAACATTATGAAGCACTGAGTACCACGTACCACATTAGGGTGATAGCTGAAGATGTAAGATTGCCAGAGGAGAAAGGAGAGAAATGGACTAATTACAAAATATTTGAGACCATCTAAATTTAAGGAATAGGAGGAAGAAGAGGAGCTAGTAGAGGATACAAGAAAGAAGCAGAGAAATCAGAGGAGAACCAGGATAATTGAGTGCCATGAAAGTTAAGGGAGAAACAATTATAAAGAAGAAAAGGATGGTCAACAGTGTCTGACAATCCTGAGAAGTTAAAGACAACAAAGAAAAGCCCAGTAGATGGGATAATTACGAGACCAATGATGACCTCAAAGAGAAGTTTTAGAGGAAACATGAAGACAGAAGACAGATCACTGTTAACTGAGGAAAGATGAGAAGGGAGAAGGTAAGAGAAAGTAATTGTCCACACCCTGAGCAAAGGTAGCAGTTACATGATTGATTGTGGGAGAAAGTCAAACATTTACTCTACATAGATTATTATAAAATTCCCCTTTCTCCTTTCACAAAGCAAGATACTCAGTTCTCTGTTATTTTTACAGATCTCGTCACAGCATACTGGTTTTGTTTCATGTGTATCTGTAAAAATTTAGTAAATGGTTACCTTAGTATTGATCAACAAGTACACATTATTAGACATTTATTCATTTGAAATTTCCTGTCTCTTAAAAACCTTGGTAGTTAAGCATTAGGTAGATTGCTGGTTCCAAGTGTTTCATAATGTTTGTCTTTTATGGAGAGGCCACTTGGTTGAGATCTTAGGGACTGGGATATTTGTTCTCCCTGACTTGTACCTAGCCCTTTCATTTATAGACTGGGTTCACTTCTGGAGAAGTCTAACCTTGAATTGGGGGGATTAAGCATCTCATTCTCAACCTCACTGACAAGCCTCATTAACAAACTTCAACTCTACTGTTTTCTCATAGGAAGGAGGGGGAAATGGCTTATGGCTTTTGGTTTAATGGGGGGAGTAAATAGGGAAAGTAGATTGAGGAATTTAAAAAGTGCTCAGTGTATAAACATATGGTGTGTGTGTGTGTGATGTTCAGTCATTTTAGCTGTGTCCAACTGAGGCAAACATGAATAGGTGACTTGTCCAAAGGTAGTTTATTCCTACACAGAAAAATAATATGCTTAATGTAGAAGAATCATAGTGTACATTAAGAGAATTAACCAGATTAATAGGCTTAAGTAACAAATTATGGTTAAGATTAACTAGATCAATATTTAAACTCTTCAGAACTTACAGAAAAAGTTCAAGACTGCTCATCAAGAATTTTATATTGTATGTCAGCATTCCACTGTGCAATCACTTCAAGCATTTGTATGCTGGTAACACAGGTTAGGAGACTTGAGCCTGAGAAAGTTAAATTGGTTATGATTCTATTTTGTAGTTGATTCCATTCTGTATCACCCCCAAGATCTGTTCATTGCCTGAGCCATGTTTCTTTGTCTTTGAGTTAAGTTCAAATGTTTATAATATCAACTCATTCCTAAATATATATGGAAGATGATAGATAATTAGGAATAGGATTATCTCATAAAACTGAAGAAGTTAAGGGTAAGACTAATATAAAGAAAGCTTTGCTGAGGAACAAACTCAATAAAGTCATCCCAAGGACCTATAAGGAGGAAGGGGTAAGTAAAAAAAGGATATTTACAGGGGCAGCTAGGTGGTGCAGTGGATAAAGCACTGGCCCTGGATTCAGAAGGACCTGAGTTCAAATCCAGCCTCCGACATTTGACACTTACTAGCTGTGTGACCCTGGGCAAGTCACTTAACCCTCATTGCCCTGCAAAAGAAAGAAAGAAAGAAAGAAAGAGGAAAGGGTTTATGGAGGGTGGGGAGAGATGGGGGAGGAGCAGGGCAGTAAACAAACCTTAGTCTCTTCAGAATAGGTTCAAAGACCTTAATCTCTTGTGGCTCCAGGAGAGATTAATATACACACCCAATTGGGTGGAGTAATCTATCTAACTGGCCAGTAAACAAACCTTAGACTCCTCAGAATAGGCTCAAAAACCTTTATCTCTTCAGAGTTGGCTAAAGGAGGGATTAACATACACACCCAATTGAGTGGAGTAATCTATCTAACCCTACAGGAAAGTAGGAGGGGAAGAGGGTAAGGAGGGGTAAAAGAAGGGAGGGCAAATTGAGGGAGGGGACAGTCAGAAGCAAATACCTTGAGAATGGATAGGGTGAAAAAAGATAGATAATAGAGTAACTATCCTGGGGAAGGAATAGGATAGAGGGAAACAGTTTAACAATAGTAACTGAAAAAGAGAAAAGGGGAAAAAAATTGTACAAAAAATATTTATAGCAATTCTTTGTGGTGACTAAGAATTGGAAATCAAAGGAATGTCCATCAATTGGGGAATGACTGAACAAGCTGTGGTATATGATTGTAATTTAATATTATTGTGCTATAAGAAATGACAAGCAGGATGATTTCAGAAAAACCTGGAAATGATGTAGGAGGCAAAAAGGGGTTAATAGAAAAACCTAAGACCCAAGCTCTAATACAGATATTAGCTCTAAAAGGGAGTCAGATCCCAGTTAATAGATAGCTTATGTTAGGTTCTCATACCCATAGTGATCAACATCCATAACGGACCAGAACAGGTCAGGTCAAAAAACAATAAAGGAAAAAGACAACCTATAGAAATTCTAATGAAAAATGATTATGTTTTGAAACTAGCCATGGGAATCAGAAGGAGACATGCGCAGAAAAGGCCAAATTTGTCCCCAGATTCACCTTATGATGTGTAAACCCCAAAACACACCTCCACTGAAAAAGGTACCTGCCTTGGGGGTTGGATTAGGACCCCAGGAACTCCAAATTAGGATAAGTCCTCCCCTGTACCTCCCCAAGGTGGAGATTATTATAATGCGACTGATAATCAATTTATCCATACTATAAATATAACTGTCTTTCCTTATTTGAGAGATACCTTTCCAATATTTTGGTTCTCTCCCTGTGATCACTCACAGTATTGCAATAAAACTTGGGAAACTGAGTCACTGAGTCTTGTAATTTTTTTGGGACAACTCACAATCAATTTGACCCCAAATTCCAGCCCACATCAGAAAGACTCATATGAAATGTTGTATAGTGAAGTGAGCAGAACCAGGAGAACATTGTGCACAGTGACAGCATTAGTGTTCTATGAGCAATTGTGAATGACTTAACTACTCTCAACAATAAAATGATCTAAGACAATCCCAAAGGACTAATGATGAAGCATAATATCCACCTCCAAAGAAAGAACTGATATTGACTGAGCAAGAGTAAAGCATGCTATTTTTCTTTTTTTTGTTTGTTTTATTCAAGTTTTTCCCCCCCAGGGCAATGAGGGTTAAGTAACTTGCCCAGGGTATCAGCTAGTATCAAGTGTCTGAGACCGGATTTGAACTCAGGTCCTTTTGAATCCAAGGCTAGAACTCTATCCATTGTGCCACCTAGCTGCCCTATTATTCAAGTTTTCTTGTACGAAAAGAGTAATATGGTAATGTTTTCCATAATTGCACACGTACAACCCACATCTGATTGCTTACCATCCCAGGGATGGGAAGGGGAGAGAAGGACAGAGGCATAAAATTTGGAACTCAAAACTATAAAAAATGTTTATTATTTAAAAAATAAAAATAAAAATTAGGGAGGGAGATAGGCTAAGCAAAGTGTCATGGGGTGCAGAGCACCCCAGAAGTTCTCTGGGGCACATCATGGAATCTTCTCCTTGAAGAAATTAAACCAGAAGACAGATACACCTAGAGAGATAAGCTGAAACAGTTTGGACTGAGCTAGTTTTGGGACCTCCACCCTTCATTCTGGTCTCCCTTACCCCTGGGGAGATAAATTTGGGTGTGGCTGTGGCCTTTGTGTCCTGAAGAGAGATACGTAGCCACCCCTCACCCATTTCCTCTAGCCACCACTAGTGGGGGATGGTCCTCCTTCCCTAAAGGAACTTTCCATAGTCAAATGGTCACCCCTCCCCCATCAGTCCTCTATAAAAGTACCTGCCAGTCTCTTGCTCGAGGAGATTGGTACCTCTGAGCCATGTGCTTTGTGCCTATCTCCCCATGAGAAGTCCAAGGATTTCTTTCATGGTTTCCCTCCCCGCACCCTTCCCTTCCCTTGCCCCTAAATAAACTACCATCTTATTCTAACTACTTTTGTGTGCAAGAGGCTGTAATTTTTTAAAGAGGAATTCCTAAGAACCCAACCCCTAATCCAAACCCGTACCCCATTTCCCCCCATTATCATTTGGCGCCTCAATGTGACTGGGTACTGGACCTCCCTCTGCTTGCCACACAAAACCTGGAGGAGGTAACCTGAAGGAGATAAGAACGCATTCGGCATAATCTCTGCCCCTGACCCTTACCAGGGCTCAGTTTTTCTCAAGCCACAGGCAGAGCAGTCACCCTCCCTTGCGGAAGGCCCGACCTAACGTCTTCAGACCAGTAAAATTCTCTGGGCAAAGGTTTAAACGGCCTTAGGCCCATGGGGCAGAGAGTGAGCGTTCCAAAAGACTCTCCTCTGGGGTGCATCCTAAGAGATTGGACTAAACTAGAACTTAAATTTGAGAAAGAGATGCATGATACATTTTTGTAACAATTTATGGCCATAGTATCCGCTAGGAACTGAAGGAAACTGGCCTGTACATGGCACCCTTAATTATAATACCATTTTGCAATTGGACAAGTTTTGCAAGTGTGAAGGGAGATGGACAGAGATGCCATACATATCGGCTTTTATAACTTTAAGCCAGAAGTCAAAAGGAAAGGATGAGGTCCCCTTGCCGGTTGAGAATCACTGCAAGTCCAAGCAATTAGCTAACCCTTCGGGCACCTCCTCTGAAACCCCAGCCCCCCCCCCCCCCCTGCTCCTCAAACTCATTCCCTACCTGTTTCTCATTTCACTCTTTCCCCCACTTCCGTACCTATGGGTCAACCACTGTCATGACTGAGACCTCTCCTTGCCCACTGGCTGATCTCAGAACCAATTCCCTGTGCTACACGGGGAGTGGATGTCAGTATCCTTCTATCCTGCTCTACTCCATTTATAATCTGGGGGAACTCCAATACATTCCCATTTCTCCTGTTTTTTCCATTCAGCAGCCGATCTCATCTACTTTACCTAATCTGCAGTCACCTACAGCCATCTCCTTTTCCCCATCTCCACCCACACTGCATCCAAAGACTGTTTCCCCTCCCTCACTGGGCCCTCCACCCAGTCCTCTGTCTCAGCCTCCACCTGAGCTATCTCCCCAACCGGCTTCACCCAGGTCCTTACCAGCATCTCCCACTACTTCCCTGCTTCCATTAAGGTTATTTCCCATTGGGAAGGGCACAACATTAAGGCATATCAAAAGAACCAAGATTCTAGTGGAGATGAGTGGGGTTGGAATAAAGAAAATAAGGGAGGGTTTGCAATTTACAGGGAGAAAAAGCATCTCTTCCTCTGAGACAGAAACAGAGAGATTCAGGGATGAGATTGAGATGATTTCAAGTATAAAGCTGGGAGAAGGAAGTCAGGATGAATGGTCTTTATTTTTTCAGTCACCAACTCTTCTGATAAGAATATGGGAGACAGATAGTGTAGGTCAGGGGTGTCAAACAAATAAAAATGGAGCCACTAATCTGTACATATGAGGGAACTGAGGGAATTTAGTGGTAATGGGAATTGGGTGAGTCACACTGACTCCATCTTGAAACTCAATTCTGGAGCTAGCTCTGTTCCCTTTCTATTCAATTATGGGTCTAGTCCAATTTCTGCCTGGTGAGAAAAATTAATTCAATCGTGGGAATTTTGAAAGGACTTTGTTGCATTGTTTAAACCCAGTCCTACATGGCTTGGAAGCTAGAACAGCTCTACCTGCTGATTGTTGTTATTGCTAAATCATTTTTCTTTTTTTTTCCTTTTCTTTTTTTTGCAGGGCAATGAGGGTTAAGTGACTTGCCCCGGGTCACACAACTAGTAAGTGTCAAGTGTCTGAAGTCATATTTGAACTCAGGTTCTCCTGAATCCAGGGCCTGTGTTTTATTCACTGTGCCCCCTAATTGCCCCTGCTAAGTCATTTTTCAGTTATGTTTGACTCTTTGTGAGCCCATGTGGGATGTTCTTGGTAAAGATACTGTAGTAGTTTGTCATTTCCTTCTCCAGCTCATTTTACAGATGAGGAAACATTGGCAAACAAGGTTATGTGATTTGCCCAGGGTCACAAAGCTAGAAAGTGTCTGAGGCCAGATTTGAATACACAAAGATGTGTCTTCCTGAATCTGCACTCTAACCACTGTGCAATTTAGTGGCTTCAACCTATTGTTTAGCAACCCTTAACTAAAGACTGATGTTAAGTACCTAAGAAAACCAGTCAGATCTGAAGACTGATACAAGTTTTCTCACAATGATATATCTCAAGCACCCCTCCTCCTGTACTGTCCAAGCTTCTTATGCCAGGACTTGGTGGGGGTGGGGGTGGGGGGTAGGGAGAGGAGGAGGAAGCTCCCTAATGGCTTATCCTGCCTGTAGAGTCTCATGGTTGGTCTGTCCCAGGAGCGGGACATGGATACTAGCTTGCTTATGGAGGTGGAGGCCTCATTGGTGGCCAGCACTGGGGTTGGGAGCTCCTTGCATCAGTGGTCTGACTCAGAGCTGCTGGTTTACCTGGGATGGGGGCTTTCCCTAGGATTGGAGCCTTGCTTCAGGTAACTGGTGTGTGGCCTGCTGATTACTGTGCTCCCTCCCATACTAGTGAGACAGAACATTCCTGCTGAGCTGGTAAATTTCTTTCTCAAGCCTAAATTGGCATTTACCAGACTGCTAAAGGATCTATAACTAACACACACACACACACACACACACACACACACACACACACACACAAAGAGAAAATGAAGAACCTCTGCCTTTGAAAGTTGTTTACTACAGAAAGGGGTTAAGTGATTTGCCTAGAGTCACAGGTGTTAAGAGGTGTGAGCTTTGTACCCAGGTCTGCCTTCCAAGTCCATCTTTCTATCTCCTATAAAACATATAAGCTCATGGAGGACAGGGTACCTTTGCCACCACAGTTTGTTAATTTATTGATGCTTTGCAAACCTCAAAGCACTGGATCAACTTCTATTCTTCTCTCCCAGGAGGGAGAAGATTTTGATTTAAAAAAATTTTTTTTATTCACCTACCCACCTAATTATTTAATTATTTATTTCTTTAAGCTATTGCTTGCTTGCTCACTTGTTTGTTGTGTTTGCTTTTTGAGAAAGAACTTTTATTTGCCCCTCCCCCCAATGACCTTTACAACATTAAAAAATAGACACGTGACAGGAACCCCGAGAAAAAGCTGCCACTCAAGCAAAGTGATCTTTCTAAGAAAGAATTCTTGGTTCCAGTAAGAAGCTCTCCTCTCCAAGCCACACCAAGTGCAGGCTTCCCCCAGACCAGAAGGAGGTTCTGAGGGGGCAGGGCCCCTCCCCCAGCACGGGACTTGGTGGAGGAGGGGAGGAAGGAAGGGGGCAGAAAAGGGAGCTGGAGGGGGGTGGAGGGCTTGGAGGGCTGCATCTTGTGACAACCTCCGAATCTAAGGTTTAATGAAACACAGAGGAAGTCAGCCTCAGAAAGGGGAGCAGAGTGAATTGGGTGGTCTTTTCTCCTTTACCTCTTCCCTACTGTATCTCAGAACACTTTTTGAGGGAACACATTTTCCTCTCAGTTTTCCAGAACTGCCGTCTCCTGCTTCTCCCTCCACCTCCCTCATCACTCTTCAGTCAACTCTGCTGGATCATCAGCCATGTTGGTCACTTTAATCTCTGTCTTTCTCTCTGTGTGTCTGTCACTCTGTCTCTTTCCCTGTTTCTGTCTCTCTGTGTCTCTCTCTTCCTCTCTTAGTAATAAACTCATCACTGCCAGATACGTCTTCCTGGATGTCCTGTTGCCATCTAAAAATTTTCAACACATCAGAAGCAGAATTCATTATCTCCCCACCTAAGTCAGCCCTTCCTCCAAACTTCCCTGTTCCTCTTCAGGGAACCACCATCCTCTTAGGGGCCCAGTTTTGAAATCATCACTAACTCCTCCCTCTTCTTCAGTCCCACTATATGCAATTATTGGTAAATCTAGCTTCAGTCCCATTCAGGGACTGTTTATTAACATACATAAGTAAACCCACCACCTTAGTTCTGGCTCTCTTGTAGTGGATTACCTTAATTATCTAATTACCTTAATAACCTAATTGGTCTATTCTTTCTAGATCCTCCATGTTACAATCTATCTTTCACAAAGCTGCTAGAATAATCTTTGTAAATCACAGGTCTGCCATTCCTCCACTCAAAAATCTGCAGTGGCTCTCTTAGGTTAAAATATAAGCTACTTAGCTAGGCATTTAAGATTCCCACAATCTGGCTTCCAAAATACTGTATGGGGCAAACTGCCTCAGTTTACCCAAATAACTTGAGGAGACCACCAAGTCAAGCAGAGACAGATTTATTACATTCCCATGGGAATGGGCAAACTCAATGCCTGAGCCGAGCTAGCTAATACATGCCTTGACCTTTTATAGGGGAAGTCCCCACGCACACTAGGGCGAGCTCACAATCTAACATCCAATCCTGTCTCACCCAGGGTGCATGTTTAGCTCGTGATCAATGTATGGAGACATGCATACATGTTCCAGGAACAAGGGGGAAAAGGGGAGGGGGAACAAGGTCAAACCAAAGGAAGAGGAAACGGGGGAGTGACAGTCAGATGTTTCAGATCTCAGTTCCCACTGACTCCCCTCTCCCGGTCCCTGTCTCTAAAGATATTCAACCTGAATAACAGGAAGAGTCACTCAGGTGCTTCAGCATTGTTCTGTAGTCGTGTTAATTCTAGAAGGACGACAGGGTTAAAATTTATCTTCAGCTATGTTGGGAAGAAAAGAATAATCCATTGTTGGGACCCCAGGGCCAAAGGGATTCTGTTCTGAGAAAAAGAGACATGTCACTTAACATCTGGTCTCAACTTAATTGCTGCATCCTGTGCCGAGCCCTGTCCTTTCTTCTTGAGTATTGAATTGGTGGGCAAACTCCCTGACCCACTCAACAGGGACTGGGGTTCTGACACATGATGGATTGCAGACAAAACTAATATGTAGCTGACAAGTGGGGAGACTGAGCAGAAGTAAAAATACTGCTAATTGGCAATAAAACTTAAAGGAGACAGTCAGAATTTGACAAGCAATAAACTTCTAAACGAACTATACTGGGACAGGGCTGGGTACCTTCCAGACCCCATCCTCAGAGTTTAATCTGACTGAAATCCATAATCATCTCATACAATACTGTTTCATACTATATCCCTACTCAAACTCAACATTTTCTTTTAGGGACAAGTACTAGTTTTGGTATTTAATTATTATTATTATTTTTCCAAACTCAACATTCCTGTTAAACCAAATTACTAACCATTTCCCAAACTCCATATCCCACCTCCCACCTCCATGAATTGAGACAAACCATTCCTTTTGCTTGAATACACTCTTTTTTCCCATCTACACCTCTCGGAATCCTTGTCTTTTTTCAACTCAGGTGTCATCTTCTCTGGGAAGCCTTCCCTGTTCTTCTCTGTGTCAGTGCTCTTTCTCTGCAGATTTTTGTTAGGTGAACTCTGAGAATCCTAGCAGCTCTACATCCCAGAATTCCATTAAAATTTTCAGCTTCTACTATCCTCGATATTTGTAGTAAAAAAAAAAAAAAGATAATTGCACTCCAGAAGACTGGGCTCGATTGGTGTGTTAATATAAGTGGTAACTCTCTGGAACACTGGGTCCAGGATGTTTGGTTCAGCTATGGTTTTCAGAAGTCAGGCAAGAAAGGGAGCTCCTCCCTTCCTGCCTTCTTTCACCTCACACTAATTTCCTCCCCCTCCCCTGAGTTACTGTCAGAGAAGGGAGGCTTCAAGCTGCTGGTCCAACCAATGGTCTGCCTTCTCAACATACAAATTTGAAATAAGACAAGAGGGTGGAGCTAAATTGGTATCAATAAAGATGAACTGGATATTCTCTGTGGCACCCGTAGTCAAACCACATTGACCACATAGCTAACTGGCTTCTTCAGCTACAACCATTCCCAGAGGATCAAAGAACTGTGCTAGTAACTGAATTGAAGTTGCTGGCTTCCAGGCATTCTAAAAGCACCAGCCAGAGCATTTTAAAGAAGCTTTAGTCCTATAGTGACTGACTTTCAACTTTTTCTAAGGAAAAGTTCTTCTGCTGGTTGGCCCTTTCCTTGTTGGAAAAAAAGGTAGAAATGTTTTCATTTATTTTCTTTTGAATTTAGGTGGTTAAGAAATGAAAATGTTTGTTTTGTACTTCAGAAATTATTTATTCTCTACTATACTTTTGTCTTCATTTGGGAATGTGGGCTATCACTTTACCCCTGAAGCAAATACATTTAATGAAATAGCATAATTGAAAAAATAAAGTAGCAACAAAACATTTCCCCCACAAACCTGGGGCATATTCTCTCACAAATTTACACATCATAGTGAACATGTATGGCCAGGAAGTGGAAAAGTAATTCATACCAACACCTTTTTCAGTGTTATTTCATGTACATTTTGGAATATTTCATGAATTTGCATGTCATCCTTGCACAGGGGCCATGCTAATCTTCTCTGTATGTTCCAATTTTAGTATATGTGTTGCCAAAGTGAGCACTCATGTACATTTTGGATCGAATGGGATTTTATTGGATAATTATGAGAACCCTGTTACATTTATGACATTGTTTGACATTAATGAGTGAAATTTTTAAAAATGGTATTTTCCCCCAATTGTATGTAAAGACATTTTTTAATATTCATTTTCACAAAATTTCGAGTTCTAAATTTTTCTTTCTCCCTTCTGGACTGCATTCACCCCCCCCTTCACCCCCCTCCCTTTACCCGAGTGAGACAGACCTTTTCTGCCCATCTTCCAAGTTTCTTGGGCTAGAGGATTGTTTCACCCCAACTTTTTTCTGGTTCTGCCATTCCAGAATTCATTTTGGGGTGCTTATTTTATAGGTTTTTGGAGGTGAATATGGGAGAACTCAAACGATTGATTTCCTACTTACCCTGCCATCTTGGCTCCTAGAAGTCTGAGTGAACTTTTAAAATACATTCTCCTGGTAGAATGAAACATGTGGTATGTTTATCTGCTTCAAAATGCAAATGAAAAACTCTAGAGATTGCTGAAAGTTCCCTAAATTCTTATTTAGAAAGTACTCTATATTCTAATATTTTTGCTACCCAAGATACAAACATTTTTCAGTCCTCAGCCTAAAGTAGACATTTCCTGAAAGCTCCCTTTGTGTCTCCTCAATAGCAAGATGACCAGGTTTCTAATGGAAAGAGCTTTCTTTAAGGCACCTTCCTAAAGGTTTAGCTTGGGACTTATTTACATTAATCCTTAAAACCATGAGATTTTTGGAAGCAAGGTAAATACATATTTTCATGAATATATTTGCATGTCCCTTCTGGCCCAAGAGGCACCCCTTCCTACAAGGTGCCCAAAAGGACTGACTGGGTTCAATCCTGGAGGAGCCTGACTCCTAACAGAGGAGAGTCTAACCCCTAACAGGGGATTCAAACTCTCTGGCTCATTTCCCCCCTCTGAATTCTAGGGAGAATCTCCAAATAAAGGTTAGCTATGGCTCATAAGTCTTTCCTAAAAGAAATTCATAGAAATTTTAAGATAAGGTACTATATGTATCTAATAGGTATCAGGTATAAGTTAGCTATTTTTCTCTACCACAAAAATGCTTAAAGCAAGCATTCATGATCAAATACAATGTAAAACAATAATATACTGCTATCATTGTACTCTCTTGGAACGTAACTTGGGACTACAAAAATATTTTCCATTCACCTTGTTTCTCTCTTGTACATACAAGTAGACACACAAATAATGCCCAAGCCCAGATCTAATCAGTCAAGACATAATTTGGGCTTTCTCAGCCCTTTCAGTTTCAGCATCTCTCTTGGAGACCTCCCGGAAGTGATATAGTTGCTGCTGAGCATAGGAACTTATTCAGAAACTGAGAAATTTTTGAACTCACAAGATAGCTGCCAAAACAGGAAACAGTCATCTCTCAGGGTTGCTGTTCAGTCACCTGTGTTCAAAGAAAGAAATGCAAAGCAAAAGATGCGGCCAGCCTGGACTTGAGTTCCAGTTTCAGCCTCCCCTGGCAAACACATTATTCACTGCCAGGTATTCATAGCTGCCATTGCAACTGGAAGTTGCTAGAATCCCAAGGAAGAGCTGCCAAGTCTCAAGAAACATGATTAAAGGAGAGGAGGAAGGAAAGGAAAGGTGAGGACTTTTCATTGTTGTGTTTTGTTTTGTTTTTTTTCAGGGCAGTGAGGGTTAAGTGACTTGCCCAGGGTCACACAGCTAATGTCAAATGTCTGAGTTTGGATTTGAACTCAGGTCCTCCTGAATCCAGGGCCTGTGCTTTATTTACTGCACCACCTAGCTGCCCCCCTCTTTGTCTTTTTATAGCTTATCAAGTTTCTGATATTTCTAGGAATAAGTCCCATCAGGCTAATAAGATATTGCTTTATTATCTCAAAGCACAAGTCCTTCAACACTGAAACAGTCAATCAGCAAGCATTTTTAAGCACTTACTATGTACCAGACACCGTGCTAAACCTTGGGTATAAAAAGAAAAAGTATAAAAGAATAAAAGGGAAAAAAAGGAAGTACCCATCCTCAAGAGACTACACTTTAATAGAGGAGACTATATACTATATATATATATGTATGTATATATATGTATATATATGCACACATACATGTATGTCTCATAATATACAAGATAAATACTGAATAAATAGAAGGTAATCTTAGAAGGGATGGATAGGAGAGAAAGTATAGTGAGAAAAGAAGAGAGGACCCAAGACAAAATCTTAGGTTTTCTTTTTTTTTTTTTGTGGGGCAATGAGAATTAAGTGACTTGCCCAGGGTCATACAGCTAGTAAGTGGCAAGGGTCTGAGGCCAGATTTGAACTCAGGCCCTCCTGAATCCAGGGCCAGTGCTTTATTCACTGTGCCACTTAACTGCCCATCTTAGGTTTTCTTAAGGAGAGCAATATAAATTGATTATAATGCAGAACAAATATTGAGAAAGAGTAGTCAGAGAGGTAGGCGAAGAGCAAGGAGAGAGATGTCTCAAAGGTCAGGAGAGGGGGCAGCTAGGTGGCACAGTGGATAAAGCACAAGCCCTGGATTCAGGAGGACCTGAGTTCAAATGTAGCCTCAGACACTTTACACTTACTAGCTGTGTGACCCTGGGCAAGTCACTTAACCCTCATTGCCCCACCCCACCCCAAAAAAAAGTCAGGGGAAGAAAGAGTATTCTAGGCAATAGTAATAGTTAACAATGCCAAAAGCTATAGAGAGGCAAAGTCGTATGAAGTCTGAGAAAAGGTCATCAGATTTAGGAATTTGCTAATGATTGGTAACCTTGGAGAAAACCATTTCAATCAAGTGATAGCCTCAAGATCTGGAATGCAAGTGTTGAGAAGTGAGTGGAAGGTAGGGGATTAAGAGGCAAAAGTAGTATAGATACTTAAAAAAATTTTTTTTTCACCATTTACATGTTTTTGGTGCAATGAGGATTAATTGACTTGCCCAAGGTCACACAGCTAGTAAATGTTAAGTGTCTGAGGCCAAATTTGAACTCAGGTACTCCTGAATCCAGGGCCGGTGCTTTATCCACTGTGCCACCTAGCTGCCCTCAAAAATGAAATTATTTTTAAAATTAACAAACCCTTATTTTCTTTCTCCCCTACTCACCCCAATTAAAAAAATTCCTTTACTGGCCATGTCCAAAAATGTATGTCTTGTTTTTCACCTTAGGCACATTACCTCTCTGTCAGGAGATAGGTTGTATAGTTCATTATCAAGGAGTTAAGAAAATAATGAGAAATGGCCTCTTTGAGGAATTTAGCAGCAGCTTGGATATTGGGCTGAGAAATAGTGAGGAATTCAGGATGACATATAGGTGTTGGGCCTGAGGGACTGGGAGGATGTTACCATCTACAATAATTTGGAAGGTAAGAAATAGGGACGGTTTGGGGGGGAAATGAGTTCTGTTTTGGATATATTGAGTTTCAGATAGTCTGATGGACATTTGGTTCAAGATGTCTGAAAGGCAGTTGGAGATTAGAGGTGAGAAGAAAGATTAGGGAAGAAAAGTTGATTTGAGAATCATCAGCCTAGAGATGGTCATTAAATCCAGTGATGGCCCAGTTGAGGTTATGGAGCATAAATCTGTAGTGGACCCAGTCAGAACTGTTTCATCATTTTCTCCACATTCAGTAGCATGTGAGTAGGCATGAAGGCAATGAATGGTAGGAGTAATACAAGGCGAGGTTTTGGCTGGGCATAACTGGTAATATGATAGCAGGGCTAAGAATTCAAGAGAAGAAGACAGTATGGAGTTGTATTGGTTTGCCAAGGAGTTGATATGGATAGAAGAGAGAGTGGCACTTTTGTTGGATAAATTCCAGTCCTTACCCCTGCCCCTCTAAGCCCCATTACCTCCAAGGTCAAGTATAAAAATCTTCTGTTTGGTTTTTAATGCCCTCAATAATTTACCCCCTTCTTACTTTTTTTTTTATGCTCTCCTCCACATACTCTGTGATCCAGTGACATTGGTCTCCTTGTTATTCTCAGAGAGAATATTCCATCTTCCAAATCCTGGTATTTTCATACTGTTGCCCATGTTTGGAACCCTCTCCCTCCTCATCTCTGCCTCATAGCTTCCCAGATTTCCTCCAAGTCTCACCCAAAGTCCCACCTTCTACAAAAAGCCTTTCCCTTTAATGTTAGTTCCTTCCTTCTTATATTTCCAATTTACTTGTACGTATCGATTGTACATAGTTTTTTATATGTTTTCTCCCCATTACACTGTGAGCTCATTGAGAGAAAACTACTTTTTGCCTTTCTTTGTATTTTTAGCATTTACCACAGTGCTGGGCATATAATAAGTGCTTAATAAAGGGTAGTTGGTTGACTGGAAAGAGATTACTGAGGATCCTTTGTTGGCACTGGATACAGTTATTTGCTTAACTCTATTTCCTATATATAGTTCTGTGTCATAATTCGAGGGTGGAGAGGAGCTTTTGTAGTTGGTCCCAAGGGAACAAGGGCCCTGGTCACAGTTCCAAGGTGAAGAGGAGCATTAGTGCTAAGGCCAAGAGGTGTTCTAGTGCTGGTGGCTACAGGAGAGCAGGAACCCTTCTTCAGTAAAGACCAGAATGCAGGCCAGGAGAGCAGTGACCTAACCTTTCTCTGGATCACATCAGGTTGGAAGCACCAAAAATTTGCACACCCCCAGAACTAGCTCTGACTGAATAGCTCCTTCAACAATTGTCATTTTGGGGGGCAGCTAGGTGGTGCAGTGGATAAAGCACTGGCCCTAGATTCAGGAGGACCTGAGTTCAAATCCAGCCTCAGACATTTGACACTTACTACCTGTGGGATCCTGGGCAAGTCACTTAACCCTCATTGTTCCACAAAAACAAACAAAAACCAAAACAATTGTCATTTTCCTTTTTTGTCCTGTAGCTGACATTTTCTAGGAATTTGTAAAAGAGAGAAGAGATAATAATAATGGTTTGAGGGTATGTCCAGGTTTTGTTTTGGGTAGGGTTTTTTTTTAGGGTATAGATGATCTGAATATGATTATGCACTTCAGAGGAGACAATATATAAAATGAGGAGCACTAAGAAAATTGAGTTGAATATTTTGTTTTTCTTTATCAAGGACAAAACCCACACTTATGTTTTTTCTTTTTCTTTCTTTCTTTTTCTTTTTTGCCTTCAGTTGTTATTTTCTACAGTTTAGTAATACTTGGTAGAAAAACCAAAACATTTTCTATCCCTCTATAAGGAACTATAGTGATTCTCATAATGGGCACTTAGTTTCAGAGAAGGGTTCTTATTTGCCCAACAATGTATTTCACATTTCTCCCAACAGATCAAAATATGAAAAAGTATTGAAATTACTTTCAATTAAAAAATATGACAAATGATAGGCAGCAACAAAGCTTCCTCACATGAACTGAAAGGCAGTTTTCTGTGCTAGAACACTGGATGTGGAGTCAACAGAGAACTGCATTTAAATCCCATCTTCATTGGCATGGGACCCTGGGAAATGATAACTGATTTCATAGAGAACTTTAAGGGTTTGCAAAGAATTTCATACATATTATCTTCTTCCATCCTCATGACAGCCCTGTGAGATAGGTATTATCATCTCCATTGTACAGAGAAGACTGAGGCTTAGAAGGAGGTTAAAGTACTTGACCATGGTCATACAGCTAAGTGTCAGAACCAGATCTCTCCTGGCAGCAAGACTAGTTTACTGTCAACTTCAACACCTAGCCTTTCTGGAATTTAACTTCTTGGAGTTTCCATTTCTCCATCTATAAAATGGAGGTAGTAGTACTCCATTAAGAGTTATTATAGGGGCAGCTAGATGGCGCAGTGGATAGAGCACCGGCCCTGGAGTCAGGAGTACCTAAGTTCAAATCTGACCTCAGACACTTGACACTTACTAGCTGCATGACCCTGGGCAAGTCACTTAATCCCAATTGTTTCACCCCCAAAAAATAAATAAAAAAGAGTTATTGTAGGGATCAAATGACATGATATATCTATCATTGCAAACCTTAGAGAACTATATAAAGGTTAGAAATTACTGTGGTTTTGGGGGCAGCTAGGTGGTGCAGTGGATAAAGCACAGGCCTTGGATTCAGGAGGACCTGAGTTCAAATCCAGCCTCAAACACTCGACACTTAACTAGCTGTGTGACCCTGGGCAAGTCACTTAACCCTCATTGCCTCAAAAAAAAAAAAAGAAAAGAAAGGAAAAAAAAAATTACTGTGGTTTCTTACCACAGTTGGTATGAAAGCCATTCTCAAACTTGGAAAACAAGAGAGTGGATTACAGGCAGTAATGCCACTGAACTCTCTCAACATTCCCCTCTAAACAACCTATTTATTTATTTATTTTGGTGGAGCAATGAGGGTTAAGTGACTTGCCCAGGGTCACACAGCTAGTAAGCCTAAACACCTTTTAAAAATGCCTTAGATCAACTTTTGCAGTGGCAGAGCCAAGAAAAGTCACTGGGTGCAGCTGGTGCTGAACTCTATTGCGTATACATAGTTCTGTGTCACAGTTTGAGGGTGGAGAGAAGTGTTTGTAGTTGGTCACAAGGGAACAAGGGCCCTGGTCACAGTTCTAAGGCAGAGAGGAACATTGTACACCCCCAAAACAGTAGTGTAAAAATAGGAGTGTGAAAAAGCCTGAAATTTGGAACAGTGCCTCCCCACTTTCAGGTGAGTAGAGCCCAACTTTAACATAAAGTTCAAAGTAAAATTCAAGGTAAAACTATAAGCTATTTTGGTGTTAAAGAAAACCAACACATAAAATAAAAAGACAATAATGTAAAAACAGCTGCAGGGAAAGGCTCAAAGAGGAGGAGGAGCCAAGATAGAGGAGAGAAGCCAGGAAATTTCCTGAGCAAGTCTCCCTGGTTTGCCTCATAAACAATGTTAAATCAGGCCTCAAAAAAGACTTTGAAGATAAAGTAAGAGAGGTAGAGGAAAAAATGGAAAGAGAAATGAGAGTGATGGAGGAAGGTCATGAAAAAAAGTCAACAGCTTAAAAAGCCAAATTGACCAAATGGAAAAGGAGGTACAAAAGCTCTCTGAAAAAAATCATTGCTTAAAAATTAGGATTGAGCAAATAAAAGCTAATAACTTTATGAGAAATCAAGACACAATAAAGCAAATCAAAATGAATAAAAAAAATAGAGGGCAATGTGAAACATCTCCTTGGAAAAACAGCCCACCTGGAAAATAGATCCAGGAGAGATAATTTAAAAATTCTTGGAGTACCTGAAAACCATGATTAAAAAAAAAAGAGCCTAGGGGCAGTTAGGTGGCACAGTGGATAGAGCACCGGCTCTGGATTCAGGAGGACCTGAGTTCAGATCCGGCCTCAGACACTTAACACTTACTAGCTGTGTGACCCTGGGCAAGTCACTTAATCCCAATTGCCTCACCACCACCCCCCCCCCCAAAAAAAAAAAAGAATATGATATTTTGGAAGGCAAAGGAGCCTGGATAACAATCAAGAATCATCTACCCAGAAAAACTGATCTTAATCTTTTAGGAGAAAAGATGGATATTCCATGAAGTAGGGGATTTTAAGCTTTCCAGATAAAAAGACCAAAGTTGAACAGAAAATTCAATCTTCAAATACAAGACTCAAGAGAACGATAAAAAGGTAAACATGTAAAAAGCAACATGTTATTAAATAAGGTTAAACTATTTATATCCCTCCATGGGAAGATGATACTTGTAAGTCTTGAAAACTATATTTAGGACAGGAGTATACATAGATAGAAGATATGTATATAAGTTCACTTTGACATAATGATATAAAAAATAATTAAGGGGTAAAAAAGTACTGGGAGAAGAAGAAAAGGAGAGGCAGAATAGGGTAAATTATATTACATGAAGAAGTACAAAAGACCTATTATAGTAGAGGGAAAGAAGGTATAGAGCTGGAAAAAAATTATTTGAGTAATTCAAAGCATTATTTGAACCTTACTCCCATTGGATTTAATTCAAAGAGGAATACACATTCAGTTGGGTATAGAATTTTTTTTTGAGGGGCAATGGGTGTTAAGTGACTTGCCCAGGGTCACACAGCTAGTAAGTGTCAAGTGTCTGAGGCCGGATTTAAACTCAGGTCCTTCTAAATCCAGGGCCGGTGCTCTATCCACTGTGCCATCTAGCTGCCCCTATAATAACTCTTAATGCTCCTTTGGTTATAGAATTTTATCTTACTCTATAGTGAAATAGGAGGGGAAAGGGAAAAGAAAAGGGAAGGGTGGGGCTGATAGAGGGGAGGGCAGAAATAGGAGGGGAAAGAGGAACAGCTCAAAGAAAAATGCTAATTGGGCCCAAGCCCAAAAATTCCTGAATCAATTCCAAGAGTTAAAGAAAGAGAAAAAAGTGATAGAGAAAAATTGGGAAAAGAAATGAGCGTCATGAAGGAAATTATGAAAAGAGAATTAACAGATTTATTTTAAAAAGGCACAAAAAATTCTGAAGAAAATAATACCTTAAAGACAGAATTGGCCAAATGGAAAAGGAGGCACAAAAATTCACTGAAAAAAAGAACTCCTTACAAAGCAGAATTGGCCAAATGAAAAAAGAGATACAAAAGCTCAATGAAGACAATAATTCCTTAAAAATTAAAATTGAACAAGTCAAAAGTAATGACTCCATGAGACAGCAAGAAAAAATAAAACAAAATCAAACAAATTAAAAGATAAGAAGAAAATGTGAACTCTCTCATTTTAAAACAACTGACCTAGAAAATAGTTTGAAGAGAGATAATTCAAGAATTATTGGACTACCTGAAAGCCATGATAAAAAAAAAAAGCCTAGAAATCATATTCCAAGAAATTATTAAGGGAAACTTCCCTAATATCTTAGATCCTGAGGGTAAAATAGAAGTTGGAAGAATCCACTGATCACCTCCTGAAAGAGATCCCAAAATGAAAGCTCCTGGAAATATGATAGCCAAATTCTAGAATTCCCAGGTCAAGGAGAAAATATTACAAGTAGTCTGAAAGAAATAATTCAAATATCATGAAACCACAGTCAAAATCACAGATTTAACAGTTTCCACATTAAAGAAACAGAGGGCTTAGAATATAATATTCCAAAAGGCAAAGGAACTAAGATTACAACCAAGAATAACCTATCCAGCAAAACTGAGTATACTGGGGCAGCTAGGTGGCGCAGTGGATAAAGCACTGGCCTTGGATTCAGGAGGACCTGAGTTCAAATCCAGCCTCAGACACTTGACACTTACTAGCTGTGTGACCTTGGGCAATTCACTTAACCCTCATTGCCCCCCCCCCAAACAAAAACAAAAAACAAAAACAAAAACAAAACCTGAGTATACTACTTTTGGGGGGAGGGGGTTTGGATATTTAATGAAATAGAGGGCCTTCAAGGATTCTTGATGAAAAGATCAAAGCTGAAAAGAAAATTTGATATTCAAGCACAAGACTCAAAAGAAACATGAAAAGGTAAACATGGAAGAGTAAGTATAAATGACTCAATAAAGTTAAACTCTTTATATTTCTCTGTGGGGAGATGATACATGTAATTCCTAAGGACTTTATCATTATTAGAGCAGTTAGAAGGAGTCTACATAGATAGAAGGCATGGAGCTGAGTCAATTATGTTGGGATAATTCCTTGCCCCCTCCCCCCAAAAAAATGAGGGAGTGAAAAACAGGAATGTACTGGGAGAAGGGGGAAGAGAGATAGAATGGGGTAAAATTTTCTCATATAAAAGAGTCATGCAAGGAAAAGCTTTTATAGGGAAGGGCAAGATGGTGGGGCAGGGGTTTGGGGGGTGGAGCATGTGGTGAGCAATACTTGAACCTTATTCTCATAAGAATTGGTTCAAAGATGGAAGAATATATATTCTTTTTGTTGTTGTTTTAATTTTCACTTTTGCAGGGCAATGAGGGTTAAGTGACTTGCCCAGGGTCACACAGCTAGTAAGTGTCAAGTGTCTGAGGTCAGATTTGAACTCAGATCTTCCTGAATCCAAGGCTGGTGCTTTATTCACTGTGCTGCCTGGCTGCCCCGTGGAAGAATATATATTCACATTGAGTTGGGTACAGAAATGTCTTACTCAATAGGAAATTAGGAGGGGAAGGGGATGAGAGATATGGGAGCAGGAATAATAAAAGGGAAAGCAGATTAAGGGAATAAGTGGTCAAAAGCAAAACAGACTTTTGAGGATGGGTAGGATAAAGCAAGAGATAAAAAAAAGTATAAACAGAAGGAAATAGGATGAGGGAAATACACAGTAACCATAAATGTGAATATGAGTGGAATAAGCTCACCCATAAAATGGAAGCAGATAGCAGAATGGATTAGAAACCAGAATCCAACAATATGTTGTTTACAAGAGACACACTTGAAACAGAAAGACACACCTAAGGTTAAATAAAGTGCTGGAGAAGAATCTATTATGCTTTATTCAACTGAAGTAAAAAAGGCAAAGGTAGCAATCATGATCTCAAAGCAAAAGCAAAAAGAGACCTAATTAAAAGAAATAATCAGGAAAACTATATTTTGCCAAAAGGTACCATAGTCAATGAAATAATATAAACAATTTTTATAGCAAGTTTCTCTGAAAAAAGACTTTGTTTCTCAAATATATGGGGAATTGAGTCAAATGCATATAAATTAAAGCCATTTCCCAATTGATAAATGGTCAAAGGATATGAACATGCATTTTTCAGAAGGAGAAATCAAAGCTTTTTATAGTCATATGAAAAAATGATTTAAATCACTATTGATGAGAGAAAGCAAATGAAACAACTCATACCCATCAGAAATGACAAATGTAAATAACTAATGATTAGAGAGATGCAAATTAAAACAACTCTGAGTTATCACCTGACACCTATCAGATTTGCTAAAATGACAAAAAAGTAAAATAATAAATGTTGGAGAAGCTATGGAAAAATTGGAACACTAATGCATTGTTGGTGGAGCTGTGAACTGATCCAACCATTCTGGAGAGCAATTTGGAATTATGCCCAAAGGGCTATAAAGCTGTGCATACCCTTTGACCCAGCAATACCACTTTTGGGTATTTTCCCCAAAGAGATCATGAAAAAGGGAAAATGACCCACATGTACAAAAATATTTATAGCTGCTCTTTATGTTGTGGCAAGGAATTGGAAGTTGAGGGGATGCCCATCAATTGGGGAATGGTTGGACAAGTTGTGGTATATGAATGTAATGGAATACTATTGTGTTGTAAGAAATGATGAGCAGGAGGAGTTCAGAGAAACCTGGAGGGTCTTGCATGGGCTGATGATGAGTGAGATGAGCAAAACCAGAAGAACATTGTACACAGTATCATCAACATTGTGTGTTGATCTACTGTGATGGACTATATTCTTTTCACCAATGCAATGGTACTGAAGGGTTCCAGGGAACTCATGATGGAGAAGGATCTCCAAATCCAGGAAAAAAAAAAAAAGAACTGTGGAGTATAGATGCTGAATGAACCATACTATTTCTTTTGTTTTTGGTGCTATTGTATTTTTCTATTTTGAGGTTTTTCATCATTGCTCTGATTTTTTCTCTTATAACATGATTAATGCAGAAATAGGATTAATGTTATTATGTGTGTGTATATATATATATATATATATATATATATATATATAAAATCTGAAATTGTAAAGCTTGTATAAACAAAAGTTGAGAACTATCTTTACATGTAACGGGAAAAAAATAAATAAAATACTTCATTTAAAAAAAAAAGAATTAGCTAAAGAGGGAATAACATACATACTCAATTGGGTATAGAAATCAATCTTATGCCACAGGGAAGTAGGGATAGGGAATAAGAGAAGGAGGGACTGACAGAAGGGAGAGCAGATTAGGGGAGGTGTCAGTCAGAAGCATAGAAAGAAATACACAGTAATCATAACTGTGAATGTGAATGGGATAAAATCACCCATAAAAGGGAAGTGGAGAGCAGAATGGATTAAAAACAAAAATACTACCAAAAAAAAAAAAGACAAATGTTGGGGCAGCTAGGTGGCACAGTGGATAGAGCACCGGCCCTGGATTTAGGGGGACCCGAGTTCAAATCCAGCCTCAGACACTTGACCCTAGCTGTGTGACCCTGGGCAAGTCACTTAACCCCAACTACCTCACCAAAAAAAAAAAAAAAAGAAAGAAAAAAAGAAATGACAAATGCTGGAGAGGATGTGGGAAACTAGGAACACTGAAGTATTACTGAAGTTGTAAATTGGTCCAACTGCTCTAGAGGACAATTTGGAACTATACCCAAAAGGCTGTCAAACTATACATACCCTTTGATCCAGCATACCACTGCTAGGTCTATATTCCAAAGACATCAAAGAAAAAAGAAAAAGACTTATACATGCAACAATATTTATAAGAAGCTCTTTTTGTGGTAACAAAGAATTGGAATCTGAGGGGGATGCTTATCAATTGGGGAATGATTGAACAAGTTGTGGCATGTAATTGTGATAATGTCCTATGGTGTTGTGGAAAATGATGAGAGGGTGGTTTCAGAAAAACATGGGAGGACCTCTATTTACTGATACAACATGAAGAACCAGAAGATCATTGTGCACAGTAATAGCAATGTTGTAATGATGATCAACTGTGAAAGACTTGATTACTCTTATTAGTACAATGATCAACTGCAAAGGACTCATGATGAAAACATGTAATCTGCCTCCAGAGAAAGGACTGATGACCTCAGAGTGCAAATTGAAGTATAATTTTCTCTCTCTCTCTTTTTTTTTTTTGATTTTTTGGGGAGTCACTGCTAATATGGAAATAAATTTTGCATGATTTCATACGTATAATTGATATGTTGCTTACCTTCTCAGTGGGTGGGGGGGGATGTGATGGAGGGAAAAGATTTGGAACTCAAAATTTAAAAAGAAATAAATGGTTGATTACTGTCCAAATCTTAACCCATAGAGAGTTGAGTGTAGATTGAGACCTGAATTTTACCATAAATTATTAGTTTTTGTTTCAGATGACCAACTGGAGTGTGAGAAAACAGGAAGTATGGCCTTATTTTTCTTGGTTCTTGACACAGAGAAGTACTTATCAAAAGCTGCTTCTGTACCTGCTACTGTGTTAATCAGGCAACTAAAGCAAAGCATTTTGGGGACCAGTTCATGTGGAAATCACGTGGGTGTTCCACTTCCTTTGGCTCAGTATTGGAGCCAAAATTAACTCCACAGTATCTTTTTCAGATGGTGGTCAAATGGCATTTCATTTTTCTTTTTTTCTTTTTTCTCTTCATTTAATAGTATTTTATTTTTTCATAATTACATGTAAAGATAGTTTTCAACATTCATTTTTGTAAGATTTTGAGTTTCAAATTTTTCTCTCTCCCTCACTTCCCTCACCTCTCCCAAAGACAGCAAGCAATCTGATGTAGGTTACACAGTGCAATCATATTAAACATATTTCCACATTTGTCCAAATGACATTTCAAATAAATTGTTTTCTGTGTCAGACAGCAACAGCAATGAAAATCTATTTTGAAGAAAGAAACTATACTCAGCTGTTTACATGTATCTCTAGCTGTTGAATGAAGAAGTAGTTTATGTGGTGTTTTCTACTACAGAACCCAAACATAAGTTTAATTTACTACCCCCCCCCTTTCTTTTTCTGGAGGTAGATAGCAATGTTAACCCTGAGTTCTTTGAAGTTGTGTTGCATCATTGTATTGATTATAGTAGCTAAGTCTTTCATAGTTGATTATTATTACAAAATTACTGTTACTGTATACATTGTTCTCCTGGTTCTGCTCACTTCACTATGTATCAGTTCATATAGGTCTTTCCAGGTTTTTCTGAAACTATCGAGCTCATCATTTCTTACAGCAAATAGTCATAAACCACAACTTATTTAGCCATTCCCAAATTCATAGGTATTCTCTCAGTTTTCAATTCTTTGCCACCATAAAAAGAGCTCCTATAAATTTTTTTGTAAATATTTTGTACATATTTTCTTTTTTTCTTTTATTTCTTTGGTAGTCTCATTAATCAGAGACTCATGCTATATTCAGGATGCTTCCCTGAGATCTTTGTTGTCCAAAAAAAGTGACAATGCTGTCTTAGTTCATTTTTTTCCTTAGAGAGAGGTGCTCATAGAAGTTGGAGTCCCAGGATTATTTGCTCTGTAATTTCCTTGAGAAAGACGAAGATAGAACAAAGTTAATTGTAAGCTCTTGAAATGAAAGCATTAGGAGCACCACAGTGTATGTGTGGATGATAATACTGTATGCTTTATCTTTTCCAGAAACAAATACACTGAAATCTTAAAGTACTGAAGCACATAGTCATTAGTGGCAACATTGAAAGGTTATTCATTTGAAAGAAAAAAGGAGAAGAGCCAATTTGGAGACAATGGACAAGTAAGCATGGATGAGGGGCACAGGGTATAGAAGAGTGGTGAGGGGCCTTCAGCAGAGGTGAGTAAGGTCTAAATTTGAATGCTGTTAAGATAATGGAATTTGGTAGACGCCCAGGGGTCTGACTTGATTGACTTAGTTGTGTTTGAATTGGGTGCGAATAAGGAACTACTAAGTACCCACTTAAAGATGATTAGATAGCCCTGAGGTCAGTGTATTCTCAGAGGCCATGGACCGAGGCATCAAGGAGACCCCTCTCAGTCAATCAACTTGAAGAACCTCCCATTTCTGGGAGGGGGACAGGAAGGAGGAAGTTGAGGCCAGTGGACAGAATCTCCCTCTTTGGCTTGGTGGCAGGACTTCATGTGGGCAGTTAGGAAGGCTAGGATTTCCATGCTATAAGGAATCTGTTCTCAATCTTTCTCTTTACTATCTTATATCTTTTAATAAACCCTTAAAAGCCTAAACTCTTGGTGAATTTATCAGTGATTTTAGCCAGTTTTCCCCAAAACTGGAGGAACAGATTAGAACCCACACTTAGATTTTTAAACAACACAATGCTTAGGTGAAAGTCTTTGGAAACAGAACTCTTTTGAAATGAGATGTCACATCTTAGAACGATATATGTTTTATGAAAGAGATGGTGTATGTGTGTGTGTGTCTGTGTGTGTGTGTATTTGTATTTGTAGGAATGTATGTTTATATGTGTGTGCCAGGGAGGGAAACTTTAATTCGTAGGTATTTGGGAGGGAAAAGTTTTGGTGGTGGTGGTGGTGGTGGTGGTGGTAGTTAAGAGAAGGTCCTAAACCTGAGCTCTAAGTTGTTATGGTCTAAGTCATCAAACTTGTTCCAACATTTAATACTTAAAACTTTAACATTATTCATCTCTCTCTCTCTCTCCACTCCACCATTTACAATTCATCTCTCAATAGCAAGGAGCAGACTGCAGAGATCCTATTGTCTCTAACACCTCTGGAAGTTGTTGGGCTTAAAGAAGGAATCAATTTTTTTCGGAATAAGAGCAGTGGCAAAAACTACATCTTATACAAAGATAAAGACCACCTTCGGGCATGCAAGAACATGTGCAAACACCAAGGAGGATTCTTTATAAAAGATATCGAAGATTTAGATGGAAGGTAAACTGGGCACTTTGTTTTCTTGCTGGAGTCTTAGCATACAATAAAAATCTGGCTGCAGAAAGGTGTGGGATGAGGAAGAAATATTTAAAGATGGCAAAATTGAACAAAAATCATTCTGCTCTAAAGAACTAATGTTATACCGTTTGTGTCTCAGTGTTGTGCACTCTCTCTCTCTCTCTCTCTCTCTCTCTCTCTCTCTCTCTCTCTCTCTCTCTCTCTCTCTCTCTCTCTCTCTCGCACGCGCGCTCTCTCTCATTTCTACCCCCTCCCCTGCCCCTTTTCAATTTAAAGTTGGGAAAGGAAAATTTCTTTTGCTCAAGAAGTTATGCCTACAATAGAGATTTGCAGTTTCTTGTACAACCTCTTATTCTGTTAGGCATTAGGAAGTGTTTGCCTTAATAGATGTTTTTTTTTTAATGTTCAAAAGCTTTTTGTAAATGGAGGGGGAAAAGCCATCTCTGGTGCCAAAACTTCCTTTAGCTTCTCTTCTACCAGTTCTCTTGGGTGGAGGCAGAGGTTACCTGTGCACACAAAACAAAAGCACAGTATTGAAAGTTTCTCCCATTTCCTCAAGATGTGGGTGATACACACCCTTCACCCAGAACATGGGCAGTTCACCTCCCTGCTGACAGCCCAGAACCAGGAATTAGGGCAGCTCAGAGCTCTAGTTCAAATTCTCTGTGCTACACATTTGTCATCAGTCCCTTTATTCTCCAGAGGCCTGCTGGAACTCATAATCCTCATCACTCATTCACTGACTGACAAGCAATGGGCCTTACACCAAGTGAGGCTCTACCAGACCTCAGAGTATGAGGCAGGTGCACGATGCACTTATCTGCTGCCCAAAGGCAAGCAGTCTTATGGGGCTAGGTATCAAGAGCTTTTATGAAAAGATATTTTTTGTTCCAAGTGTCATGGGGTGCAGAGCACCCCAGAAGTTCTCTGGGGCACATCAAGGAAGCTTCTCCTTGAGAAACTAAACCAGAGGACAGATAACACCTAGAGAGATAAGCTGAACCAAATCGGACTGAGCTAGCTTGGGATTCCTGCCCTTCATTCTGGTCTCCCTTACCCTGGGTAGATAAATTTGGGTGTGGCTGTGGCCTTTGTGTTCTGAAGAGGGATCTGTAGCCACCCCTCACCCAATTCCTCTAGTCACTACCAGTGGGGGATGGTCCTCCATTCCTCACCCAATTCCCCCAGCTACCACCAGTGGGGGATGGTCCTCTTTCACTAGAGGAACTTTTCACAGGCAGATGGTCCACCCCCATCAGTCCTCTATAAAAGTACCTTCCAGTCTCCTGTTAGAGGAGATGTACCTCTGAGCCATGTGCTTTATGCCAATCTCCCCATGAAAAAGTCCAAGGATTTCTTTCATGGTTTCCCTCCCCCCACCCTTCCCTTCCCTTGCTCCTAAATAAACTACCACCTTATTCTAACTACTTTTTGTGTGCAAGAGGGTGGAATTCTTTAAAGAGGAATTCCTAAGAACCCCAACTCCTAACCCCAACCCATACCCCATTTCCCACCATTACACAAGGATGTGGAATTTAGGGGGGCATAGTGGAAAAAGCAAAGATTGGGAGGGGTTCTGAGACTTACCAGGGGCATCCAGGTAGTTCAGGCCTGGAGTCATGAAGACCTCAGTTCAAATCCAGTCTCAGACACTTAATAGCTGTGTGACTCTAAGCAAGTCACTTAACCTTTTTGCTTCAGTTTCCTCATCCATTAAAATAAGAGCACTTGGGGGTAGCTAAGTGGTACAGTGAATAAAGCACAGGTCCTGGATTCAGGAGGACCTGAGTTCAAATTTGGCTCAGACAATTGACATTAGCTGTGTGACCCTGGGAAAGTCACTTAACACCCATTACTCTGCAAAAATAATAATAATAATAATACAAATAAAAATAACAGCACCTACTTTCCAGGGTTATTGTGAGGACTAAATGAGATAATAATAATTGTAAAGTGCTTAGCACAGTGCCTGACACATTTTTGTGGTTCAGTTGTTTCAGTCATGTGACCCCATTTGGTGTTTTCTTGGCAAAGATACTGGAGAGGTTTGCCATTTTCTTCTCCAATTCATTTTACAGATGAGGAAACTGAAGCAAACAGGGCTGAATGACTTGCCCAGGGTCACATATCTAATAAGTGTCTGAGGGTAGATTTTGGATTCATGAAGATGAGTCTTCCTGACTCCAGGCCCAGTGCTCTATGCACTGTGCCTTCTAGCTGCCCAGACTCTTATCTTATCTCTTCTTTACTTTCTACCTTAATAAGATAGGATATGTAATGAAAGAAATATTTAAAAGCACAGTGCTTTGCATGCAATTAATACCTAATAAATGCAATAAGTAAATTGTTGTTCATTTATTCTAGTTGTGTCTGACTATTTGTGACTCCATTTGGGGTTTTCTTGGCAAAGCTAATGGAATGGTTTGCCATTTCCTTCTCCAGCTCATTTTACAGATATAAATGTTAGTTATTGTTATTACTGGATATTGGTATTTTATTGGTAAAAGCTGCCTGTACCCTTTCTTAGGTTCTTTCCTCATATATAGAGCCAGAATAATAATCCTTGGCAGGACTGTTGGAAAAATTTAATTAGAGCTTCCAAAGCATATTAGTGCTATGTAAATATCAGCCTTTGTTGTGACTACTCAAACTCCAATGGGCAATGGTAAAGAGGTGGCTCTTCCGCGCCCCCCCCCCCATCATAGAATGCAGACATCTGACTGCATCATTTGGCCATCTAAGATCTGAAGCTAGAAGGGTCCTTAGAAACCATATAGACCAACCCCCTAATTTTAGAGAGAAGGTAACAGAGAGTAGGGGTGTGTTTTTGAGGTCTAAACGTCATAAGGTGAACTTAAGAACACACTTTGTCCTTCTACGCATGTTCCTAAAACATGTTTAAACTAGTGAGACAAGATAGTTTGTTTGGGGGAGATCCATATCAGGAATCTGGAATTGACAAAGATTGGTCAGCTCCAGGCAATTCATTGGCCTGGGAATGGAGAGGAGGTTGGGAATCAGTCAGAGCTCAGTAAATTTGTGGTTATCTTAGTCTTAGTTCCTCTGTTAACCCTTCTGGCCACCTCCATCACCTGTACTTGTGAGAGCTGCCTTCTCAAGGGGTAAGAGACAAGGGAGAATTTATCTAGGCCAGCTGCTACAGGTGTTTAACTTCTGGCTCTGTTTCTTGGTCCCAGGCTGGTTCTCTACCCTTTACTTGCTTATATCTCTAAATACAGCTTGTTCCCAACTCTGCCCTACCCCCTTTGATAATTATTGCAACTCCTTCTATTGTGACCTATGGTCCTCTTGATCAGTTCTCCTGAAGAAGGGGAAGCTGATTTCCAACTTCTTCCTTACTCAGTTATTTCCCTGAAGAGTAGTCATCACATCTTTGGGTTTTCTTAAAGGGCTTTTATTGCTAAGAACATAATGGAGAGACAGCTAGTCTCAGAGTCATGAAATCTGGGGTCAAGTTCTGCATTTGATACATGCTGGCTGTGTGATCATAGACATGTTCCTTAAACTCTTAGTGATCCCAGGCAACTTTTAAAGACTACATGTTGCATAATGGACAGATCTGGGGTGTGTGTGGGGGGGTGGTCTCCTCCCCAGCAGTTTTATATTATGTTTAAAGAATGAATCTGGGGGCAGGGCAACTAGGTGGCACAGTGGATAAAGCATCAACCCTGAATTCAGGAGTACCTGAGTTCAAATGTAGCCTCTGACACTTAACACTTACTAGCTGTGTGTGAGAAACAAATTGTGAGAAATTTCACTTAAAAATTTCTGGGACTCAGTGTTGGAGAAGTATCAAAGGTCTTTATTTACACATTTCTAGAGCAAATGGGCCAGCTCCCTAATGGAAATGGCAGTGAGCTCTGGAGCCCTTTTATCTCTTAACAGGCTGGCTCTGCCCTTCCTCAGTTACAATCTTCTAGCCAAGACACTGGCTCCAAATGCTTAGCCAATCGGAATGCAGTATAGTCAAAGGGGCAGCCCTCTAAACTCCTCCCTCCTGTGGCCAGCCCTGGGTCTCTCTCACCATATGATCCTGATTGCTGGGGAGGGGGAGGAAAGGAGCCATTGGTAAGCACCCTTCTCCCAGCTGAAATTCACCTCCCAGACATTCCCCAGACAACTTCAATCTGCTTTTGAGGGGGGCCCATATTTTCCCACACTGTGTGACCCTGGTCATTTAACCTTCATTGCCCCTCCCCCAAGAATGAATCTATGCTAAAACAAACAAAAAATAACAAACTACAAGGAAACAAAAAGGGAAATCAGCTCCCCCAAAAGGGAATATATAAGTCCTAGTTTTCAATAAAAATGTACATGGAGGTAGGTCCTGACCTTTCTTAGGTTTCTCCTATTCACTCACACTCTTCAACTTCTTTTAGAATTAGCCCTGGAGGCAGCTAGGTGGCTCAGTGGATAGAGCATGGGACCCTAAATTAAGACGACCTGAGTTTAAATCTGTACTTAGACACTTGTTAGCTGTGTGACCCTGGGCTAGTCACCTAACCCTGTTTGCCTCAGTTCCTCATCTGTAAAATGAGCTGGAGGAGGAAATTGCAAAATAATCAGTATCTTTGCCTAGAAAACACCAAATGTCATCATGAAGAATTGGATATGACCAAACAACAAAAACAACACTAAGAAATAGCCCTTGCCCAAATCTTCTACTCTTTTTTATTTTTAGTAAGGCAATTGGGGTTAAGTGACTTGCCCAGGGTCACACAGCTAATAAGTATTAAGTATCTAAGGCCGGATTTGAACTCAGGTACTCCTGACTACAGGGCTGGTGCTCTATCCACTGCGCCACCTAGCTGCCCCCATATTCTACTCTTTTTATTCCTGGTCCATGGGTTTCATCCTTTCTTTTTTCAGAAAGAAGCAAATTCAAGTCTCTTCCTGGTCTCCACCCATTCCCCCACCCACTGATAGAATACACAGACCTCGGAATGGGACAATTGATGTTAATGGTCCTTCTTATTATTGAGTCATTTCACTCCTGTCCAACTCTTCTCTTCATGACCCCATTTGGGGTTTTCTTTGCAAAGATACTAGATTGGTTTGCCATTTCCTTCTCCAGGTTATTTTATGGATGAGAAACTAAGGCAAGCTGGGTTAAATGACTTGCCAATTTTCTCTGAGTTCCTTGTATTATAATTTCTTATGGTTTAATAATGTTTCATTGCATCCACCTATCACAATTTGTCTGAGGCTGGATTTTAACTCATGAAGGTAAGTCTTCATGGTTCTAAGCCTAAGTGCTCTATCCACTGCATCACCTCACTGCCCCCTACCAAGTCCTAGTTGTACCTCAGAGGAAACTGCAAGACTGTCATTCTCCATCTTAATATCCTATTTTAATCTAGAGCTTTCATAAGTTCATCTTAGATCACTTCCCCACACCACTTCTTTCCCTCATTTCTCTCAGCTTTAGGGAACTGTTAAGAGGTGACAACTACCACTATCATTCCATCTCTCCCCCTTTGTCTTAAAAAAACAAAGCACAATGTCATAGTCTACTGGAAAACCGAGGTCACAAAATAATCTAACATAAATTTATAAGTGGTGTCATAAGATAAGGAGCTAGAAGAGACCTGAGACCAACTAGTTCTACTTCATTTTATTTATGAGGAAACTAGGCTCAAGGAAGGATAAATCACTCAGCTAAAGTCACAAAAGGAAATGGCAAACCATTCCAGTATTTTTGCCAAGAAAACCCCCAATGGGATCACAGAGTCAGACTGACTGAAACAACTCAAACTGTAAGTATCGGATGTAGGATTTGAACTCACATCCTTTAAGTTCAGAGACAGTACTTTCTGCTTTCTACTATACTACCTCACACCTTCCACTTTATTTGATGTCCTGTAAATATCTTATACTCAGCGTGTCCCAAACTGAGCTCATTATCTTTCTCCTCAAACTTTCTTACCTTCTAAACTTCCCTATCACTGCCAAGGGCCCCATAATCCTCCAAGTCACCCAGGCTCACAAACTAGGTGTCATCTTTAGTCCCCCCCCCCACACACACAGCCTGCCCCCCTCCCACCCATGTACTATTGATTTACCCTTTGCAAGATCTCTCCTTTATGCTTTCTTATCTCCTGTGACACTATCACCACCCTGGTATAGGCTCTTATCACTTCATACCTGGCCAATTTAATAACCTGCTGGTGGACCTCTTTCCACGTCACTTAGCTGTCAAATTGATCTCTTTAAATTACAGGTCACCAGCCCTACTCAACAAACTCCATTGAATAACAATCACCACTTCCAGGATCAAATATATAATCCTCAGCAACCCCCACCCCCATATTTTTATCTCATCTTTTATTAGAATGTAACTTTCTTGTACATAAGGATTATTTTATTCTTTGATCTCAGTGCCTAGCACAGTGCCTTAATAAATTATTCTTTTTTTCATTAATACTTGGGTAGAGTTGGGGGGAGGCAAGGAAGAAATGGAAGATGGGAAAAAAAGCGCCTAACTCTCCAGCATGTTTTGTAAGAAAAGAAATAAAAATATACCAGTTAGAGCAGTTTCTGTATAAAAATATCTCTTGCCTGACATCCTGGGTATATTACTTTTAAGGCTTCCTTATTTAGTGTTCTGAAACTGAAAAAGCTGAGATGGGCCTCCCTCTATGAAAGGGTAGCCCTCTACCCAGTGGCATACCTACCTAGTATGTAGCCCATGGCTTGTGGTTTGGAGTTTGAGTGGAGGATTATGTAGACTCATCATCATAGATCTAGACAGACATTTCTATTTCTAGAAATATTTGTTCCATCCAAGGTCAACACTCTTCCCCATATTAGCATAGCACTAGAAACTATGCTATGTACAGACTATTTTCTTATTTCCTAAATATATACTCTTCTGATGTTGGAGAAGCTATGGAAAAAATTGGAATACTAACGCATTTTTGGTGGAGCTGCTAACTGATTCAACCATTCTGGAGAGCAATTTGGAACTATGTATGCCTAAAGGGCTATGGGACTGTTCATACCCTTTGACCCAGTAATACCACTACTAGGTCTGTATCCTAAAGAGATCATAGAAGAGGGAAAAGGACCCACATGTACAAAAATATAAAAATATTTATAGCAGCTCTCTTTGGTGGCAAAGAATTGGAAATCGAGGGAATGCCCATCAAGTGGGGAAGGACTAAACAAGTTGTGGTATATGAATGTAATGGAATACTACTATGCTGTAAGAAACAGTAAGCAGCAGTTCAGAGAGACCCAGAAGGACTTACATGAACTGATGCTGACTGAGAGGAGCAGAACCAGGAGAACATTGTACATAGTAACAGCAACATTGTGTGATGATCAACTGTGGTAGACTTGGCTCTTCTCAGCAGTGCAATGATCCAAAACAATTTCAAAGAACTCATGATAGAAAATGTTCTCCACATCCAGAAAAAAGAACTGTGGATTCTGAATACAGATTGAACCATACTGTTTCTACTTCTTGGCTTTTTTTCCCCCTTCTTTTTTGAGGTTTTTTCCTTGTGCTCAGATTCTTCTTTCACAATATCACTAATGCAGAAATATGTTTTATGTGATTATACATATGTAACCTATACCAGATTGCTTTCTGTCTTGGGGAAGAGGGCGGGAGTGGGGGGGTGGGGAGAGGGGAGAAAAATTTAGAATTAAAAATCCTATGAAAACAAATGTGGAAAACTATCCTTACATGTGACTGGAAAATAATAAGATACTTTAAAAAAATAAAAAAAATACATGCTCTTCTGAGACATGGTACTCACCCACATTTTTATCATAACCTATTACCAATGATATCTATTCCCTGTTCCAGGGATCTTGGCAGCGAGATGGGGTGGGGGAAGAGGAGGAAGGTTATTGAAAGCCCAACTTTCTGATTGTTTTATTTGCAGAATCATCTAGTTTAATTTCATCAGAAAAATCATGCATTTAAGTTGTCCCAGTAATCTGCTAAAAACAATATTGCCTTAAAAGACATCCAGTAACACTGTCTCTATTGTTTATTTTTTTCCCTACTGTTTATTACCAATATAAACCTTCCCATCTAGGTCTGTTCGTTGCACAAAGCACAATTGGAAACTGGATGTGAGTACCATGAAGTACATCAATCCTCCAGACAGTTTCTGTCAAGATGAACTGGGTAAATATATTCAATATTTATAAGGCCTAATGTATTTGCTTTTATTGTTATTGAGTTCCTATAGTGTTTTCAGTTTCTATTTTTTACCCCTGGGTCTGGGTTGTTGTTGTTGTTGTTTTATGGTTTACACTATAGTATTGGAGCTCTTTTTTAGAATAAACATTGGAAATTCCAAGCTAGAATTCATTAATTCATCATACATTTATTTAACCTACAATGTGCAAGGTCTAGTGCTGAGTGCTTCAGGGAACAAGGACGAGTAAAAAACACCGTCCCTACCTAATTCTAATAGGGTGGTTTGAAGTAATGGAAAGAATGGAAGCAGTATGATATAGTGTGCACAGTGCAGGGTTTGGAATTGAAGGACATAACTTCAAATCCTATTGCTGCCAATTAGTACCTATGTGACATTGGGTAGGTTATTTAATCTCTCTCAGTCTGTTTCCTCATCTAAAAATTAAATGGTTTGGGCTAAATGATTTTTGAGGTTCCTTCCAGCTTTACATATATGATTCTTTGAAAGAGCTTTGGGGAAAAAAAAAAGAAAGAGCTTTGAGGTAGGAGTCACCTAATCTAGGGTTAAATCCCTACTTCTGTCACTTATTAGATGTCAGACCACAGAAAAGTCACTTAACTTTTCTAAGCCTCAGTTTGCTGACTAAGAAAATGGTGATAATTATGTTTGAACTATTCATTCTTAAAGTAATTTTTATTCTTAACTTGAATAGTAACTGTTTTTTTTTGCATGGTTTAGTATTCTATTTTTTCCTCAGTTACATGTAAAAACAGTTTTTAACATTCATTTTTAAAACTTAGAGTTCCAAATTCTCTCCCTTCCCACCTCCCCTTATTGAGAAGGCAAGCAATTTGATATACATTATACATGTATATATGCAAAACATTTCCAAATTAGTCATGTTGTAAAAGAAAACAGACCAAAAAAAAATCTCAAGAAAAATAAAGAAAGTAAAAAAAAGTATGCTTCAATCACATTAGGTTTTGGTCTGGGGACAGATAACATTTTTCATCATAAGTCTTTCAGAGTTGTTTTGGATCATGTATTGCTGAGAATAGCTAAGCCGTTCACAGAGCTGATCATCTTAAAATATTGCTGTTACTTTGTGCCCAGTATATTTCACTTCGTATCAGCTTGTATAAGTCTTTCCAGATTTTTTCCGAGAGCATCCTACTCATCATTTCTTGTTTTTGTTTTGTTTTAGTGAGGCAATTGGGGTTAAGTGACTTGCCCAGGGTCACACAGCTAGTAAGTGTTAAGTGTCTGAGGCCGTATTTGAACTCAGGTACTCCTGACTCCAGGGCCGGTGCTCTATCCACTGCGCCATCTAGCTACCCCTACTCATCATTTCTTAAAACACAATAGTATTCCATCACAGTCACACACCACAATTTGTTCACCCATTCCCTTATTGAAGGGCATTCCCTCAATTTCCAATTCTTTGCCACCAGAAAAGAGCTGCTATAAATAGTTTTGTATACGTATAGGTCCTTTTCCTTTTTGGACACAGACCTAGTAGTGGTATTGTTGGGTCAAAGGGATTATGGTTTTATAGCCCTTTGGGCATAGTTCCAAGTTGCTCTACAGAATGGTTGAAATCAGTTCACAACTTCACCAACAATGCATTCATTTTCCCCACATCTGCTCCAACATTTGTCATTTTCCTTTTCCGTCCTATTAGCCAATATAATGAGGTAGTACAGTACCTCAGAATTATTTTAGTTTGCATTTATCCAATAAATAGTGATTTAGAACATTTTTTCATATTGCTATTGATAACTTTGATTATTTCATCTGAAAACTTCATATCTTTTAATTATTTATCATTAGGGGAATGGCTCTTTCTATCGATTTCTATCAATCAGTTCTCTATATGTTTGAGAAATGAGGCCTTTCTCAGAGAAACTTGCTTCAAATTTTTTTTTCACAATTATGATTGATAACTCTATCCTATTTCCCCTTCTGTTTATTCTCTTCTCTCTCTCCCTTTACACAGTCCCTCCTCAAAAGTGTTTTGCTTCTGACTACCACCTCTCCCAGTCTGCCCTCTCTTTTATCACCACCCCGCCCCCCTTCTCTTATTCCCTTCCTAAACTAATTTCCTATAGGGTAAGATAGATTTCTGTACCCAATTGAGTGTGTATATTATTCTGTCTTTGAGCTAATTCAGATGAGAGAAAGGTTCACTCACCACGCACCTAGCACCATTTCTCCCATCTTCCCCTCCACTTCAAAAGCTTTTTCTTGCCTTTTATGCCCCATTCTACCTTTCCCTTTCTCCTAGTGCATTCCTCTCACCCTTTCATTTTATTTTTTAAAATGTTAGACCTTTACATTCAACTCATACTTGCATCCTCTGTCTCTATATACTCCTTCTAACTGCCCTGATAATGAGAAAGTTCTTAGGAGGTAAAAGTATAAATTTCCCATATAGGAATGTAAACTGTTTAACCTTATTAAGTCCCTTATGATTTCTCTTTTCTGTTTACCTCTTTATGATTCTCTTGAATCTTGTTTTTCAAAGTAAAATGTTCTATTCAGCTCTGCTCTTTTCATCAAGAATGATTGAAAGTCTTCTATTTCATTAAATATCCATTTCCCCCCCTAAAGGATTATATTCAGTTTTGCTGGGTAGGAGATTCTTGGTTGTAATTCTACCTCCTTTGTAAACTGGAAAATCATATTCCATGCCTTCCAGTCTTTTCATGTAGAAGCTGCTCAAGCTCATCCCTTTTGTTGTGGACCCAGCCATCAAGCACTGCCTCCCAGGACTGCTACCCAGATCCAAGTATAGACAGCCTCTGTGCTAGCAAAGAGACCCCTACAATCTCCTTCTGACTGTTTGTTTGATCCCCTTCCTGTCTGTGGGCTGAGATCTCTGGGAGCACCTACTGTTGCTGCTGATTCAGTGGCTCCCAAGGCCTGCTCCTGGTTTGCAGGGGCTGGGGCTGTGTTGGTGCAGCTTGTGCTAGATTGTGTTTCACTCTTACCCTGGTGTAACAGACCTTTTCTGCCAAACTTCTTAGTGGTTTTTGACTGGAAAATTATTTCACCCTGTCCTTTTGTGGGTTCTGCTGTTCCAGGAATTGTCTTAATGCATTATTTGAAGGTGTTCAGAGGGGTTTGGGGGAGAACTCAGCCAAGTCAATACCTTTTTTTTTTTGGTTGGGGCAATTGGGGTTAAGTGACTTGCTCAGAGTCACACAGCTAGTAAGTATCAAGTATCTGAGGCTGGATTTGAACTTAGGTCCTCCTGAATCCAGGGCCAGTGCTCTATCTACTGTGCCACCTAGTTGTCCTGATCACTACCTTTTCTGCACCATCTTGGCTTTGCCTTCTCCAACAGCAGCTTTTTAAAAAAATCATAAAAGTATTTTATTTTTCAGTTACATGTAAAGATAGTATTTTTCATTTTTCAGCAACATCTGATTCTTTGTGATTCCATTTGGGATTTTTTTTGGCAAAGACACTGGAGCAGTTTGCCATTTCCTTCTTCAGTTCATTGTACAGATGAGCAAATGAAGGCAAGAAGGGTTAAGTGACTTGCCCAGAGTCACACAGCTTGTGTCTGAGGCTATATTTGAACTCAGGAAGATTAGTCTTCCTGACTTCAGTCCCTGAACTCAATCCACTCAGCCACCTAGTTGTCCATTGCCTTTTCTTTCTTTTCTTTTCTTTTCTTTTCTTTTCTTTTCTTTTCTTTTCTTTTCTTTTCTTTTCTTTTCTTTTCTTTTCTTTTCTTTTCTTTTCTTTTCTTTTCTTTTCTTTTCTTTTTTTGCGGGGCATTGGGACTTAAGTGACTTGCCCAAGGTCACACAGCTAGTAAGTGTCAAGGGTCTGAGGCTGGATTTGAAACTCAGGAACTCCTGAATCCAGGGCTGGTGCTTTATCCACTGCGCCACCTAGCCGCCCCTCATTGCCTTTTCAAATCCTCAAAACAGAGCCAATGCACTCCCAGAAACTCTGTTTCTTCCTATTTAACTCCCTCAATACCTTTTGAAAACATTAAGGTTCTGAAGGGATATGTGTTTCTTCTCCCTCTACCATTATTTCCTCCTTTGAATTACTCAAATAATTTTTTTCCAGCTCTATAAAATCATTTTTAGGTAGTCTGATTGTTATGGCACTGAATATGTAAATTAATTTAGGTAGAATTGTCATTTTTATTATATTAGCTCGGCCTATCCATGAGCAATTGATATTTTGCCAATTATTTAGATCTGATTTGATTTGTGTGAAAAGTGTTTTGTAATTGTGTTCATAGATTTCCTGGGTTTGTCTTGGCAAGTAGACTCCCAAGTATTTTATATTGTCTATAGTTATTTTAAATGGAATTTCTCTTTCTATCTCTTGCTGCTGGACTTTGTTGGTCATATATAGAAATGCTGATGATTTATGTGGATTTATTTTATATCCTGCTACTTTGCTAAAGTTGTTAATTGTTTCAAGTAATTTTTTAGTTGATTCTCTAGGATTCTCTAAGTATACCATCATATCATCTGCAAAGAGTGATAGTTGTTTCCTCCTTTCCTATTCTAATTCCTTTAATTCCTTTTTCTTCTCTGATTGCTAAAGCTAATATTTCTAGTATAATATTAAATAATAGAGGTGAAAATGGACATCCCTGTTTCACCCCTGATTTTATTGGGAAGGCCTCTAATTTATCTCCATTGCATATAATGCTTGCTGATGGTTTTAGGTACATACTGCGTATTATTTTAAGGAAAGTTCCACCTATTCCTATGCTTTCTAGTGTTTTTATTAGGAATGGGTGCTGTATTTTGTCAAAAGCTTTCTCTGCATCTATTGAGATAATCATATGATTTTGGCTAGTTTTCTTACTGATGTGGTTGATCATGTTAGTAGTTTTCCTAATATTGAACCAGCCTTGAATTCCTGGTATAAATCTCACCTGGTCATAGTGTATTATCCTAGTTATCACTTTTTTTTTCCTTTCCTTTTCTTTTTTTTTTTTTTTAGTGAGGCAATTGGGGTTAAGTGACTTGCCCAGGGTCACACAGCTAGTAAGTGTTAAGTGTCTGAGACCTGATTTGAACTCAGGTACTCCTGACTCCAGGGCCTGTGTTCTATCCATTCTGCCACCGAGCTGCCCCCTATCCTGGTTATCACTTGCTGTAACCTCCTTGCTAATATATTATTTAAGATTTTTGTATCAATTAGGGAAATTGGTCTATAATTTTCTTTCTCTGTTTTGGCTCTGCCTTGTTTTGGTATCAACACCATATTTGTGTCATAAAAGGAATTTGGTAGAACTCCACCTATTTTTCCAAATAATTTGTATAATATTCGAATTAATTGTTCTTTAAATGTTTGGTAGAATTCATTTGTAAACCCATCTGGTCCTGGAGATTTTTTCTTAGGGAGTTCATTAATAGCTTGTTCAATGTCTTTTTCTAATATGGGCCCATTTAAGGATTTTATTTGCTCTTCAGTTAACCTGGGCAGTTTGTATTTTTGTAAATATTTATCCATTTCATTTAGATTGTCAAATTTATTGGCATACAGTTGGGCAAAGTAGTTCCTAATTATTGCTTTACTTACTACTTCATTGGTGGAAATTATTTAATGTTTTAACCTTTTTTAAAAAAATTATTTTATTTTTTAATCTTTTATTTTGTTCTAATTTCTGTCTCATGGAGTTATTGATTTCAGATTGGTCTATTCTAGTTTTAGGGAGCCTGTTACTTAGGTAAAATTTATCACTTTCTGTTCTAAGCTATTTATTCTAACAATTTTTTTTCTCCAGAATTTTAATTTCATTTAAAACTATTTTACTTCATTTCTTCTAAATATTCATGTTAATTTTTTTTTTGTCTTTACTTATGGAGTTACTTGTTCCTGGGAGTAGGGGGGTGGGGAGTGGATCTCTGCATCTACAATAATACTGGCTGATAATTTTTTTAAAATTTACTCTTCTCATTTGAGTTTCTGAAATGGGGTTTTATGCTGGGTCCAGGTTCCACCATATGATGTGTTTTTGGATAGAGTGGTTTTTCTCTGGGTTGTCTGGGTTCCTGTACTGTCCTCCAGTTCTTAGGGTTAGTCCCTCATGATCTTTGAGATTCAGAACTCTGGATCTTCAGGGCCTTATCAGGTATCTTGGGAAAAAAATCTAGGGACTTGGAAGTCCTTGGGTCTAAGGTATTCTGGTGTGAGCCCTGTTGCACTGTATTGATTACTGTAAGTCTTCTGAGCTTCCAAGGTCCTGATCTTAAAACTTTCACCCTGAGATTCTCTGGCCTGCTTGAAGCCTCCTTAGGGAGTCATCTGCCCTTTCCATCTTTGGACACAGAATCCATTAAGCTACATATTTCTTTTCTCTGGCTACTGGCTTGTTTGCCTATGTGATGTTAGCTTTGCTGGAGTCCCTAGGATTTCTGGCTGACTTTTTATGCACTCCTACTTTTTTAATGTAATACTGGGGAAAAAAAAACCACTTGGTGTAATTTCTTATTGGATTTCTTGATTTTTTATGGTTTAGTGGGAATTTCAGGTTTGGGGTAGAGATGGTATATGGGAGCTCATTGATATGACTCCCATTTTGATAGCCCTGGCTGGAAGTCATTTGCACTATTCTTCCTTTCCACTTGGGATTTAAATGGGTCTCTCAAAAATTAGACCATACATGCTATGCAGAAAATAATAGGCAATTTTAATTTATTAATTTATTTAGAATTTTCCCCTAAGTTACATGTATAAAGAAATTTTCACATCAATTTTTTTTATTACTCTTTTTTTTTTTTGCAGGGCAATGGGGGTTAAGTGACTTGCCCAGGGTCACACAGCTAGCACATTGATTTTTAAAACTTTGTGTTCCAAATTATCTTCCTCCCTCCCTCCCTCCCCACTCCTCCCTTAAGAAATCAAACAATTAAATATAAGTTATACTTGTGCAGTCATAAAAAACAAATAATAGGCAATTTTTTTCTTTTTCTTTTTTTTTTAGTGAGGCAATTGGGGTTAAGTGACTTGCCCAGGCTCACACAGCTAGTAAGTGTTAAGTGTCTGAGGCCGGATTTGAACTCAGGTACTCCTGACTCCGGGGCAATAATAGGCAATTTTGACATGAATAAGTCTACATGGTTTAACTGGAGACATCAAAGTTGGGAATGCAAAAAGAAATACAGCACCATCAAGGAAGAACACCAGGATAGCACCCATACCCTGACAAACTAGAGCAATAGATTCCAAAACAGAAATGGCAAAGACAAGAAAGGGATGCAACCTAGAGCCTTAATCACAAAACGTCTTCAGTCTGGAACAGGAAAAAAGAATTCATATTGGTCCTTTAAGATGCTACCCCTTGGACTTGGTACATCATTCCACCAACCTCTCCCAGTTGTCAGGCAAACTAGTAGGACTGATTGTCACTTCATATATAATGGAGCTCAAGGATGTTGAAGAGGGCAAGGATTTTGTTTTTTGGAGGGGGAGGTTTACACAGGCATTTCTTTTCTTTCTTTTTTTTTTTTTTTTTTTGGTGAGGCAATTGGGGTTAAGTGACTTGCCCAGGGTCACACAGCTAGTAAGTGTTAAGTACCTGATGCTGGATTTGAACTCAGGTCCTCCTGACTCCAGGGCCGGTGCTCTATTCAATGCGCCACCTAGCTGCCCCATGGCATTTCTGATTAATTCCTCACCTCTGATTTCACAGGCAGGATCACAGCACACTAGTATGGGAAATCAAAGTTTCAGGCATGGAAGTTTCCAGGAAAATAAGAGTCCAGAAAAAGATGAGGATGAGGTGAGGAAGGTCTATACACATAGCGTTAATTACAAGGTAGTTTGGGAAGGAAAGTACTAGGAATTAATATAAGACTGACAGAGGTAGCCTGAGTAGTATCCAGGAAGAGCTGAGCTGCATTTCATTTTACAAAGATGGAGCTTCTAGGCTACTATTCCTTAGCCACAAAACAAAATGCAGTTAGCAAGATACAGATTATATAATGCTATGATTTCTAAATTAATTTGGTCACAGAACAGTTTAGAGCTGGAACTATATTGTTAGAAACTATAAATGCTTGTTGAAGGGACATCCCTCTAGGTATAGGAGGATTGGGGTAATTTTGGAGCAAAATAGGGAAAATAATTTAGTTTTAATATCAGAAATCAATTTCCTCATTTATTAAGTGTTTTTATATATATGACTACATATTTAGTATATTATAGTCAGTGGGGGGAGGGGAAGTGGAAAGGATGCCAAACCCGAAGGCCAAAGAGATCTATGTTCAATTCCCAACTGCATCCCATTACTACCTGTTGGGCATTTCTAAATGTATGTTCTATTGGCATTTCAAACTCAACATGTTCAAAACAGAAATTATTATCTTTTCTTCCAAATTCACGCCTCTTCACAACTTCCTTATTTCAGTCTATAGCAATGTGGTCCTTCCAAGTCACCCAGTTTTACAACCTTAGAACCATCCTTGACTCTTCACCAATTACTCATTCCCCAATATTACTTACTCTTCACTCTCATTCACTCATCTGCATAGTAGTGTCAGTTGTACCTCCACAACATATCTTGCATCTACTTCTTTCTACTCACATAGCCACCATCCTAGCTCAGGCCCTCATCACGTCACAGATACATCTCTTTCCTGCATTATTGCTAGAGCCCCCTAGTTAGACTCCCCTTTTCAATCCATCTTCCATATAGCTGCCAAACTGAAATTTCCTTTTTTTTTTTGGTGGGGCAATGGGGGTTAAGTGACTTGCCCAGGGTCACACAGCCAGTAAGTGTCAAGTGTGTGAGGCCGGATTTGAACTCAGGAACTCCTGAATCCAGGGCTGGTGCTTTATCCACTGCGCCACCTAGCTGCCCCCCCCCAAACTGAAATTTCTAAAGTATAGAATTGATCATGTTGTTCCTTTACCTAAAAAAAGCTCTATTGTTCAGTTGTATGTGACTCTGTTTCTCCATTTGTGGTTTGCTATTTCCTTCTCCAATTCATTTTACAGATGAGGGAACAAAGGCAAACAAGACTAAGTTAAAAAGTTTAAAGGTTTAAACCTTTAACCAGGGTTAAAAGGTGTTTTGGTCTGGGAATTCACAAGGAAAGTGAGGAGGCAATTGATTAATAAATTGTGTCCACGGGGGCAGCTAGGTGGCGCAGTGGATAAAGCACCAGCTCTGGAGTCAGGAGTACCTGAGTTCAAATCCGGCCTCAGACACTTGACACTTACCAGCTATGTGACCCTGGGCAAGTCACTTAACCCCCATTGCCCCGCAAAAAACAAAAACAAAAAACAAATTGTGTCCAGAAGCAGTTGATTTGATTACTATTCAGACTCAAAATGAGGTGCTGACCAACATCACTTCCTTTATTTATTTATTTATTTATTTATTTATTTGTTTGTTTGTTTGTTTGTTTGTTTATTTATTTATTTATTTATTTATTCATTCATTCATTCATTCATTTATTTATTTAATTTATTTATTTATTTATTCATTCATTCATTCATTCATTCATTTATTTATTTATTTGTTTATTTATCTACCTATTTCTTTCTTTCTTCCTTTCTTTCTTTCTTTTTGAGGAGTGATTAGGGTTAAATGACTTGCCCAGGGTCACACAGTTAGTAAGTGTCAAGTGTCTGAGGCTGGATTTGAACTCAGGTCCTCCTGAATCCAGGGCTGGTGCTTTATCCACTGTACCACCTAGCTGCTCCTAACCTTTGACATTGTTTCCGTTTTGCCAAGTCCTGAAATAAATAAAAGCCATGAATTGAAGAATAAAACCTCTTTAATTGAGATAACAGGGTAGCAAACTTGCCACCTTGGGGGATATCCAGAGGATTTCTCAACCAAAGAGACCCAGGAAAAAGTTTTTATAGTTTTAGGAGGAGTGGGGAGAAGGCAGTATGAGGTAGCAAGGCTTAGTCATAAGACTCCAATGCCCTTGGCAATCCAGGCAAAAAAGCCACTTCATTCTGACTGTTTTGCTTTTCATGCCATGAATCCCAATGGAAGGGAGTAAGAATATCAAGGGGGTAACCTGCTAGAGCTGGTTTTGTTTACCAAGAAAGATTCTGAGACAGGAGCTTGAAGATTCCAGGGTGGGGGCTTAAAGTGTGGCCCGGATCAATCTAACCACATTATCTAAAGGGTAGGAATGCAAGGACATTACTAGAATTTTGACTTTGTCAGGATGACTAAGAGGTTGAGGCACTCCATATTTAATCATTAATAAAAATTTTGTCATTTCCCACTTTGATTCCAAGAAGGTGGAGTCATTTCAATGAATCACTAACTAATATGACGTTCAATGGTATGGGGAGGGAAGAGAGATTGATCAGTGTAGATAGGAGCTTTGACAGGGGCAATCTCCAGGTAAGCAGATGTTACACAGCATAAAGGAACATAGGGAAGAAGTAAAAAAGGGAAGGATCTATTTCATGGGAAACAAAAAGAGAAGAATAACCCACTCCCATTTGTCCATATCTTAGGGCTTGGACATCTCATAAAGTTGTCTGTTTTCTGAGAACATCTCCTAATGCAGTCCTGTGGTCTCTCCTTTTAGGCTTTCTGGTATAGGTAGGATCTCAGAGGAGTTTCTAGAATTTCTTACTCTAAGATTCCAGAAGACTGATATTTGGCCTAGGCAGATATCTCTAAGAAGTTACAGGCAGGATGTAGTCCAATTTCCCAGGCAGAAACCTTGGAGTTTTCAAGGAATGAACATTCCAAGGAAACATTTAAGATCCTTTTAATAGCCACAGATCACAATAACCAGTATTTTTCATCATATCCTGGAAGATAGGAATACATAATTAATCAGATGCTTATCTGACCTTACTCATAGACTAAAGCTGGTTAAAGACTGATTTTTAAAAAATAGGAATAAAACCCTTTTTCTTTTGCTTAACTAAAATCAAATCACTGCACTTTAACCTAAGAATGGGGCTAGTCTCTGAAATCTTAAAACGACACCCTAATTCAGTTACCGATCTGCTGCAAACACAAGCACTCAATATTACTGGCTGTAATTTTTTTTGGTTTAAATAACATATTTACTTCGGTTTTTAAACAATTAAATCTATAACTAAAAGAATGAAAGAAGGGCAAACTTTTGTAATGATATTTCTAAATCAATGCATTATCAAATCGTTAGGCATTTTTCTTTAACACATTACAAATCACATAATGAGGTAACTTGGACCAGCCTTGACTCTTATTTCTTGAAGGGAAAGTACCATTTTTAAACTTGGAAGATTCACCACCTGGCTTTTAATTGACATTCAATTGACCAGACTAGGTAAATGCTTGTAGGTTTACAACAGAGTACAAGAAATGCTTTAGATATATGAGAATTGATAGAGCAGATCTGCTTGGGCTGGCTCTTCATAGTCTTGATGTGTTTTTGAGCTAGATTTTAAAATGCAATGTGAAGCTATTCACTATATATGTGTGTGTGTGTGTGTGTGTGTGTGTGTGTATGGGTGTGTATATATGTATACATATATACATATGGATAGAAAGAGAAGTTATTCAATCTTTAAAATTGGTGAAGGGATCACCAGGAGAAAGGGTAGGGTTGGGATCTCATCTTTCCTCCCATTCCTGACCATCCTTTCCTTTCTCATATTTCAGTCGACATATTATACTAACCAGGTTATTCTTTATAAGAATGTTTTTAACAAATGAGGAAACTAAAGGGGTCTAGCCTCACATAAAGTTTAGCACTTTTGCATAGCCCATTGTAAAAATCATTAGGATTCTTATCCTCCTCTTGTACTGTTTTTTTAAACTCTTGCTTCTCCCGGTGGAGAAAGATCAGAGGGTGAAAAAGGTTTGTATCAGTTAATAAAAGTCACATTAGCCTGATGAGAAAAAGGAAAAAGTTTAGTGAATCTTTCATTTTAATTTAAATTTAGCCAAAATTCTAGTTAGAAGTTTTTAATTCAATTTTAATTTATATTTAGCTGAAATTCCCTCCTGAGGGGCCATATGGCTTAAGATAGGTGAGAGGCTGTCAATCAATTTGAATTAAAGCTAAAAATTAATGGTACAGGACACAAGAACAGGGGCTACATATGGCGGTCTCCTTTCTCCTTAGCTATAAAATAATAAATCTGAATCTGTTATAAAAGTGAGTAGGAGTCTCATGTAATTTACAGTAAAATTTCTAAGAGACACCAATGCAAGTTATTTCTAAATTGATTACTACTTCACTTTCATTTGCAAAACTCCCAAGAATACAATTAAAATTTCTTTTTTAAAATAATAAACATTTTCATTTAAAGATTTAATTTCCAAATTCCATTTCTCCTTCCTTCCCTCCCCTCCACCAACCCTGAGGTAGTAAGTAATCAGACAAAGATTATACATGTGCAATTATGTAAAACAGTACCATATTACTCATTTTGTACAAGAAAACTTGAATAAAAGGAAAAAATGAAAGAAAGTGAAAAATAGCATGCTTCAGTCTGTGTTCCATAATTATCAGTTCTTTTTTGGGGGGTGGATAGTATGCTTTGTGATTGTCTTGGATAATTGTATTGCTGAGAATAGTTTTCATACAGTTCTTCATCAAACAATATTGCTGTCTCTGTGCACAACATTGTCCTGGTTCTGCTCACTTCATTATATATCAGTTCATATAAGTCTTTCCAGGCCTTTATGAAATCATCCTGCTTGTCATTTTTTATAGCACAATAATATTCCATCACCATCATAAACTACAGTTTGTTTAGCCATTTCTCAAATGATGGGCATTTCTTTGATTTCCAGTTCTTAGCCACCACAAAAAGAGCTGCTATAAATATTTTTGTACAAATAGTTCTTTTTCTCTTTTTGGGGATGTCTTTGGGATATAAACCTAGCAGTGGCTTTACTGGATCAAAGGGTGTGCACAGTTCTACAGCCCTTTGGGCAGAGTTCCAAATTGCTCTACAGGATGGTTGGATCAATTCACAACTCCACCAACAGTGGATTAGTGTCCCAGCTGTCCTACATCCCCTCCAACATCCAATATTTTCCTTTTTTGTTATATTTGCCACTCTGATAAATATGAGGTGATATCTCAGAGTTGTTTTAATTTTCATTTATCTCATCAATAATGATCTAGAGCATTCTTTTTTGTTTGTTTGGGGTTTTTTGCAAGGCAATGAGGGTTAAGTGACTTGTCCAGGGTCAAACAACTAGTAAATGTCAAGTGTCTGATGATGGATTTGAACTCAGGTCCTCCTGAATCCAGGGCCAGTGCTTTATCCACTGCACCACCTACCTGCCCCATGAGCATTCTTTCATATGAATATAGATAGCTTTCTTTGTCTTAAAACTTCCTGGTCATATCCTTTGACCATTTATCAATTGGGGGATAATAAATTTGACTCCGTTCTCTATATATTTGAGAAATGAGGTCTTTATCAGAGACATTTCTTTCAAAAATTCTTTCCCAGTTTTCTGCTTCCCTTATAATCTTGGTTACATTAGTTTTGTTTGTGCAAAAAAATTTTAATTGTATATAATCAAAATTATCTATTTTACATTTTGTAAAAGCTTCTAATATTTTCTTTTTCTCTTGTCACCAAGATTGTTTTTTCTCTTGTAAAATTAGTAACTGTTTTTTTCTAGGAAGAGCTTGTTCTTATTGACCTTGATTCTAAGAGTGTTATTTTAATCCTTATGTTCCCAAACTGGACCAATTCTGGGAAGTAAAGGGGAACAAAGATCTTTTTGAAAGCTCAGAGCTTACAAGTGGTTAACAAGCATATGCACTATTACATTGACAAAGGCTCTGAGAGCAGAGAAACATACAAACAGACCAATAGGGTAGTGGACACACAAACAGAAAACATTCAAAGGAATGTGATAGTGACTTCAGGAAAAGGCTTATTTGATTTAAAAAATAGATAACTTGACAAAAAGAACACAGAGGTTCTTGAGTTTAAACCTTCACTATACTAAGCTCTTTGCCGAAGCTGGTATTTGAGAAAGCAGACATCCAGAAACATAAGACTGATAACAGATAGGAGCCTACTTTTGGTTTGAATTACTAGCTATCTTCAGTCATACATACATAAATACAAACACTATAAAAGGGCTGCTATAGCTTTGTGTGTGTGTGTGTGGGGGGGGGGGCAATGAGGGTTAAGCGACTTACCCAGGGTCACACAGATAAGTGTCTGAAGCCGGATTTGAACTCAGGCCCTCCTAATTCCAGTGTCAGTGCTTTATCCACTGCACCACCTAGCTGCTCCCTGCTGTAGCTTTTAAGAAAAAATTTAGGCATCCTTTCTTTTGGGATTCCGATTGGCCTAATCTTTCCTGGAGGAGAAATGTTTTAGGTCCAGCCTCCTTTCCTCCACTATCTTGGCTCACCCAAGGTCCAGCCTCCTTCTTTGCAATTTTGCTAACTGATTGCCAATATTCCAAAAACTTACTTGGCAAAGACATTTGACAGACTACAGTACCTTTTGGGGTCAGGTAAAGTGGACCCCAAATTGATTGTCCATTGGTCTTTTTGCCAATTCTCAATTAAAGAGGCAACTCAGACTCAACCAAAAGATGTATGAGTCAAGATTCAAGCATGATTATGTGCTCACCAGGTACAGGGGGGAGGTAGCTTGGAGATAAGGCACAAGGGGCCTATGCTGGTACTGGGGCACACAGAAACTCACTCCTGGCACCATGGAAGATATAATCTTTGATGAATCCTACCTCTATTTAATATCAAGTCCCACTGTCAGCCCAAAGACTTTATTTCCACAGAAGGTGGAAAACTTCTCAGACTCAGAAGGGAGTGTTATTAAACTTCACTTCCTTTAATTTAAGTGACATTGTTTTAGTCTTGTGAAGTCCTGAAATAAATCAACTCCATGAGTTGAAAAATAAAGCCTCTTTAATTGGGATAACAGGGTAACAAACCTACCACCTTAGGGGATGTCCCAACCAAAGAGACCAGGAAAAAATTTTTAGAGTTTTAGGAGGGGAGAAGGAGGAGACAGTACGAGGTAACAAGGCCTGGTCATGAGATCCAAGTGTCCCTTAGCAATCTGGGCAAGGAAAGCCACTTCATTCTGGCTGTTTTGCCCTTCATGCCATGAATTCCAATGGAAGGGGATAAGAATGTTAAAGTGGCAATCTGACTGAAGCTGGTTTTGTTTACCAGAAAAGACTCTGAGATGGGAGCTTGAAGATTCCAGGGTGGAGGCTTAAGGTTTGACTCAGCTCAAACCAATCTATCTGGAGGGTAGGAATGTAAGGACATTACTGGAATTTTGACCTTGTCAGGATAACTAAGAGGTTGAGGCAGTCCATATTTCAATAATTATTAACAATTTTCTGTCTTTATATTAACAATGATATTAATAATTTTGTTTGGAAACATAGGATTTAGAGCTGGAAAGAAGCTTAGACTTTTCTTTCTTTCTTTCTTTCTTTCTTGGTGGGGCAATAAGGGTTAAGTGACTTGCCCAGGGTCACACAGCTAGTAAGTGTCAAGTGTCTGAGGCTGCATTTGAACACAGGTCCTCCTGAATCCAGGGCAGGTGCTTTATCCATTGTGCCACCTAGCTGCCCTGGAAAGAACCTTAGAAGTCACCTTCTAATTCACCTCTTTAATTTATTTGACACTTGAAATACCAGTGAATGTCCCTGGGGAAGGTAGAGTTGTCTGACTAGTATCTGATCTTTTTTTCCACTCCCTTCAGGAAAGGGGTAGAGTTGATTTAGGGTATGAGCTTTTCTTTGACTCCTCCCAAACCACTTCCTCTCTAAGGTTTAGAGCAACCTTATGATTTTATAACAGCTTAAATTTAGCCTAAGGGAAATATAATGAACCTCAGGTCCATATGGCCTCCTTCTTTGCTGTTTCATGGAGTTTATGTCAAATGAGAGGTTACTAGTATAGTCACAATAGGTAGAAAAATCCCTAACATTCAGACAGCAGACTTGCTCTCCGCCTTAATTTAAATTAAGTGGGTGACTAGGTGACGTAGGAGATAAAGTGCTGGGCCTGGAGTCAAGAAGACTCATCTTCTTGAGTTCAAATCTGTCCTTACGATACTAGCTGTGTGACCCTGGACAAGTCACTTAACCCTGCCTCAGTTTCCTCATCTGTGAAATAATCTGGAGAAGGAAATGGCAAACCCCTTTAGTTTGAACTCAGGTCCTCTGAATTCAGCGCAGGTGCTTTATCCACTATGCCACCTAGTTGCCCCCTAATTCATTACTTTTAAGGAAACAGTGAAATAAATATAAGGCTAGGTAAGATACTTTACATATATTTAACATCCTATCCAATGTATATTGATACCCTTGTCCTTCAGTGGCATTGTCAATAGTCAATAATTCTGCCTGATACATCAAGGTGATATGGGATGGGTTTAGGGACAAATTGATCATGAGTCATCCCAAAAGAATTAGTGACTCCTTTTCCCAAGTTTTATTGCAATACTATGAGTGACCACAAGGAGGGCACCATGGAGGTGTCTCGCTTAGGGAAAGGAAAGACAGCCATATTTATAGTATGGATAAATTGATTATGTCTTATTATAATAATTTCCACCTTAGGGAGTTACAGGGGAGGGTTTATACTAAGTTGGAGTTCCTGGGGGCTTGAGCCAACCTCTGAAGTGGGTACTTTTTTCCATGGAGGTGTGTTTTTGGGGTTTACATGTCATAAGGTGAATCTGGGGACAAATTTGGCCTTTTCTGTGCATGTCACCTTTTCATTCCCATGCCTAGTTTCAAAATACTTGCATTTATCAGTAAGAATTTCTATACCCTGTCTGTGTATCATTGTTGTAGTTAAGGTCTCTATGACCTGCCTCTTTATGTTCTTATTATGAGTGGTGATTAATGTGGGTAACAAGAGCCTAGGCCCTGATTTGTATTAATGAAGGCCCAAATCTCAAGTTATTCATTAATCCCTTTCAGAGTTGGGGTCTGTAAGTTGTAGCCCCTCTTGGAGTTCAGATATAAATTAGAGCTTGGGTCTTAGGTCCTTATAATTTGGCATGAAAATTGAAAGCAATTTCACATCAGTGCATGTACAAATTACTTATATATGGGGATGAAATTAATTCTCATCTTCAGTGGTCTAGTTGTTCTGTTACTTGAATGTCAGTTTGTTAATTGCAAAAAAACCCCCCAAAAAACAAAAAAAAACCCCAACAAACCAAAACAACAACAACAACAAAACCAAAACCAAAACCAAAAACAACCCCAAGCATTTGAGAATGCAGTCAATTGGAAAACTTCACAACAGGTTGCATGGTCTAGGAAGGCACATATGGTGGTAATTGCATTTATTCACTCTTATGTATATCCCTGACTCAAATGTCTGGATCATTGCCTTATATGTTTGTATATATATTTTATTTACTGATATTCACTACTCTTTTTTTTTTTTTTTTTTTGCGGGGCAATGGGGTTAAGTGACTTGCCCAGGATCACACAGCTAGCAAGTGTCAAGTGTCTGAGGCCAGATTTGAACTAACGTACTCCTGAATCCAGGGCCGGTGCTTTATCCACTGCGCCACCTAGCCGCCCCCAATATTCATCACTCTGGAAAAAAAAATGTAGTTTTTTTGTTGACTCATTCGATACATGAAAATCCTCAAAGGCAGTTTCTGGGTAATTAATAAATCAGTTTGTTAGTTAGGCTAGCCTATAACTAATAAATTGGTGGTCAGTGGTTTCTCTTGGTAACCACAGATTGCAAGGGAAGCTCTGAATCATCTTAAATACCTTCTGAAAGTGAATTCCCCTGACAAGTAAAACTCAATCCTGATTGGTGGACATTTAATGAGGAAGTAGGCCTAAAGTCTTCAGCTCCTGCTGCTGAAAACATGGTTTGATGATGAAGCTCAGAAACCTCAAGTCATGTGCTGTTTCCATCTAGAACTCTCTAGTTAGTTTTCCTTCATGAGCTGAGTTGCTTTAAACTCTAATGGAAGAGATCAAGGACAGGAAGTTCTTCCAGGCAAAGGCTTACCCTAGATTAGATTCTGTTAATGGTGTAAAAAGAAATTAGATTTCCCAGTTCGGTGGGGTCCCATCCAACCTAGTTGATGAGCATTTGCCTTGGAGAGCTAGGGGAAATCTTTTTACTCGGCCATACCCTTCAGAGACTCATTGACCTTTTTAGAAGTTGGGCCTTAACAGAAATAAAAGAAAAAGGGTAGATCACAAATTAATAATTAGTTATTAATATAATAGAATAATATTAATTTACCTCATTCATTAATCAGTCATAGGATTGTGAGTTAGAAGGGTCCTGGAAGATCATCTATTCCAGTCCAACTGTATCATTTTTCAGAGGAAGAAATGGAGGCTTATGGTGCTATGGTGTAGAGAAAATTTTAGTGAAGGCCAATAAATTAAACAAACAGGATGTAGTTAAGCAGCAAGTAGTAAGAATTAGAATCTTAATTCAGGCCTTACTTTGTTTGGTCAATGAAGAAAACTCAGGAAAAGAAAGATAAAAGTATTTTATTATTACACCAAGGCATCAAGTAATTGAAGTGTGGCCGGTGCAGCTTTGATTGTTGTTGTTTCATCAGTTAGTCATATCTGACTCTCCCTGAGGCCTGAACTTTAGGATGTATTTGAATAATTATTGCATAAGGGTAGAAGTGTGTGTGGGGGTATTCCCTGTCCAAAAGCCCACTTTACAATAGGGCATTTTTTCCTAACAAACATATGACTAAGTAGGAAAAATAGGAGAAAAATTAAGTTGTCTCTTTAGTTATTAAGATGTTGACCCAGAAAATGTGCAGATGTTGCAAAATGCTACATTTTTCTCAGCTTTCCATTTAAGGATGCAAGCTAGTATGATGGAAATAGCACTGGATTTGAAGTCAGAATACTTGGGTTTGAATTCTATCTCTGCACTCTTTAGTTGTATGACTTTGGGAAAGTTACCCTCTCTGGGTCTTTGAATTGGGCTAAATGATATCTCAGGTTCTTTTCAAGATATAATTCTAATTCAACCAAGAGTTATCAAGGGTTCACCATTGTACTGCTTAAAGAGTCCCGAGTGACTGGGTAGTATCATAAAGGAAAAGAGACATAGGGAAGAACATTACTTTGGGAGGGGAGGGGAGAGATATTGAGTCCATTTTGGATTGACTGAGCTTGAAGTACTGGAGAACCTTCAGGATGCAGTTAGCCAGCAAATAATAAGAATATGGGACTGAAGCAGCAGGGATAATTGGGGTATGGGAGTGGTGGTGGTAGAGATATAGATCTGGTAGTGAAGATTGAATAATTGATATAACAGAGAATATAGATAGAACCTTTGAAACATCAAAAATTTATAGACCTCCAAGAACTATCTTTGAAAACAGCAGCATGAAAAGGTCCAAAACTTAGGACAGTGCCCCACCCCCCACCATGGTGAGCAGAGTTCAACTTTAACATGAAGTTCAAAGTCAATAAATAGGCTGGAAAAAATAAGCAAATGACAAAAAAAGAACCTGACTATAAAAATCTAAGATCAGGAAGACCAAAACATAAACTTAGAAGACAACAATGTGAAAATAGCTACAAAGCCTCAAAGAAAAATGCTAATTGGACCCAACTACAACAAGAATTCCTGATAGAGTTAAATAAAGAGATGACAGTGGTAGAGGAAAAACTGGGAAAATAAATAAAAATGATGCAAGAAAATTATGAAAAGCAAATTAACAACTTGGTAAAGGAAGAAAAAAAATACTGAAGAAAATACCTTAAAAACCAGAATTGGTCCAATGGTAAAAGAAGCACAAAAAATTCAGTGAAGAGAACTCAAGAAGAATAGCCCAAATTGAAAAGGAGGTACTGTTACATTTGAAAATGAAGGTAAACTGAGAAACATTGATCTGGGTATGATAATGTATTAGACTAGCAGTAACAGACAAATTGGGTTACTGTCCTCTCTTTTTTTTTTCTTTTTCTTTTTTTTTTTTTTTTAGTGAGGCAATTGGGGTTAAGTGACTTGCCCAGGGTCACACAGCTAGTTAAGTGTTAAGTGTCTGAGACCGGATTTGAACTCAGGTACTCCTGATTCCAGGGCCGGTGCTCTATCCACTGCGCCATCTAGCTGCCCCACTGTCCTCTCTTAATGACCAAAGACTCTGAGGTAGGGTTCACCAGCCTTATATAGTATTGGCGAGTACAGAGTTAGGTAGGTAGGGAAGACAATATAATTGGTTACAGGGTAGACAACATTTTAGGGGGTGGGAACGATGTGATTGGTTATTTTATTTTATTTTATTTTTTTGGTGAGGCATTTAGGATTAAGTGATTTGCCCAGGGTCACACAGCTAGTAAGTGTCAAGTGTCTGAGGCCGGATTTGAACTCAGGTCCTCCTGACTCCAGGGCTGGTGCTCTAGCCACTGCGCCACCTAGCTGCCCTGATTGGTTATTTTAAAGAAAGTAAGTTGGGGCTAGTGACTACCCCTATCTAACAATTAAGAAATGATCATTGTTTTATGCGACCCATCAACATTTTGCAGGTTTTGCTAACAGTTATGAGTTGGTAAACTGACTACCTGGTACCTAGAAGGGTTTGTTAGGGAGATAAGAATTTTTACAAAAATAACCAAAGATGGGGCAGCTAGGTAGCACAGTGGATAAAGCACTGGCCCTAGATTCAGGAGGACCTGAGTTCAAATCCAGCTTCAGACACTTGACACTTACTATCTGGGCAAGTCACTTAACCCCATTGCCCCGCAAACAAAACAAAACAAAACAAAATAAAACAAAGATAACCAAAGATGGACTATAACTCAGAGGAAAAACTGACACAGGGATAGAGAAATGTGGACTGAGCAATTATTCTAAGTGGAGCAGTGATACAGAATAGGGTCAATTAAAGAATAGAATCAATTGTTAAATGATACAGAATAATGTTAACTTCCTCAGCTCAAAAATTCACTGCAGAAAAGAACTCCTTAAAAGGCAGAATTGGCCAAATTTAAAGAGGTACAAAAGCTCATTGAAGAAAGAAAAGAACTCCTTAAAAAATTAGTATTGAGCAAATCAAAGTTAATGATTCCATGAGATAGCAAGAAAAAATATAACAAAATCAAAAGAATGAAAAGATAGAAGAAAATGTGAAATATCTCATTAGAAAAATAACTGACTTTAAAAATAGATCAAGTAGAGAATTACTGGGTTACCTGAATGCCCTGATAAAAAAAGACTCTAGAAATCATATTTCAAGAAATTATCAAGGAAAACTGCACTGATTTCTTAGATCTAGAGGTAAAACAGAAATTTAAAGGATGATCACCTCCTGAAAGAGATCCCAAAATGAAAGCTCCCAGGAATATTGTAGGCAAATTCCAGAGCTCCCAGAACAAGGAGAAAATATTACAGTCAGAAAGAAACAATTCTAATATCATGGAGCCACAGTCAGAATTACATAGCTTACATGTTTTTTGTTTTGTTTTTTTGTTTTTTTGGTGTGTTTTTTTTTTGGTGAGGCCGTTGGGGTTAAGTGACTTGTCCAGAGTCACTAGTAAGTGTCAAGTGTCTAAGGTTGGATTTGAACTCAGGTCCTCCTGAATCCAAGGCCAGTGCTTTATCCACTGCACTACCTAGCTGCCCCACATAGTTTACATGTTAAAGGAGTGGAGCTCTTGAAATTTAATATTCTGGAAGGCAAAGGAGCTAGGATTACAGCCAAAAATAACCTACCCAGAAAAACTGCGTTTAATCATTCAGGGGTGAAATGGATATTTAATGAAATAGAAGACTTTAAGTCATTCTGAAATAAAAGATCAGAGCTGAATAAAAAAAAGATCTTCAAATACAAGACTCAAGAGAAGTATAAAAAGGTAAACACAAAAGAGAAATCATAAGGGACTCAATAAGGTTCAACTGTTTACATTTTTATATGGGAAGATGCTACATGTAACTCCTAAGAACTTCATCAATTCAAAGGAGTTTATATAGATAGAAAACATAGATGTGAGTTCATTATATGAAAATGATCTCCAAAAAAAAATGAAGTGGTGAAAAAGACGGATGCAGTGGGAGAAAGGGGGAGAGGGAGATTGGGGAAATTTTTCTCTTATAAAAGATGCATACAAGGAAAAACTTTTATCGGGTAGGAGGAAATTCTGGGGTGTGAGGCAATGTGTGAACCTCACTCTCATTGGAATTGGTTTAAAGAGGGAAGAGTATGTACACTCAATTGTGCGTTTAAAAATTTATCTTTCCCAATAGTGAAATAGGGGAAGGAGATAAGAGAAAAGGGGAGATGATAAAGGGGAGAGCAAAAACAAAACAGACTTTTGATAAGAGGTAGGATAAAGGGGCAGCTAGGTGGCGCAGTGGATAGAGCACTGGCCCTGGAGTCAGGAGTACCTGAGTTCAAATCTGGCCTCAGACACTTAACACTTACTCACTAAAAAAAAAGAGGTAGGATAAAAAGAGAGAGAGAGGGATAAAAAGAAGAAAATGGAATGGAGGGAAATGCATAATCATAACTGTGAATGTGAATATGATAAGATCATCCACAGAATGGAAGCAGATAGCAGAATGGATTAGAAACCAAAATCTAACAATATATTGTTTACAAGAGACACAAATGAAATACACAGCATTAAAATAAAGGGCTGGAGCAGAATATAATATGCTTCAGCTAAACCTAAAAAAGTGAGGGGTAGCAATCATGAATACTTCAGTATTTCTATTTTTCCACATCCTCTCCAGATTTTGTCATTTTTGATAGGTGTGAGGTGGTATATCAGAGTTGTTTCATTTGCCTTTCTCTCATCAGTAGTAATTTAAAGCATTTTTTCACATGACTATAGATAGCTTAGATTTCTTCTTCTGAAAAATACATGTTCATATCCCTTGACCACTTATCAATTGGGAAATGGCTTTTATTTTTATAAATTTGTCTTTGTTTCTCATATATTTCAGAAATAGGGCCTTTATCAGAGAAACCTGCTGTTAATGTTTTTATAGTACTTCATTGTTTATGGTACCTTTTAGCAAAATATAATTTCCCTGATTATCTGATTGTACTGTGGGAAATGATGAGGGGAGTCGTTTCAGAAAAACATAGGAGGACCTATATGAACTGATGCAACATGAAGAACCAGAAGATCATTGTGCACAGTAACAGCAATGTTGTAATGATAATCAACTGTGAAAGACTTATCTACTCTTAGCTAATCTGATCCAAGACAGTTCCAAAGGACTTATGGTGAAAATATGTTCTCCACCTCCAGAGAGAGAGAACTGATGAACTCTGAATGCAAACTGAAGTATTATTTTCTCCTTTTATTTTCCTTGCTTTTTCATGATATGCCTAATATGGAATTATGTTTTATATGATTCCACATGTAAAATTAATTGATATCATATTTCTTGCCTTCTCGGTGCGTGAGAGAGTTGGCAGGGGGTGGGGGTGGGGTTTGGGGCATGGAGAGAATTTGAATCTCAAAATTTAAAAAGAAAATATTTAAAATAAATAATAAATAATTGAAACTTTTAAAGAGAAATGAACAGATGAATCGAGTGCTTTTCCAATAGAATATTTTTTAAGTATTTAGTAATATTAAGGAGAAAAGGTAAAAGTATCATAATGATACTCATCAAATTTGTAAATTTCCTTAAAAATAAAAACAATTCTTTTAAAAAAGTGAGGCAATTGGGGTTAAGTGACTTGCCCAGGGTCACACAGCTAGTAAGTGTTAGGTGTCTGAGGCTGGATTTGAATTCAGGAACTCCTGACTCCAGGGCCGGTGCTCTATCCACTGTGCCACCTAGCTGCCCCAAAACAAGATTTTAAAAAGCTTCTTCTTTGGTGATATACACCTACTGTTTCCAAAGAGTTTTTCTCCCTCACTGATTTTAGTGCCTTTTTTGTTGCTGTTTTGATTCTAGTCATTGAACTGGATGAAAATAATGGACTTTTGCTATTGGAACTGAATCCTCCTAACCCTTGGGATGCAGACCCTCATCCTCCTGAGGACTTAGATTTTGGAGAGGTGCAGGTAAAGATAATGATTATGATGATGATGACAACAATTTCTAGAGTGTCTTAAAGGTTGCAAAGTGCCTTACATATATTATCTATTTCGGCCTCACAATCCCTCTGTAAAATATTAAGTTCAAAGAGCTTTAGGTGATTTTCTCATGGGCACACAAACAATAAGTCTCAAAGGTAGAATGTGAACCTAGTTCTTCCTAACTTCATATCCATTCACTCTGCTATACCATTCTGACTCTCTTTATATCCAGACTTATTAAATTCACCAACGTTCAAGAAACATATATTAGATAACCAGTACATGCCAAGCACTGTATAAGGTGTGTGTGTGTGTATGTGTGTGTGTGTGTGTGTGTGTGTTGGGGGGCGGGGTGTGTATTCAGGGGTAGAATAATAAATTTAGATAAAACACAGACCCCTGTCCATATGCATGAATAATTGTCATGTAGGAGAAAGGAAACAGGTACACAAAACTTTTTCTGGGCTCTACATCTACTTTCATTCCTTAAGTTTAATAAACAGTATTCCTAGCCACTAACTTGACCATATTCCCAAATAAAAACCAGTTTCTGAGAATTCTTATGTTCATGTAGATGGTTACAGTTTCCACCCACTGAAAGAGAGTTTCAACAAGTGCCACGCTTTCTGTGGTTCTCAGAGATCACACAACCTTTCCCCCCCAACTCTACTTCTTTCTGTGTGGTTTGAGTTATAAATCTAAAGAATGTGGTTAGTGTAGATTTAACCAATCAAAATTGCTTTGAGCTCCCATTTAATCCAGAAATTCTGTTTCCTCCCTAAATATGTTATATTTTGGGGTAGCTAGGTGGTGCGGTGGATAAAGCACAGGCCCTGGATTCAGAAGACCTGAGTTCAAATTTGACCTCAGACACTTGACACTTACTAGCTGTGTAACTCTGGCCAAGTCACTTAACTCTAATTGCCCTGCAAAAACAAACAAAAATATGTTATGTTTCATTGATCCCTGGTCATATGACAGACTACGTTTAACCATATGCAATATTTTTAACTCTTTGGCATATAACTAGTAAGAAGAATACACTATCTAGTCATGCCTCCAGCTTATCCCAGACTTAGGCAGACTTTAACTAGTTTATTACTATGGTTCCAAACCTAGGAGATGTAGGACATATTCATTCTCATCCCTAGGATAAAGCTCTAGATCCTGAATCTGACTGACTTTGTAGCCCTGAGATGAGGCTTCATCAGAACCCCTGATATAGGTAGAAGCTCCTGCGATTGTTTTGTTTTCCTGCTGCTTGCTCTGCTAGGGCCATCCCTCCAACCTCTCCTGCCTTGCTATTAATCTCTTGAATCAACACTAACCCAGAGACATCACATTCTTATTAATACAATATGATATATGATCTTACTAATATGTTACTTCTATATTTTTAAAAATTTATTTATCTATCTGTCAATTTATTCATTCATTCACCCATTTATTTATTAATTTACTTTTCATTCATTCATTTATTTATTTGTTTATTTTTGCTTATATGTTTTTTTTTCTTTATTTTTCTTTATTTTTTTCACGGGGCAATGAGGATTAAGTGACTTGCCTAGGGTCACACAGCTAGTAAATGTCAAGTGTCCGAGGCCGGATTTGAACTCAGGTCCTCCTGAATCCAGGGCCGGTGCTTTATCCACTGTGCCACCTACCTGCCCCCGCTTAAATGTTTACCTAGCTTAAACCCCCCTGGGGGGTGGGGGCAGCTAGGTGGTGCAGTGGATAAAGCATTGGACCTGGATTCAGGAGGACCTGAGTTCAAATCTGGCCTCAGACACTTGACACTTAACTAGCTGTGTGACCCTGGGCAAGTCACTTAACCCTCATTGCCCTGCAAAAAACAAAAACAAAAACAAAAACAAAAACAAATCTATGTGGGGGAGAGAGAGAGAGAGAGAGAGAGAGAGAGAGAGAGAGAGAGAGAGAGAGAGAAAGCCGCCTCCACTTAGCAGGTCAGGCTATCAAAGAGAAAGAATCTGAGTCAGTTTGACTGGAAGCTCCCTGTGGAACAGGAAGAGGGGCGGTCCCCACACACAGCTCCAAGCTAATTGGCTGGTAGCATTCAAGTCCATTGATTTACATGACTTGAAGGCAGCCCCTGAATGGTGAGGCAACTTCTGGGACACCAGTTCGACTTCATGCTTTCTCAGCAAGGGGAAGGGCCCCTGGTACTCACATTACTTTTCCCTCTCAGTCTCAAAGTTTGCACTTGAAGGCTTGGAAACAAACTATCATAAATTCTCATACACTTTAACAGCAACTTCAAGTACCATAGAAATTCAAATAAGCATCTTAAGGAACAGACTTCTGCTACAGGTTGTAATTGGGATGGTGGGAATGGTGGTAGAGGGCTTCATAGTCAATGCTCCAGTGATGCAGGGAAAGGGTAGACTGCATTCTGGTAGTTTTTCCAAACACAAACTGCTCTCCACTCCAGGTAACTGGCATCATCCTGCTTAAGCAGGTCTCTGTCTTCATCTGTGTTCTACCATGCCATGACGTCTCAGCTCCATTTGCTTTCCTTGATTTCTGTTATGAGGGATGGGGAGTAGTGCTTAGTCTCCCTGTTTTTCTTTTTCTTTCTACATGGCTTCTCTGTGTCTCAGATAAGTGGCTTCACAGTGAAAGGAAATTTCTTCATAGGTCAATGACCCTGGAAAATTTGGGGAACTGAGTAAAATATATATACACAAATACTCTCTTCTAGCCCCACAATGGTAATATCTCTGGATAGTGGGTGAAGGAAGGGAATAACTACAGTATCCTGAAACTTCTTCCTTGTTCCCAGACTTATCACAATATTATCCCAAATGCTTATCACAAAATTTATTGCTATATTTCTGCTATATTATCTAAAAAGTGTAGCATACTATAGGTCAAGGGCAAAAATTCTATGCATCGTTGACAAATTTTGAAAATGGTATCCTTTGCGTGTAGCTGTCCCCCAGAGACTTTGAACCTTTAGCACATAGGATTTGATTTCTCTGTCTCTGTCTCTCTGTCTCTCTCTCTCTCTCTCTCACACACACACACACACACACACACACACACACACACACACACAGAACCTTTGTGCCTTTGTGCTATGGACAGTAGAACATTCTGACCTTAAAAATATGTTCCTTTCCAAACAATAATTTTTTTTAATTTAATTTTTAAAAAATTTTTTGGCGGGGCAATAAGGGTTAAGTGACTTGCCCAGGGTCACACAGCTAGTAAGTGTCAAGGGTCTGAGGCCGGATTTGAACTCAGGTCCTCCTGAATCCAGGGCTTTATCCACTGTGCCACTTAGCTGCCCCAATCATTTTTTTTTTAAAAAGATCTATCTTTTCCTTGCATTACACCCCAGGCAATTAGTTACTCTCTCTACTCCTAATTCTGGCTCTCCTAAAGCTTGTAGGTGGGGAATAAGGAAGTAAATGAAATTAATTAAGAAGTTGATATATCTATTGGTTTTATACCCAGATCACAAATATATGCTTTTTTCCCTTCTATATGTAGTCTTGGCTGGTAGGCCTTTTCTTCGGATTCCATTTTGACTTCCCAAGACTTTAATTTTCTATAAAAACTCCTTTTACCCAGTAACGTCACTACTAGGTCTGTATCCCAAAGAGATCATAAAAAAAGGGAAAAGGACCCACACGTGCAAAAATATTTATAACAGCTCTCTCTGTGGTGGCAAAGAATTGGAAATCTAGAGAATGTCCATCAATTGGGGAATGGCTGAACAAGTTGTGATATATTGTTCTATAAGAAATGATGAGGGGCAGCTAGATGGCGCAGTGGATAAGCACCGGCCCTGGATTCAGGAGTACCTGAGTTCAAATCCTGCCTCAGACACTTACTAGCTGTGTGACCCTGGGCAAGTCACTTAGCCCCAATTGCCTCACCAAAAAAAAAAAAAAAAAAAGATGAGCATGCAGATTTCAGAAATACCTGGAAAGACTTAAGTGGACTGATGCTAAATGAAGTGAGCAGAACCAGGAGGACACTGTATATAGTAACAGCAACATTGTGCAATTTACGATCAACTGTGATAGACTTAGCTCTTCTCAGGATTACAATGATCCAAGACAATTCCAGAGGACTCATGATGAAAAATGCTCTCCACATCCAGGAAAAAAGAACTGGGCAATCTGAATGCAGATGGAATCATACTGTTTCTACCTCATTTTGTTTGTTTTTTCTTCTTGGAGGTTTTCCCCTTTTGTTCTGATTCTTCTTTCACAGCATGACTAATGTAGAAATATATTTAATGTGATTGTACATATATAACCTATATCAGATTGCTTTCTGTCTTGGGGAGGGGGGAGGGAGGGAGGAAAATTTGGAACACAAAACCTTATGAAAACAAATGTTGAAAAACTATCTTTATAAGTAACTGGAAATAATAAAATACTTTTAAGATTAAAAATTTTTTTTTAAAGTGAATGGATAGGGGCAGTTAGGTGGCACAGTGGATAAAGCACCGGCCCTGGATTCAGGAGGACCTGAGTTCAAATCTGACCTCAGACACTTGACACTTACTAGCTGTGTGACCTTGGGCAAGTCACTTAACCCTCATTGCCTTGCAAAGAGAGAGAGAGAGAAAGAGAGAATGGACAACAGCAACAACAACAATTTAAAAAAAAACCTCCTCTTTTACTCGACTTTAAGGTTTCATCAGATCATACAAAGAAACATTGTTCACTAACATGCCACATATAGCAAGCTCAGCATGAAGTCATCCTTTGATGAGCAGTGAAGGTTAATCATTTTCATGTCTATTTTCTTTATTTTTCTAGATAACATATCTCACCCATGCCTGCATGGATCTCAAATTAGGAGATAAGAAAATGATATTTGACCCTTGGTTAACTGGTCCTGCCTTTGCTAGAGGATGGTGGCTGCTTCACGAGCCTCCCTCGGACTGGCTAGAGAGGCTGTGCCAAGCAGATCTCATTTACATCAGTCACATGCACTCTGATCACTTGAGGTAATCCTGGAAGACAGTAGAAAAGTTAACCTGTCAGTTATTTATGCAGCTGGTACACACTTTCAATGAGATTCATCTCAGATGAAGTGTAGATCCTGATAATGAAATCCTATATGTGTGTGTCAGCATTATGCTTTTTCACAATGATTTTATATATGTTTTCCTTCTGAGACTGAGATTTTGAGGAAGGACAGGTGAGGTATGTCTAGTGCAGTTGAAAGCCTTCCACTTCTTGATTCAAAGGACCTCAGATCAAATCTAACTACAAATAGCAACTACTTGTGTGACCTTGGGCAAATCAGTTAATCTCTCTGGGTCTGTGAAGATAATTGTGATACTTGTACTCAATTTAGTCAGTATTTACTCAGATCGTTGTGTTTTGGTGGGTTATCAGTGATTGTACTGGTGATTATATTATTATTGATTTATAGTATTAGGCCTGTTATAAGATTATATCATGCATTGCCTTTCCACCCCCTGATTGTACCATACAGCTTGTGGAAAATCCCTGTTGACCAAATACTAGTGGCCTGCTGGTGAGTGGAAGGCTCAAGATCTGACTGACTCGGTCTTATGACCTTTAGAAGTCCCCTGAATACTGTTGATCGGCCTCTAGTTGATGGTCTGTAGTGACTTATAGTGGGTGGCCTGTATATGATAGTGGATGACCTGTAGTTGGTCTGTGGAAACTTGCTGACAAAGTAGTTGTGGTTAAATGGACATTGGCCTTAGCCAATCATAAGAGTTTTCTACTTCTGAAGATTAGCCAATCATAGGAGTTTTCTATGCTTTTGAAGGGACATCCCAAGGACTAGGGACTTCCCAAGATCTATAAAACCTTTTAGTCCATGCGTCCTTGGCTGAGAGGAAAGTCTTAGATCCAATTGCTTAGGGACCACTGGTCTCCCTAATAAATTGATCATGTTCTAAGCTCTGCCTCATTTGCTTTTTGTCACAGATTGGAATTTTGTGACCTACAGGTCTCAGTTTCCTTGTATGTAAAATTTAGGGTTGGACTATGGTTACTGAACTCACTTCTAGTTCTTTTTTATAATCTTATGGTCTGATGACCTTGTTCATCTCCCCATTATATTTTTTTCCTGGGAAATTGAAAAGCATTGAGAAGCATCAATCAATATCCATTGTTAGTGGGTTTTTAGATAGCTTAATAAAGATATGAGCATCAACCCACCCCTCATTTGATCCACTCCATCCCAATGAAAATAGGACAAGAAACCAAAGAGTACAGTAGTAGTAGAAAAGGACATATTTACTTTGGGAATGATTTATATATTGCTAAATAGAGGCCCTTCACTAAAGTTCCATCAAGGCCAGGAGGTGATTTTGAGATCATGAAGACTTTTTCAGCAGAGTAGACCTCGCAATGGACTATTGTCCAAGGACCAGCCAAGCAAACTAGAGAGGGTCATCTCAAGAATGGTATTCATCAGGTGATGGATAAATTAAGCCTAACCCACTGGAAAATGAGTAGGCAATAGTGGATAAGTGGATTTGTAGTTTAGCTTCTATTTGTTTTTATCTACATTATAATGTAAGAAGGTGATAGTTGCCAATTAAAGGCAGTTGAGTAAATTATGGTGGCCTATCCTGCGAAAGGGAATCAGGAAGTTGTTGTTTAGTCATTTTCAGTAATATCCAACTCTTTGCAGCTCCATTTGGGGTCTTCTTGGCAAAGACACTGGAGTGGTTTGCCTTTTTTTTTTTTCCTCCCTCTCATTTTACAGGTGAGGAAATTGAAGCAAACAAGGTTAAGTCACTTACCCAGGGTCACACAGCTTGTCTCTTCTTCATCTATAAAATAAACTGGAGAAGGAAATGGGAAATCACTCCAATATCTTTGCCAAGAAGACCCCAAATGAAGAATCAGATATGACTGAAGCAAATGAACAACAAAATCTTGAGAAAAGGAAGGCAGACTGGCCTAAGTAAATTAAGCATCACTTGGGAACCCAACTTCAGATACTTACCAGATGTATGACCCAGAGCAAGTCATTTAATTTCTATTTGCTTCAGTTTCTTCATCTGTAAAATGGGGGTAATAACATCTACTTCTTTTGCTTGTTGTAAGGAACTTGTGTTTGAGGAACACAAAGAGGATCAAATGAAATAATCATTTTAAAGTGCTTAGCACAGTGTTTACCACATAGGGCTGTATAAAGGGTAGGTAGGTGTGTTGAGTCTGGAGTCAGGAGGATTCATCTTCCTGAGTTCAAATCAGGCCTCAAACACTTACTAGCTGGGTGACCCTGCGCAAGTCTCTTAACCCTGTTTACCTCAGTTTCTTTATCTGTAAAATGAGCTGGTGAAGGAAATAGGAAACCACTCTGGTATCTCTTCCAAGAAAACCCCCCAAATAGGATCACAAAGAGTTGGACACAGCTGAAAATGACTGAACAACAATAAAATTATTATTGGCCATGTGAGCACACAAAATGTTCTCAGCATTGAACCTCCTATTACACCCAAATTGCATGCCTCACCCATTCTATTTACTGGATCCATGATATGAAGTCCAATGAATAGCAATGGTAAGTGGTTTTCTCAATGCAGAATAGTACTGTGGGTTAATTGGACCAGATCCCAGAAGGTTCCAATTCTCAGGAACTCTGGAAATGATAGCAAACAACTGTCTCACAGTCCTCATAAAGAATCAGTTAAACCAGTGTTAGATTGCTGTTCACACTGGTAGGGAGCTAGAGAAGGCAGGTACTTGCTGGATTATGTCATCTTTTTTTTTTTTTTTGCGGGGCAATGGGGGTTAAGTGACTTGCCCAGGGTCACACAGCTAGTAAGTGTCAAGTGTCTGAGGCCGGATTTGAACTCAGGTACTCCTGAATCCAGGGCCGGTGCTTTATCCACTGTGCCACTGAGCCGCCCCCTGTTTTTTTTTTTTATGTCATCTTGTATAATGATCACAACAGGAAGAGAAATTTGAAAATAATCATCTAAAAGTCCCTTCCTGTTATCCTCTCAACTATTCACCTGGGGCAGAGATCAATCCAACTGCCAAATCTCCTGTGGAGGTACTAGAAGCTTGGTAACATAGGTCATGTGTGAATGGGATAAGAGTTCAAAAGATCACAGATCATATATTGAGGCATAAGGATAGAGTGGATAAAGTGTTTAGATTAGAAGCCGGAAAGACAGGGTTTAGAATTTCAACTCCTATACTTGAAAATGGGCAAATTATTTAGTCTCCCTGAGCTTTAGTTACTTCTGTTGTAAAATATTTATTAATTTTTTTTTTTGTGAGGCAATTGGGGGTTAAGTGACTTGCCCAGAGTCACACAGCTAGTGTTAAGTGTCTGAGGCCAGATTTGAACTCAGGTCCTCCTGAATCCAGGGCCAGTGCTCTATCCACTGCACCACCTAGCTGCCCCTACTTCTGTTGTAAAATAGAGGGATTGGATTTGATGGGCTCTAAGGCCCCTTCCAACTGGAAAATGCTGATATTATACTAGATTAAAATACATTTCATACAAGAAGCTAGGTTAATTAGATTTTAAACTAGAAGTCACAGAAACTCTTTATCCCAGGTGATGTTAAAGCATTACCTGCCACCCCCAGCTCCCATGTTACCATCCACTATAACAACTCTTCCTTGTTTACCTCATTTATGTGAGAAAAATTTTTCCCTTTTCCCTTTTTCTTCTCCTAGTTTATCCCTCTTTCTCACCCCTTCATTTTTTGGAGATCATTCCAGTGGACTCACATCCATGCCTTATGTCTATATAAACTCCTTTTAGCAGTCCTAATATTGATAGCATTCTTAGTAATTAATATCTAGAAGGATCTTGACAGACTAGAGTGAGAGGTTAAATTGGGTGAAATGAAATTTAATTTGGATAAATACAAAACTTTATGCTTGGCTTAAAAAAAATCATCTTCGTGAGTACAGAAAGGTGTGAATGTGACTAGAAAACACTCCTGGGGGAAAAAATTATCTGGAGCATCTGGTTTCTCATCTCTCCTTCCCATTGTCATTTCAGTAGCCTTTGTAGGGGCAGCTAGGTGGCGCAGTGGATAAAGCACCGGCCCTGGATTCAGGAGTACCTGAGTTCAAATCCAGCCTCAGACACTTAACACTTACTAGCTGTGTGACCCTGGGCAAGTCACTTAACCCCCATTGCCCCACAAAAAAATGAAAAAAGAAAAGAAAAGAAAGTAGCCTTTGTACTGTCATTACACAGAACACAAAGGTTCCTTTGCTAAGAAATGGATGCAAAATTACCCACTTCCCTCACTGGATTTGTATAAAAACAGTAAATAAGATCAGGTAAACTCAGAGAGGAGGCCCTGAAAAACGATGGGACTGGGCTAATAAGGAACATTTCATGTCATGATCTATACACTGAACTCCTTTCAAAACCATCCTGATAAGAAGGAAATCCCACAATTTTAGGAATTAAGGTACAGACATTTAAAATTTCTTTTTTTTTTGTGAGGCAATTGGGGTTAAGTGACTTGTCCAGGGTCACACAGCTAGTAAGTGTTAAGTGTCTGAGGCCGGATTTGAACTCAGGTCCTCCTGACTCCAGGGCCGGTACTCTATCCACTGCGCCATCTAGCTGCCCCAAGGTACAGACATTTAAAAAAAAATAGTGAGGGGCTGCTAGATGGCGCAGTGGATAGAGTACCGGCCCTGGAGTCAGGAGGACCTGAGTTCAAATCCGGCCTCAGACACTTAACACTTACTAGCTGTGTGACCCTGGACAAGTCACTTAACCCCAATTGCCTCACTAAATTAAAAAAAAAATTAGTGAAGAAACTGACCCTGCTATTATGATTATTGTTTGGTGTGCATTGTATTAAAAAAGTCAGTCATGAACTGTTGCTTTAAACTTAAAAAAGAAAAAAATCTAATGATTTTGGTGAATCTGCAAGTTATTTTATGAGGCAACAGAGTGACATGGTAATGAAAAGATTTATGCTATCTTAGGTTGCCTTAAGAATCCTAGTATCCAAATCAAGGAAAATAATAATTTCACTGTATTCTGCCTTGGTCTGGAATGCCCTTCTGGGCGTCACCTTTTAGGAAAGACATGGACATTCTGAGTATCTAAAAGAGGGAGACCAAAAAGGTGACAGGGATAGGGAAGGTACATATGGAGATCAGCTGAAGGAACTGGGAATGCTTAACTTGGAGAATAGAAGACTTAAGTGGGGGGGCATGATAGACATCATTGAGTCTAAGAAGAGTTGTCACATGGGAGAGGTAGGACTCAACAGGGAGGACTAGTAACAAAAAGTGGAAGCTGCAAAGTTTCTGATCTAGGCTTGATATAAGGAAAAGACTTCCTCAACACTGGAGCTGTTCAACAGTGCGACAGACTGACTTGGGTGGCATCAGATCCCTCTTTGCTGGACATCTTCAAGCAGAGACTGGGAATGGTGCTGGAGAAGGAATTCATGATCAGGTAATGCATATTCAACTGGATGCTCTGTGAAATCAGGTCTTAACCTTAGATTCTATGATTCCATGGATTTTTGGGACCATATCCATTTACAAAACCACCTCTTATGAGATTACTATCTCTATTGGTGAAGGTAGTACTCATATTGATGAAATTACAGATATTTTGGAAGGATTTGTTAAGCGCTAACTATGTGTCAGGCATTGTACTAAGTGCCTTACAAACATTATCTCATTTAATCCTCACAACAACCCTGGGAGATAGGTGCTATTAGTATCCCTGTTTTACAGTTGAGGAAACTGAGGAAGGCAGAGGTTAAGTGACTTTCTCAGCTTTGTGATGTTTAAAATCTAAATTGTGTGGTTTGTAACGATTGGAATGACGCCACCTGCTGGATACTTACTGTAGAAGAGTTCTGCCCATGAAGCAAAGGTCTTTGAGGGCAAGACCAGGCTTCAGGAAGTGACGCGGACTAGTGGGAGGAGGAAGGAAGAGACGGGCGCTCGGTCTCACGCTCTTTCCTCTGGACTCTGGCGGAGAGCGGAGCTAGAAATGTGCTCTCCCTTTAATAGATAGGAATCTAGGCCTTTCTCTCTCTCTTTACCAAATTCTTATTCTCCTTAATAAATGCTTAAAAGTCTAACTCTTGCTAAAGCTTATAATTTATTGGCGACCACTCATTAGATATTTTAGACAGACTAGCTAGAATTTTAACCCTTAACAGATGGCGACCGCGGCAGGACAGCTGAACCTCACTTCTGATCTTCTGGTTGGGTAAGAAATTTCCCCTACCCTTTAAACTGCTAAGTACTGGCGTACTGGCGTACTGGCTGTGTTTTCCCTTTAAATTTTTTCGAATGGACCTTTTAAACTCCCTAATTACCCTATTTTTGATTTTAGTCTGTTTAACTAGACAAGTGGGAGATAAGATCATGTTAATGCTTTGTTTTTGTGGATTTTCTATTTTTCTTTTTATTTTTGTTAGAAGAGCCAGCAACTTACTCACACCAGGAAATATCTCCCCCTCTCCCAACCATGCTTTTTCAGAGAAACCTGAAGAGATTCCTGCAGCTTTTCCCAGTTCTAACACTAATTGTTGCTTTAATTTTGCATGCCTGGAGGCAATGACCCACCCTCTAGAAGCTTTTAATTCCCTAGTGCCTGGAGGCCAAGTGGGGGAAGAGGAATCCAGGCCTGAGTTCAAAATCAAGTCTGATTCAAATTGCCCTGGTCCTTCCCCTCCTCTCCAGACCCCACCCTCTACTCCTCCCATGGCCAAGCCCATAGCTTCCCCTGCCTGGGAAGTCCAGAGATCTGATGCGCATGCTCAACTTTTTCTACCTGCATTTGCAGCTTCAGGCTCAGCCTTTCCCCGGCCTGGCTGTGCTTTTGAGACAATCTTAGAAAACTCTTTAAATTCCAGATATGCTCGTTTTGTTCATAATTTTGCTAACCTGCTTTTGTCTTTCATTAGTAATCTTATAAAGCATTTGTATGGTGAAAAGACTGATAGACAATATAGAGGGGTTAAAGAAGAAAAACTTAAGCTGAATAAGAATGACAACCATCAACATAGTTCAAGACTCTGCTTCTTTTGCCATGGAAGGGTATATATTTTACAGAAATGTAGAAGTAAGCAGCAAGGTATTGATATGAGTATTGGGGATTTTAGATATCGGAATCGAGAGTGTTCTGAATTCACTAAGATTATTAACAGTATCAGTTCAGAGGTTACATAGGATTTCTATGCTATTACATATACATTTTGAAATTAATGGTATGGGTTTATTTTCATAGAGATTTTCATGCTTTTGAGGTTGTGTTTTATACTTAGTTTTTAAAACAAGGAGAATATTTGTAAAAGTTTTTTATAGTCATGTGATCAAGTTTATATTTTATAATACTCTTATTAAGTTCATATTCATTTATATTTCCTTAGTTTGAATTTCATTGTCTTTTATTGTTCCATGTGTATTTTCTTCTATTCATTTATCTATCTAATTTTGAAACATTGCAAGATGGTTTTGTTTTTATTATACAATGTTAATTCTAGGAGTATTGTGCTCCCATATTCTGAGTTGTTTGTTTTTGTTATTTTTTCTCAACTGATTATTTGATCAAACTCTTTGAAGCATTTCCCTGGCAAATTGGTTGCCATGGCAAGTGTAAAGAAGTATTATTTTTGATAAGCATATTCAAAAAAAAAAAAAAGAGGGGAACATTTGTAAAAGTTTTCTTTTTTCAAAAAAAAAGTTTTCTTTGAGATTCTGTTGTGCTTTAACTTGTATTTAAATATGTTCTGATTTTTCACAAAAGTAATTGTATACTAAGTACAAAAAATGGGTATTATTTGAAATTGTTGCGTAATTATATATTGTGTTCTGAGTCAAGATGTATTCACATTTTTTGCAATCATTTATTATCCTCAATTTTAAATCCATATGAGACTTGGATTATGGGAATTTATCATTTAAGACATTAATTGCCTTTATTCTGAGTTATCAGATGCCAGTTGGCCAAGATGCCATCCAATCACAAGAGGAATACATGCAAGAGCAGACACTGAACTGTCACATGAGGGGAGACATGCATGAAGTCAAGGTATGGCCGAGGGAACGGCTTTTGACTAATGTTGAGGTTGGATTCTCTTGGTTTAATATTTTATTTTATTTTTCCCCACAATATTGTACAGATGGCTGGAAGTATTGATCCCACCCATCTCACTTCTACACCTGGCTTCTATGCTCCCTCCTATATGCCTGATGCCATGGACCATCTCAATCCCATGCATCTGATTAAGTCTGACTCAGTTTCCTCCAATATGTTCGGTGGCATGGACATATATTCCATCCACCTATTTTAAGCCTGGCATACTGCATGGGCAGTACATATTGCTCAAGTGTGGGAATGCTCATATCCCATCATTTCTCTGTTCTTTTATGGTAACCCCCATAATTATCTCAGGTGTCATGATAAATACAGTGTTGAATTTGGCCTTGACACCTGTTACCAATTATATTAGATTTTTTAATTTCTCATAATGGCATGAGGATAATTAGGCAGATGATGCAAAAAGTGATGAAACAAAGATAAAAATTATTTTTAAAAATTAATATCGCAGCAATTGTCTTCTCAAATACCCTCCATAAGGGGGGACTATAGTAATATTATAATTTTAAAGAATGGTTCAATTTTTGTTTTATTATATGTTTCATGTGTAACAACTAAGATTCTGAATTCCCTTAGACATGTTTTTGAGAACTTTCATTGTTTGATTTGATTATTGACAAAGCTATTTTAAAGTTCTGTTAAGCTCAATTTTGTAGGAAATTTTCCTGGCTGATTACCAGCATCCACACATCAACCCCTGAAAAGACTTCCATTCCACGACTACACCTAGAGGACATCTGAGAAAAGACTTTCAGAGACTTTAAATGAACAGTTTTGATTTGTTGTTTTTGTTGTTTTTTTTTCTCTTTCTGTTATAATATACACCATCTGTAACATGTATTCTCTGCAGAGGCCCTCCCTTTGCAAGACCAATGTCAAAGCGTCGGTTCATGAGGACAAAAAAAAAAAAATCGCCCCTCTGGACAAAACTTTCCTCTCTTCCTTTTCTATATTGTTGTTCACATATTATTAGTTAGCAATAGTTATTATATTGTTTTTACTGTTCCGTCAAGGAAACATTTTGTTTCTTGAGGAACAACAGGGGGGACTGTAACGATTGGAATGACGCCACCTGCTGGATACTTACTGTAGAAGAGTTCTGCCCATGAAGCAAAGGTCTTTGAGGGCAAGACCAGGCTTCAGGAAGTGACGCGGACTAGTGGGAGGAGGAAGGAAGAGACGGGCGCTCGGTCTCACGCTCTTTCCTCTGGACTCTGGCGGAGAGCGGAGCTAGAAATGTGCTCTCCCTTTAATAGATAGGAATCTAGGCCTTTCTCTCTCTCTTTACCAAATTCTTATTCTCCTTAATAAATGCTTAAAAGTCTAACTCTTGCTAAAGCTTATAATTTATTGGCGACCACTCATTAGATATTTTAGACAGACTAGCTAGAATTTTAACCCTTAACAGGTTGCCTTAAATTAGAAGCTTTAGCACCAGTCTTTAGGCATTAAGCATTTATTAAGGCATACCAGGTATTAGAAAAAAAAGAACACGTGGAGTTAAGAAAAGGCCTATCTAGCCTAGAGTTCCAGCCTGGTTTGGTTCTTCCTCAAGTCCTCCACCATGGGCCCGCTTCAATCATCAATCAGTTTAGATTAATCTCCAGGTGGGCCTTTGAGTATCTGCTAAATCCCATTATTTTATCACAGATGGTAAGTATCTGAGGCTGGATTTGAGCTTAGGTCTTCTAGGACTCTGTCCACTGTGTCAGATAGCTACCAATTTGAAAGTGTTTTTTACCAGTTTTGAAGAAAATTGCAGACCAGTTAGAACTCTGACATACCTATTTTGATATTGTTGGCTCCTACTTGATCAAATGGAATCTTTGTTTTGAAAAGTCTTTGCTTTGAAAAAAGTTTGAAAAGAAAAAATCCAGATGTGCTGGATTACATGAGACAATGCCCTGTTTTGTTGTAACTGTGTTTCACAGAAGCCAACATTAGAATTATGGAATATAACTGGTTTCATGGTTCATATGCCATATAATAAAATATATAATAAAAAATATTGTAGTAAAGTTTAGGTGGGTTATATAGGGCTAAATATGTTATTACATGGTCGTGGAAGGCAGAAATAAAGACATTTGTTTCGTAAGAGTTGCCCTAAGAAAGTGAAGTCTCAAAGATGTTCAAGGGTGATCTGGACAGAACTATATGGAAATACATCTAGAGTTTAACATCAGTACATTGCCGATTTTTCTTGCCTTGTCTCCAATAAGATAATAAAGACAGCCCATTTGTTAGTGGGATCCTATCCTTATTTTTAGTGGTATCACTCTGGGATCATAACCTTTGGATGTAGAATAGATCTACCTTAGTCCAAACAGGAGGAAGCTGGTGATTTTGTAAAATAAAACAACTACCACCCCACTAGAAATGAAGCAAAAATTAATAGAAAAAAAGAAAACAAAACTATATATTTAAGAAATGAACATTTAAAAGTTAATTTTGTTGGGTGAATCTGTAAATAAATTTTACTGATGTTGATATTCACTGCAGCTAGTTTTACTTTGGCTCCTCCAGGAGACTGAATCAAAAGTCTCTGTAATAGAAAACTTTCAAAGAAATGAAATGTGAAGAATTGTGTATTAAACATAAATGTTAAGTATGTGAAAGAAGATTTGTGGGTGGGGCAAGGATGCCTGGAACTATGATTTTATCGATGTGTGGAACTCTCTGGTAGGAAAACACCTTCCACTGATGCAGATCAACAAATCCTTTGGAACATCTCCTTTTAGCAGTTCACCAGGCCTCTAAGAGGTTAAGAGACTTCCTGTGGTCACCCAGCTTATATGTCTCAGAGGGAAAACTTGAATTCTGGTCTTCTTGACTTCAAGGATGTCACTCTATCCCTATGCCTTACTATCTAACATTATAAGATAGATGTGGACACAAATAAATAATATTAGTTAACTTAGTGAAAAAGAAATAATAATTCAGAATAGATTTCAATCCACATAACTAATTGAAAATCTCAAAGTAAGTTGAGTTGAGTATTTGTTGAGCACCTCTGATATGGAAGGCACTGTTCTGGCTACACCACTGAAGTATTTTAATACACGAGAATTAATTCATGGGTTCAGAAACTAAAGGACTATTTCAAGAACCTTTAGTCTCTTGAGGCCTTGGTTTGAAAAAGATGACTGATTTTTACCTCATTGCCTTTACTGGATGCTAAAATTTTTCAGAGAAAGAAATCTTTGATAGCAGAGTTGGCCATACAATGGACAACCAATAAATATTTTCTTTTTTTTTTTTGTGAGGCAATTGGGGTTAAGTGACTTGCCCAGGGTCACACAGCTAGTAAGTGTTAAGTATCTGAGGCCAGATTTGAACTCAGGTCCTCCTGAATCCAGGGCCGGTGCTCTATCCACTGCGCCACCTAGCTGCCCCCAATAAATATTTTCAGACTGAATGCCCCGTGTCTGAATTGTCACAAATTCTGATTGAGTGAAGCTCAATTTAGATTTAGAGCTGAAAGAGACTTTGAGAGTTATCTAGTCCAACCCCCTTTTTTTTATAGATGAGGAAACTGAGGCCCAGAGAGGTGAAGTCAGGTTCACACAGGTAGTAAGTAAGCGGCAGAGCTAGGATCCAAACTCAGGTTCTGCGACTCCAAGCTCAGTCTTCTTGTCTCTGTTCCATGCTGGCTTTCCAAGTTTGACTCTTGTCTGGTCAATAATATTGGCTTAACAGTGAGGCCAAAGAATAAATACAGGTCCTTTAAACGAAGTCCCTTCCAAAATGAGGCTACCTTATGTGTATTTCACATCCACCATAGGTGAAAATTCCCTCAGTCTTTTGTCCCAGCAGACTTCCATTGCTGATGGCAGAGGGAAGAAATTGAAACCAGGGTGCTTTCCATTAGTAGTATTGGGATTAAGTTTATATTGCCTTATGAGCCTATAAACTGGGCTGACACATGAATCCCAGGGTCGATGATTTTTAAGAGTGGCATCTTCCCCAAATCTCTTATTATTCCATTTATCTTATGTTTGGATATGAAAGGGATTTTTTGAAAAAAAAAATAGAGAAAAACCAGTTTTTCAATGCTTATCCTCTGTGATAATGTTTATAAAAAGGAACATTTTGTTTCTTATAATGGATGTTTCTGTTTTTCACCCTTCCCTCTTCTCCTCCTGAGCCCAGCTATCCAACTCTGAAGAAGCTTGCTGACCGAAGATCAAACATTCCTATTTATGTCGGAAACACAGAGAGGCCTGTTTTTTGGAATCTGAAGCAGAGCGGTGTGCCATTGACTAACATTCACGTGGTGCCATTTGGGATTTGGCAGGAGGTCAGACATTCGAGTCTTTTATACGTCTCTCCTGGATGATTTGGAAAGGGTTTCTTTGAGGCAATGCTGGTCATTTTAGAATAAACTGAATTTAGAAGATAATTCCAAATCTTCACCTGCTTCATGTTGTGTAGAAACAGCCTCAAAGTGAGTTTCAGTGTCGAGTAGAACCACATTAAATTTTTTTTTTTTTAGTGAGGCAATTGAGGTTAAGTGACTTGCCCAGGGTCACACAGCTAGTAAGTGTTAAATGTCTGAGGCCGGATTTGAACTCAGGTACTCCTGACTCTAGGGCCGGTGCTCTATCCACTGCACCACCTAGCTGCCCCGGAACCATATTAAATTAAGCTTTATCAAAGATTAGTTTCCCATTTCAAGTTTGGACAATGGAAATTTATTCACATTTTTTTTTACATATAAGGTATTTTATTTTTTCCATTACATGTAAAGATAGTTCTCAACTTTTGTTTATACAAGCTTTACAATTTCAGATTTTTCTCCCTCCCTCCCCCCTTCCCTAGACAGCAGGTAATCTGATATAGGTTATATCTATATATCTATATATATACATATACATATATATATATATATTTATACACACACATATATATCCATAATAACATTAATCCTATTTCTGCATTAATCCTGTTATAAGAGAAAAAATCAGGGCAGTGATGCAAAACCTCAAAATAGAAAAAAAAAAAACAACAGCACCCCAAACAAAAGAAATAGTATGGTTCAATCAGCATCTATACTCCACAGTTCTTTTTTTTTTTCCTTGGATTTGGAGATCCTCTTCTATCATGAGTTCCCTGGAACTCTTCTGTACCATTGCATTGGTGAGAAGAATATAGTCCATCACAGTAGGTCAACACTCAATGTTGATGATACTGTGTACAATGTTCTTCTGGTTCTGCTCATCTCACTCATCATCAGCTCACGTAAGACCCTCCAGGTTTCTCTGAACTCCTCCTGCTCATCATTTCTTACAGCACAATAGTATTCCATTGTATTCATATACCACAACTTGTCCAGCCATTCCCCAATTGATGGGCACCCCCTCAACTTCCAATTCCTTGCTACCACATAAAGAGCAGCTATAAATATTTTTGTACATGTGGGTCCCTTTCCCCCTTCCATGATTTCTTTGGGAAAAAGACCTAAAAGTGGAATTGCTGGGTCAAAGGGTATGCACAGCTTTATCACCCTTTGGGCATAATTCCAAATTGCTCTCCAGAATGGTTGGATCAGTTCACAGCTCCACCAACAATGAATTAGTGTTCCAATTTTCCCACAGCTTCTCCAACATTTATTATCTTCTTTTTTTGTCATTTTAGCCAATCTGATAGGTGTCAGGTGGTACCTCAGAGTTGTTTTAATTTGCATCTCTCTAATCATTAGAGATTTAGAGCAATTTTTCATATGGGAATAGATAATAGATAATAATAGATAATAGAAAGCTTTGGTTTCTTCATCAGAAAACTGCCTGTTCATATCCTTTGACCATTTCTCAATTGGGGAATGACTTGGATTCTTATAAATTTGATTTAGTTCCCTATATATTTTAGAGATGAGGCCTTTATCAGAAGTACTGGCCTCAAAAATTGTTTCCCAGCTTTCTGCCTCCCTTCTTGGGTGCATTGCTTCTGTTTGTACAGAAATTTTTAAATTTAATATAACCAAAATCATCCATTTTGCATTTTATAATATACTCTATCTCTTGTTTGGTCAAAAACTGTTTTCCTTTCCAAAGATCTGATAGGTAGACTATTCCTTTCTCTCCTAATTTACCTATGGTATCACCTCTTATGTCTAAATCGTGTATCCATTTTGACCTTATTTTAGTATAAGGTGTAAGATGTTGGTCTATGCCTAATTTCTGCCATACTATCTTCTAGTTTTCCCAGCAGTTTTTGTCAAATACTGAGTTCCTATCCCAGAAGCTGGAGTCTTTGGGTTTATCAAACACTACATTACTAGTGTCATTTACTACTGCATTTCCTGAGCCTAGCCTATTCCATTGATCTACCACTCTATTTTTTAGCCAGTACCAGATAGTTTTGATGACTGCCGCCTTATAGTAAAGCTCCAGGTTTGGTACTGCTAACCCACCTTCCTGTGAATTTTTTTTCATTATTTCCCTGGATATTCTTGATTTTTTGTTTTTCCAGATGAATTTTGTTATTATTTTTTCTAGCTGTATAAAATAATTTTTAGGTAGTCTGATTGGTATGGCACTGAATAAGTAAATTAATTTAGGCAGTATTGTCATTTTTACTATATTAGCTCTGCCTATCCATGAGCAATTGATATCTTTCCAATTATTTAGATCTGATTTGATTTGTGTGAAGAGTGTTTGGTAGTTGTGTTCATAGAGTTCCTGGGTTTGTCTTGGCAAGTAGACTCCCAAGTATTTTATATTATCTACCGTTACTTTAAATGGAATTTCTCTTTCTATCTCTTGCTGCTGGATTTTGTTGGTCATGTATAGAAATGCTGATGATTTTTGTGGATTTATTTTATATCCTGGTACTTTGCTAAAGTTGTTAATTGTTTCAAGTAATTTTTGAGTTGATTCTCTAGGATTCTTTAAGTATACCATCATATCATCTGCAAAGAGCGATAGTTTTGTTTCCTCCTTGCCTATTCTAATTCCTTTCTCTTCTCTGATTGCTAAAGCTAACATTTCTAGGACAATATTAAATAATGGGGGTGATAATGGACATCCCTGTTTCACCCCTGATCTTATTGGGAAGGCCTCTAATTTATCTCCATTGCATATAATACTTGCTGATGGCTTTAGGTAGATACTGTTTATTATTCTAGGGAAAGCTCCACCTATTCCTAAACTCTCTAGTGTTTTTATTAGGAATGGGTGTTGTACTTTGTCAAAAGCTTTCTCTGCATCTATTGAGATAATCATATGATTTTGGTTGGTTTTCTTATTGATGTGGTTGATTATGTTAATAGTTTTTCTAATGTTGAACCAGCCCTGCATTCCTGGTATAAATCCCACCTGGTCATAGTGTATTATCCTGGTGATCACTTGCTGTAATCTCCTTGCTAATAGCTTGTTTAAGATTTTTGCATCAATATTCATTAGGGAAATTGGTCTATAATTTTCTTTCTCTGTTTTTGCTTTGCCTGGTTTTGGTATCACCACCATATTTGTGTCATAAAACGAATTTGGTAGAACTCCTTCTTCACCTATTTTTCCAAATAATTTGTATAATATTGGAGTTAACTGTTCTTTAAATGTTTGGTAAAATTCACCCATAAACCCATCTGGCCCTGGGGATTTTTTCTTAGGGAGTTCATTAATGGCTTGTTCAATTTCTTTTTCTAATATGGGTTTATTTAAGGATTTTATTTCTTCTTCCGTTAACCTGGGCAGTTTGTATTTTTGTAAATATTCATCCATTTCATTTAGATTGTCAAATTTATTGGCATACAGTTGGGCAAAATAATTCCTAATTATTGATTTAATTTCCACTTCATTGGTGGTAACATCACCCTTTTCATTTTTGATACTGGTAATTTGGTTTTCTTCTTTCTTTTTTTAAATCAAATTAACCAATATTTTATCTATTTTATTGTTTTTTTCATAAAAACAGCTCTTAGTTTTATTGATTAATTCTATAGTTTTTTTGCTTTCAATCTTATTAATTTCTCCTTTAATTTTCAGGATCTCTAATTTAGTGTCTAATTGGGGATTTCTAATTTGTTCTTTTTCTAGCTTTTTAAGTTGCATGCCCAATTCATTAATCTCTTCTTTCTCTTTTTTATTCATGTAAGCATTTAGAGCTATAAATTTTCCCCTAAGCACTGCTTTGGCTGCATCCCATAGATTTGGGTATGTTGTCTCATTATTGTCATTCTCTTGGATAAAGTTATTGATTGTTTCTATGATTTCTTGTTTGGCCCATTCATTCTTTAGAATGAAATTATTTAGTTTCCAAATGATTTTCATTCTACTTTTCCCTGGCTCTTTCTTACATGTAATTTTTATTGCATCATGATCTGAGAAGGATGCATTTACTATTTCTGCCTTTCTACATTTGACTATGATGTTTTTGTGCCCTAATACATGGTCAATTTTTGAAAATGTGCCATGTACTGCTGAGAAAAAGGTATATTCCTTTCTATCCCCATTCAATTTTCTCCAGACATCTATCATGTCTAACTTTTCTAGTAACCTATTCACCTCTTTCACTTCTTTCTTATTTATTTTTTGGCTAGATTTATCTAATTCTGAGAGGGGGAGATTCAGATCCCCCACTAGTATAGTATTACTGTCTAATTCCTCTTGTAACTCATTTAACTTCTCCTCTAAGAACTTGGATGCTATACCACTTGGCGCATACATATTTAATATTGATATTACTTCATTATCTATAGTACCTTTAAGTAAGATGTAATTTCCTTCCTTATCTCTTTTCTTTTTTGTTTGTTTGTTTGTTTGTTTTTTTGGTAAGGCAATTGGGGTTAAGTGACTTGCCCAGGGTCACACAGCTAGTAAGTGTTAAGTGTCTGAGGCTGGATTTGAACTCAGGTACTCCTGACTCCAGGGCCAGTGCTTTATCCACTGTGCCACCTAGCTGCCCCCCTTATCTCTTTTAATGAGATCTATTTTTGCCTGCACTTTGTCTGAGATAAGGATTGCTACCCCTGCCTTTTTTACTTTAGCTGAGGCATAATATATTCTGCTCCATCCTTTTACCTTTACTCTGTGTGTATCTCTCTGCTTCAAATGTGTTTCTTGTAAATAGCATATTGTAGGCTTCTGGTTTTTAATCCACTCTGCAATTCGCTTCCATTTTATAGCAGAGTTCATCCCATTCACATTCACAGTTATTATTACTGACTGTCTATTCCCCTCCATCCTATTTACCCCCTTTGTACTTTCCCCCCCTTCTTTCACCCTATTCCTCCTCACCGACGTTTTACTTCTTACCCCTGCCTCCCCCGATCTGCCCTCCCTTTTTATCACCCCCTCTCTTTTCTTTACTCTTTTCTCCCTTGCTTTTGTCCTCCCTTCTATCAGTCCCCCCCTTTCCTTCCCCTTTTGTTTCCCTAAAGAATGAGTTAAGTTTCTTTATCCCAATGAACGTATATGTTATTCCCTCTTTGAGTCAAATCTAATGAGAATAGGGTTGAAATAATGTTCCCCCCTCCTTTCTTTCCCTCTATTATAATGGGTTTTTTTCCACCTCTTCATATGATATAATTCATCCCATTCTACCTCCCCTTTCCTCTCCTCCCCATAGACTCCCTTTTTAACCCCTTAATTCTTTTGTATCATCACATCAAAGACAATTTATATTTGTACCCTCTATATAAAGTCCTTCTCTCTGCCCAAATACATTTACAGTTCTTAAAAGTTATGAGTATTATCTTCCTGTGTAGGGATATAAACAGTTTAACCTAATAGGGTAACCTTTTTTTTCCCCCCTCTGTTTACCTTTTTAAACTTCTCTTGAGTCTTGTATGTTGAGATCGAATTTTCTATTCAGTTCTGGTCTTTTCACCAGGAAAGATTGAAAGTCCCCAATGTCATTAAATGTCCATCTTTTCCCCTGAAAGAAAATGCACATTTTTGCTGGGTAATAGATAGATTCTTGGCCGCAATCCAAGCTCCTTTGCCTTCCGGAATATCATATTCCAAGCCTTGCGGTCCTTTAATGTTGAAGCTGCCAGGTCCTGAGCAATCCTGACTGTGGCTCCATGATATTTAAATTGCTTCTTTCTGGCTGCTTGGAGTATTTTCTCCTTCACCTGATAATTCTGGAATTTGGCTTCAATATTCCTTGGAGTTTTCCTTTTGGGGTCTCTTTCAGGAGGTGATCGGTGGATTCTTTCAATGATGATTTTATCCTCTGATTCTATGATATCAGGGCAGTTCTCCTTAATAATTTCCTGGAATATGGTGTCTAGATTCTTTTTCTGGTCATGGCTTTCAGGCAGTCCAATGATTCTCAAATTGTCTCTCCTCGATCTGTTTTCCAGATAAGTTGTCTTTCCAATGAGGTATTTCACATTTTCTTCTATTTTTTCATTTTTTTTATTCTGCTTGACTGATTCCTGGTGTCTCATGGATTCCTTATCTTCCAACTGTCCAATTTTAATTTTTAAAGCATTGTTTTCTTCAGTGAGATTATGCACCTTTTTTTCTATTTGGCCAAGTTAATTTTTTAAGGTATTGCTTTCTTCAGTGAGATTATGCACCTTTTTTTTCCATTTGACCAAATGAATTTTTTAAGGCTTTGTTTTCTTCAGTGAAATTATGTGCTTCCTTTTCCAAGCTGCTGATTCTTTTTTCATAGTTTTCTTGTTTTGCTTTCATTTCTCTCCCCATTTTTTCTTCTACCTCTTGCAATTGATTTTTAAAATCCTTTTTGAGCTCTTCCAGGAAGGCTTTTTGTTCTTGCGACCAATTCACCTTCCCTCCTGAGGCTTCAGATGTAGGCAATTTGAGGCTATTGTCATCATCTGAGTTTGTGTTGGCTTCTTCCCTATTGATACAGAAGCTCTCAATGGAGAGGGCTCTTTTTTGCTTCTTACTCATTATTGCAGCTTATTTATTTATTCTTTAAGTTGAGGTCTGCTCTGGGGGCACCAGGGTCCCTGTTTTGGGCTTCTTGTGCAGGGGTATAGGTGCTGTGTGGCCGGGTTTTTACTCTGAGGCCTTTATGGTGTGTGGAGATCCCCCGCCCTGCACTTCCTGTCTGATTGTGCTCGGCCAGCCAGGCACCGAACCCCGGCGTCTGATCCCGCCTGACCCATTCGTGGCCCTCTCGGCCGGTGCAGGTAGGTTTTTCCACTGTCCTTCTTGGCCACCAGATTTTTGAACCAGGTTCTAGGGGCCTCAGTTGTTCGGCTGTGGCCCACAGCTCCTGCTGACTTGCCCTGACCCCCTCGGCGCTGGGCTGTTGCCCTGCGCTGGGCCTCCCTTTTGCCCGAGTCAGACCGACCTTTTCCTGAAGTCTTCTAAATTATCTCTGGTTGGAGGACTGTGTCTCTCTGTCTCTTTGCAGGTTCTGTAGTTTCAGAATCCGTCCAGAGGCTTGATTTAATGTTCGTTTTGACGGAACAGAAGGAGAGCTCAGGCAGCTTGCTGCTTCCTCTCCGCCATCTTGGCTCCGCCCCCCAATTTATTCACATTTTAAGGAACTTATTGACTAATCTTTCCTTGAACTGCCAACCCCCTGAACTACACCTTCTCCCTTTCACTCTTAATTTTTGTGAGATTACTTTTGTTTATTTTTTTCACCTCCCCACTTTCTATTTATTCCTTGACTACTTATAATCTGGTTTTTGTACAGAAAAATTTACAAAAAATTCTTTCTTAAATATAATGAATCATAATCATACTATCTAATAGGATTTTCTCAGTTATCTTCCTTGATTTCTCTGTAGCATTGCATATAACACATTGTTAATGGAGTGATTAAAGAATCAGTAGTCAAACATTTCTTAAACCTTTACTATATGGTGGGTACAATGTTAAGCCCTGGGTATTAAAGGAAAAGCAATAATAGTCCTTGTCATCAAGGAGTTTATGTTCTTTTTTTTCCTTTTTTGCAGGACAATGAGGGTTAAGTTACTTGCCCAGGGTCACACAGCTAGTAAGTGTCAAGTGTCTGAGGCCGGATTTGAACTCAGGTCCTCCTGAGCACTAGCTAGCTGCCCCAAGGAGTTTATATTCTAAAAGGGATATAACATATATAAATCAAAACATACAAGATAAATTAAAGATTGATGGAAAGTGAACTTAGGGAGGATGACACCTGTAACTTGGGAGGTAGAGAGAGACCAAGAAAGGACCCTGGGAGAAGATGTTACTTGGGTTGAATCTTTTTGTGTGTGTGTGTGTGTGTGTGTTTTTTTGTTTGTTTGTTTGTTTTGGTGAGTCAATTCAGGTTAAGTGACTTGCCCAGGGCGACATAGCTAGTAAGTGTTAAGTGTCTGAGGCTGGATTTGAACTCAGGTCTTCCTGAATCCAGGGCTGGTGCTCTATCCACTGTGCCACCTAGCTGCCCCTTGGGTTGAATCTTAAAGGAAATCAGAGAGTCTAAGAATTGGTAGGAATAGCATTCCAGGCATTGGGGAAGCTTGTGCAGAGGCACAGAGATGAAGTGTCATGTTCAAGGAAAAGTAAGCTGGTATATATGGCCAGACCATAGGCTAAAGAGAAGGGAATAGAATGTAAGAACATTGGAAAGGTAAGAAGGGGCCAGTTCATGAAAACTTTTAAATACCAAACAGATGACTTTATATTTGATCCAGGAGTTAATAGGGGGCCCCTGAAATTTGGTGAAGGGGCAGAGTAAGAATTAGTGATGACATTGTCACACCTACACTGAAGGAAAATCACTTTGGTGGTTGAGTGGAGAATGGATTGGAATACAGTGAGGCTTTGAGGCAGGGAGACCAAATTAAAAGATTATTGGAATAGTCCAGCTGAGAGATCAGGGTTCAAACTGGAATTGTGGCTATGTTGGTGTAGAGAAAAGGATGTCTATGAGAGATGTTATAGAGAAAGAAGTTATAAAATTTTGGCAACTGATTAGAAATGTGAGGGTAAGCAAGAGAGAGACGTTGAGAATAATACCTAGGTTTTGAATCTGGATTACTGGAGGGATGTTGGTGCCAAAACAATAATAGAAATGTTCCAAAGAAGGAATGGTTTGAAGGGAAAGATAATGAATTCTGTCCTGGAGATGTTGAGTTTGTGATGCCTACAGGCTAGCCAGTGTCCAAAAGGCAGTCAGTGATGTGGGAGTGAAGCTGAAGAGAAAGAGTATAGGTGTACATAAAATCTGAGAACAACATTCATGGAATTAATCATTGAACCCAGGACAGTTGATGTCATCAAGTGAGAAAATAGAGAAATAAGAAAGGGGATGGCCTTGAGGACTAAGACTTTAGGAACACCAATACTTAGTAGGTGTAACATGAATGAAGATGCAGGAAAAGAGACTAGGAGAGAGCAGTGTGACGAAAATCTAGAGGGGAGAAATTATCCAGGAGGAAGATGTCAGCAGTGTCAAAGTCTATGGAGAAGTCAATACGAATGAGATTTTAAAAAAGCTATTAGATTTGGAAATTAAGAGATCATGGAGGGCAGCTAGGTGGTGCAGTGGATAAAGCACCAGCCCTGGATTCAGGGGGACCTGAGTTCAAATGTGACCTCAGACACTTGACACTTACTACCTGCGTGATCCTGGGCAAGTCACTTAACCCTCATTGCCCTGCAAAAAAAAAAATAATAAATTAAAAAACAACAAAAAAGAGATCATTGGGAACTTTGGAGAGAGCAATTTCAGTTGAATGATTAGATTGAAAACCAGACCACACATTGTTTGGGAGACAGTGAGAGGAAAAAAAATGGAGGTACTGATTTTAGATAGCTTTTTCAAATATATCTGAGGTCAGAAGCGATATTAGATGATTGCCGGCTAACATATTAGGATCTAGTGATTTTTTTTTTTTTTGAGGAAGGGGTAATATGAGCATGTTTGCAGGGAAAAGAGAAATTGCTAGTAGATAGAAATGGAAAATTATGAGAGAGTGGCGATAATGGTGGAGGCAATCTGCTGGCAAAGACATGAGGGATGAGAGAATTGTGGGAATTGTGGGAATCAAACTGACTCCATCTTGTAAAAGTGATTCCATCGGGGCGGCTAGGTGGCGTAGTGGATAGAGCACCGGCCCTGGAGTCAGGAGGCCCTGAGTTCAAATCCGGCCTCAGACACTTAACACTTACTAGCTGTGTGACCCTGGGCAAGTCACTTAACCCCAATTGCCTCACTAAAAAAGAAAAAGTGACTCCATTTTGAGATCAAATTTCATTTTCCTGTAAATTCCACCTGCTTAGTAATCATGGGAATTGAGTGACATCCTATTTCACATCTAGAAAAGTCCACCAGCTCTCTCTCCCATTTCCCAACTCTGGAATTAGGGGCTTTCCAATTTGGAAAGCCCCTAATCTTTCCTCCAAGTAGAAAATCAGATTATCTAATGTTGTATTCTGTTTATATCCTGTTAATTGTTTTCCTCAGTTATTTCAGATTTCACCCATTACATGGGGAATGGGGGTCAAGGACATATGTAGAGGGTTAGCCTTGGCAAGAAGAAGAGTTCCCTCCACACTAGAATGGAGTAAAGTAGGCAATAATAGAGAGATGAGGTAAGAAGGAGAGAAGAGCAAGCATTTGATGAATTTTTAGAATTATGAGATAAAATCCTCAGTAAAGAGGTTAAGGAGAAGGGTGCAGTGGGAGTTTTGAGGAAAAGAGAAAAGTTTTGTTGAAGCTGTTGTGATCAATGAGAATACAAATCAATTACGGAGTAGTAAAATTGCCTTGCTATTGTGAGGGCCTGGTTGAAATTAGTTAGCATAAGATTATAGTGGATCCTGTCAACATGGTTTCATGATTTCTTCTTGGCAAATTGATTGAGGACTAGAAAAATAGGGTGTTTGAGGAAATATGAACATGTGTGTTGAAGTCTCCTGGAATGTGAAAAGGATTTGAAATAGAAAGACTAAGCAAGGACTGAATTTAGTGAAGAAAGAAGGGGAATGTCCTAAAGGTCAGTAGACAATAGCTAACAGAATCTGGTTTAGATGGTAGATATGGATTGAGTGACCCTTAATGGAGGAGAGGTTATTGAGTGATAGTAGTAGAGGGAAAATCTGGAAGTGTCATTGGGGAGCAAAGAGTATTCCAACTCCCCCATCAGAAGCATTGAGATCAGGGGGTTGACAAAAATACAACCAGTATGGAATAAGATGGTTTGGAATTCAGTGTCACAAGGGAAACAATAAATGGGAAGAATAGGAAGAGGCTTAAGATGAAAGTAATAGAACCGGCTTTCCAGAAAGCAAAGTGGATGAAGAAGTCACACTTGGAGGACATTGAAGGGCAGAGTTGATGAAGATGGGAATGAGGAAGCGATTAGTTGAGGTTGGAAGATTGTTCTTTGGATAGGGAGAATAGGAAGGGATAAGAATGTATTAACCATTGGGAATGAATTTAGATAGAGTAACAATAAAGTCTGCTGATGAAGGCTGGGGTTTAAAAGGTTCACAGACAAGCTGTGTCAGCACAGCCTTCAACTGCTCAACCCACTGTATTATTGTGAATTGGGAAAAGCCTGTCCAGGTTGTGGCCTTAGCCCCATTGTGCTTTCGAACTAGTTTGGAAACCTAGGGAAGAGACATGAGGCTAATTCTTCAGTGACTTGCTAGACTCGACTTTGCCAGCCAGAAGGATCTGCTTGCTGTTCTACTCTTGAGCCTGCTCAGAAGCCTAATTAGGAGGCAGGAGGGGTTAACCTTGATAACTTTTCCTTCCTTGACTTTCATGATACTGATTGATTCTCCTCCAACTTATCTAACCACTTCTCTAACTTTTTTGCTAGTTCTTTCTCCAAATGTTGATGTTCTCCAACATTCTATCTTTAGTCCCCTTCTCTCCTCTCTCTCCCTTGTTGATTTCATATAATATTAAGGTGTTAATTGCCTGTATGTTGCTGACTTCCAAATTTTGATCTCTAAGCCCTCTTTTTTTGGGGGGGCGGGGCAATGAGGGTTAAGTGACTTGCCCAGGGTCACACAGCTAGTAAGTGTCAAGTGTCTGAGGCAGGATTTGAACTCAGGTTCCCCTGAATCCAGGGCTGGTGCTTTATCTACTGCACCATCTAGCTGCTCCCTTATATTATATTTCAATACATTTTATTCCTTCTGGGTTGCAAGGTCCTCAAGGGCAAGGCTTTAATTAAAAAAAAAATCCACTCAGATTGTCTGGCACTAAATTTGGCAGGCAATAGTAGATACCTGATAAACACCTGTTAAATAAGTGCTGAAAAGTCAAGCTCACAATGACAGATACTGTTGTTATTGTTTGATTCCAGGTAGATCAGAATCTTCGATTCATGATCTTGATGGATGGTGTTCATCCTGAAATGGATACTTGCATCATTGTGGAGTATAAAGGTATGATATACTTAAATCTTTTCAACAATGAGATGTATTGTCCATAGAAAGTATCACAGGAACTTTGTATAGATTTTAATCAAGTGACAGCTGCAACCTTTCTCTTTTCTTTATTTTTCTTATTTTTATAAGGTAGAATCTATTGCAAACTCTCTCTCTCTCTCTCTCTCTCTCTCTCTCTCTCTTTCTCTTTAGTTGTATTGGGTGGTATACATTGTAATCTTAGCCCAAAGACTACTTTGTTATAGTAGGCAGATATGCTATGGAATAAATTCCCAAAGATTGGATTTACTCAGCTGCTCAGGTGTTAACTGTGCCTAGCTCTTTTATGTTTCATATCAGACCTTTGGCACTTTGCTTTGTATACTAAAATCAGTGGCCAGCCCTTTTGTTTGACACTGTAAATTCAATTCTATCTTTTTGAAAGGAAGAAAAAAAGGTATAACAGTAGCATTCATATTTAAATAATGCTTTAAAATTTGCAGAGCACTTTACTCACAACTACCACCTGAGGTAAGTACTATAAGTATTATCGCCATTTAACAGATGTGGAAATTGAGACAGAAAGGTGGAATGATTTATCTAAATAATACACATAGTAATATGACTAAGTTCAAATCTTTATCCAGGATTTTAAAAAGGTGTGTCTTGACTTTGTCAGGGACTTTCCACTGTACCATATTGTCTGTTTTTATTATTATTCATATACAAACATTTATCAAGTACCTTCTATGTGCATAGATCTGTGCTAGGTGTTAGAGAAACAAAGATGAAAAATTATATGATCCCTGCCCCCAAGGAACTTACAGTCTATTAGAGAGAGAGAGATTTCTGGGGTGGAGCAAAGATGGCGGAGGAAAGGCAGTAAGCTCTCAAAACTCACAACGCGATCGCTCCAAAAATCCTGCAAATAATGCCATAGGGAGATAGAAAAAAAATAAGGATTTAATGAGGTAGAGATGAGGGGAAGAGAGAAGATAGAGGCAGAAAAGGACAAAGCTAATAATAGCCCAGTTATTATTCTAACTTCACTGGAACATTGACTATATGGAAGAGACTGATAAGAAATAAAGCTGGAATGGTAAGTAGAAGTACTAAATGTCCAATAAGGACATGACATAGTGAAAAGAGCCCAGAAGTAGTAATCAAAGGATCTGCCTTGAAAGCCCAGCTCTGCTACTTATCACCTGCATGACCTTAGACAAGTCACTTACCTCTCTAGGCTTCAGTTTCCTCATGGATCTCTTACTCATTCCCAATGAGGGGCAGGACCAGGTGATTCCCTCCTAGCAAGTGTGCAGCAAAAATGCATTTGTACTTCATTTCAGAAGCACAGAGAGCCCCTCTGTCCTCTGTCCTCTGTTCTCTATAGTGGCACTCATCATTTGCCATGATGGGGTCACTGATTCCACTAACCAGTGGGAAACATAATTTCAGTTGTTCCCCCACCTCTTCGGTGGTGATGGGTTTGTGCAAATCTAGTCATACTCTCACCTGATTGCCTGGAGTTCCACCATTTGGAAATAGCTACTGTCTAGAGTGAAGGGTTCAGTCATGTTAAGAGCTTTGTCAGGGGCATGCCCTAATCAACACAGCCAGCCTATTATATAAGGAAAGAATTTGTTGACTTGAAAAATCAAAATATAATAAAGATTTTAGCCTTGAGCTTTCCACCCACCTTGGTTTTTGGTTAATTTCTTAGGCTTATATAATGACTTACAGTTTACAACACATTGTTCACATATGTAATTTCTTTTCAATTCTCATAAGACAGGTATTATTATCCTCAAAATATAGATAAGGAAACTGAAGCTCAAGGAAGTTAAGGAATTTCTCCAAGATCATTCTAATTAATGGCAGTCAGGCCTAGAATCCTGATCTTCCAGTCAAGTGTGCTTCCCATTAAATTAGCATTTCTCCAACCAAGTAAGTTAACCTTCACTGAGAGATTATTAAAGCCCTTAAGTATAAGATGGCACTTGAGGTGAGTCTTGATGGGGACCAGGGATTCAAAAGGTATAAAAGAGGGAGAAAAACACTTTAATCATGGTGGAAAAATCTATGCACATACACGTGAGAGATAGAATATTGATACTACTCCTGCTTCTGGAAAGGGTGCATCATTTCATTGCCCCATTGCTCTTGACTATGAGCTTTTTTTTTTTTTAGTGAAGCAATGGGGTTAAGTGACTTGACCAGGGTTACACAGCTAGTAAGTGTTAAGTGTCTGAGTTCAGATTTGAAGTCAGGTCCTCCTGACTCCAGGGCCAGTGCTCTATCCACTGTGCCACCTAGCTGCCCCTCGACTATGAGCTTTTAAAGGGTGATTTAGTGTTAGCATGCCCAGACCTTAGGATGGTGCCAGGCATATAGTGCTTAATAAATATTTTTTCTCTAATCCATTGATTTAGAGAAGTCTTTTTTTTGTTTTTGCTGGGCAATGAGGGTTAAGTGACTTGCCCAGGGTCACACAGCTAGTGTCAATTGTCTGAGGCTGGGTGTGAACTCAGGTCCTCCTGAATCCAGGGCTGGTGCTTTATCCACTGTGCTACCTAGCTGCCCCCAGCAGTTCTTTTTTTTTTTTTTTTGGTGAGGCAATTGGAGTTAAGTGACTTGTCCAGGGTCACACAGCTAGTAATTGTTAAGTGTCTGAGGTCAAATTTGAACTCAGGTCCTCCTGAATCCAGGGCCAGTGCTCTATCCACTGTGCCACCTAGCTGCCCCTAGAGCAGTCTTAAAGATAGATTGTTAGGTTTATATTATCATCCACTTCTTTCTTTTGTCCCTGCAATTGATTTTGCTTATACAAATTTGATCTGGCCTATTCCTATAGTATGTATCTCTCTGTTCCTGCCTCTTCCCTTCTAGTTTGAGAACAACAATACAGAGTTGAATTGACTAACCATAGCCTTAGGATGATGAAGGGGAAAAGTGGTATAAGTACAGGGGTGAAGGGACAATAAGGGAAAATAAATAGGGATGAAGTGACTGGAGGCTGCATTGGTGATGGAGAGGATGAAACACCGAGAAAGAGAAGAGGACAGGAGATCATGGGCATATAAAAGAATTTCACACATCTGGATAATGGAAGTAGAATGCTTGTGGGTGATGATGAGATCAAAAGCATGACTACCTTTTGGCTGAATTGAGGTGAAGTGAAGATGCAGATGATGGGAGTTCGAAAAGTTGGTAAACTGGGAAGCCAAAGTATTTGAGGGAACATCAGTGTTTATATTGAGGTGCCTAAACTTAAGAGCTAATGTTAGGGTAGATAGGAAGACTATGATTCAAGTATTGAACCCCTTGAGAAATGAAGGAAAATTATCTGGGGGCTGGAAGGTAAGAGCTACCAGGATCATAATACACAAATTCTTTAGCCTGGACTTTAAGGATATCTGTAATCTGGCTCCAATGTACTTTTCCATTCTTAATCCATAGTACTCTCATTCAAACCCAGTGTCTTCCAATAAAGTTGAATTAGGTTGTTCCCTAAACTCCACTTTCCATCTCTCCTTCCCATGCATTTGTACAAACTGTACCCTGTGAATGAATGAAAAATACTTCCTATTCATCTCTGCTGCTCAGAATCCTCTGCTAAGGCTCAAGTCATCTGCTACCAGTTCTAAGAAGCCCTGCTTGATAGCTCTAGTTTGTTAGTGTGCTCTCTCTCTCTCATCAGATGACCTTGCATGTTGTACCCCACCCCCCATAGGAGCAAAAGCTCTCAGCAGGCAGGGATGGGTATTATTGTTGTCTTTGTACTTCCCTGTCCTCCCCCCTATGCTAGCATAATGCCTTGCACAAAGTAGACCCCGGATAAATGTTTGTTGAGTTGACTAGAATTACATTAAGGATTCAGCCTTGAGAATATTGCACCTTCTATTTTTGCCTAGGTCATAAAATCCTCAATACAGTGGATTGTACCCGACCTAACGGGGGAAGACTTCCTGAGCATGTTGATTTGATGATGAGTGATTTTGCTGGAGGAGCATCTGGCTTTCCAATGACATTCAGTGGTGGAAAGTTTACTGGTAACTTAAACTTTTCAAAAGTAGATACATGTACTCTCTAAAAGAATCTTTTGTGTATGTGTTTATGGGATAGAAAAGCTCTGAACTTGGTTAGCCAATTTCAAATTGAGACCGTTTGTGAACTGATGATGTCCTCCTCCTTATTGAAATGTGAGCTTTCATCACTACAGGATCACAGATCTAGAGCAAGAACACAGATCTAGAAACTTAGGGACCATCTAGTCTAACTTCTTTGTAAAGATGAATAAATTGACTCCCAAAGAGGTTAAGGGTCATAGAGGGAATAAGTGGCTGAGTCAAAACTGCCATAGTCAGAGCTGAGGTCAGCTGATTCCAGTGCTTTCCACTGTGTCCCTCTATGGAAAGAAAAAGAGAAATACAACATCAGTTGGCAGCTGGTCTCAGGAGACACACATGTGTCATTCTCTCCACCTCTAATCCCACAAAACATAGCTAAAGCTCCAAAGCAGAAGCACAGACCTTCCAATTTAAGCTGTTATAGATTGCTCCCTGTTCTTTCCTCTGCTGTTCCCACATATACCCTAAAAGAAACATGTTAAGGTCAGTTACCAAAGTAAGATCTCCCTTCAAAGCTCATGCTTAGACAACATGGAATTCTTCCACTCCTCTACCAACATACACGCATGTACATACTAATCTACCTAGAGATGTTCCTACTGTGAGTGGGTTGGCTCTCTTTTCCATTGCTGAGAAGTGAAAGCAAAAATTACTCAGATCTTTTCCCTTGGCTTCTATTTCTTTATTTCATTCATCCATCCATTAATACATACCTATAATGTGCATCAATGGCTTTGGTGGATGGGGCATATAGAGAACCATGGTATATCATGCCACCAAGAAGCTTCTACTTCAATTGACCTGGTAGTTGGGAAAATCCAGGTCCAAGGTCTGCCTCTAATACCTATTGGCTTTGTAATCCCATTGCACCCCCAGGCAATTCTCTAAAACTATAAATTGCAGGCAGAGCAGGTACCAGTCTTTATTAGTAGAGGGAGTTTCCTCATTTTTTGCTCCATGTGCCAATTAAATCACATTTCTCCTCTAAAATTAAAGACAAAAAAGGAAGCTGGGAAGTGTGGCATAGGAGGATGGCAAAGGACACATTGTATGCCTTCACAGAACATATTTCTAGTGGGACAGAGAAGAAGAGGAGAGATTAGAGAAAAGAGAATTTAGAGCTAGTTATATTATGAGAAATGAAACAAAGTGGGGAATCTAAACTAGAATTAGATGACTTGAGAGGGTGTGATATGACAGAATGAGTCTGAATTTGTATCAGAATACCTGGATTCAAAACTTTGGTCTAACTGATACTCACTACCTCTGACTTTGGACAAGTCATTTCCCATGTGTAGGACTGTTTCTTCATCCATGAAATGAAGGAGTTAATTATATGGCCTCTAAATTCCCTCTCAGCTCTAAACCATTCTCCTTGAATTATATCATTTTAGAGGTTCCTTCTATCTCTGAAATTTTATGAAACAGAGAAGTAAATATAAAGGATTTGAGGAGAGAGATCACTTATATCTGGTGGCAGGGTGGGGGGCAAAATTTCAAGAATTCTTTGTTAATGATATCCAATGGAAAGTGGCAGTCTGGCTTCTTATTTCACTTTTGCCATTCATCTATTTTACTTTCTGAATGGGTTAAAGCTGCAATCAGTTATTAGAAGTATGATTCTTTAAAAAAAAAAAAAGGTCAAGTGAAGAGAAGTATGATTCTTACAGTATGGAAGAGAATTATTAAAACTCTTGTCATTTCAGAGGAGTGGAAGGCCCAGTTCATTAAAACAGAAAGGAAGAAACTCCTGAACTATAAAGCCCAGCTGGTGAAGGATCTACAACCCAGGATTTATTGTCCTTTTGCTGGATATTTTGTGGAGTCCCACCCATCAGACAAGTATGGCTCAGCATTATATTCAATGTCATCTCCTATGAAGTTTTACACTAAAGTAGGTAATGAGTGACTCAAAGTGAAAGAGTGAAAGTTATAGTGGAAAGGGTATTAAATTCATAGCACAGGAAATCTCATTTCAAAAGCTAGATTTTCCCTTCGCTACTTTTATAACTGAGAAAGTCACAACTTCTTGGACTGTCAGTTTCTTCATCTGTAAAACAAAGAGTACTAGCCTAGATGACCTCTAAAGTCCCTTCCCACTCTGCATTTTTTTTTTTCAGGGCAATGAGGGTTAAGTGGCCGCATTTGAACTCAGGTCCTCCTGAATCCTGGGCTGGTGCTTTAACCACTGTGCCATCTAGCTGCCCCCTGGACTAAATTATTCTTATTTCAGTATATAATCTTATGTCCACGTGATTACAATGGACAATAGAAGTCTAGTATAACCACAATGGAAGAGATTATTAGGAATTTTCCCTGTTTAGAGACATTAGCCCAAGGGTAGCTTTTACCTTTGTCCATCAAAGAAAAAAGATTTTTGAAAGAAACAAAACAAAAATTACCTTTCCTGCCATAATACTAATCTACCAGTGTAAGTCAAAGTATTAGTTCCTTCACTGAGAGTGCCCTGCTCATTTACAGGTATATTAAGGAAACAAATACCAAAAATGATCCAAATGAACTCAACAACCTCATAAAAAAAATCTCTAACGTTTCTACATGGACCCCTCAGCCTGGTGCTGTACTAGACCTGGGGAGAATGCTGAAAGATCCTACAGACAGGTAAGATTTAAAATATTAATGGAGGGAAGTATTAATCACCTCTAGCACTGAGTCATAGCTCATCTACTGTGACAATCCCAGATTAGTAATAATCTCTTTCTCAGTGGCTCTCATAATCATAATCATAGTAATAGTAGTAGAAATTAATCTTGAGTGCAACAGAGAAAGTACTGGGTGCGAATCAGGAAAAAATCATCTTCCTGAATTTAAATCTAGCTTCAGCCACTTACTAGCTGTGTGAACCTGAGCAACTCACTTTGTCCTGTTTGCTTCAGTTTCCTCATCTGTAAAATGAGCTGGAGAAGGAAATGCCAAGCCACTCCAGTATCTTTGCCAAGAAAATCCCAAATGGAGTCATGAAGAGTTGGACACAACTAAAAAATGACTGAGCAACAAATTACAGTTATGAAGTGTTTTATAATCATTATTTTATTTGACCCTTCCAATGAACTTGTGAAACAGTATGAATATTATCTACAATTTAAAGATGAAGATAAACGAAATCAGAGTTCAGTGACTTTGCATAAGTCAAGCTAGTAAGAGAGACAGCTAGATTTTGAGCCCAGGTCATCTTCCTTAAGGTTGACTTTTCCCTCTATACTACAATTCATTCATTCATTCATCTGATGAATATTTATTGATTTCATAGTACTGTGCCAGGTCTGGCATTGTCATATTTGACACATAGTCCAATCCATCTACTAAGCACATACTAAGTGATTACTGAATGCAAGAGACTGTACTGGGTGATAGGGGTACAAAGACCAAATGAAATACAGTGCCTAGCCTCAAGGAATTTTTATGGCTGTGCCAACTTATTTCCAGTTTAAAACTATTCTGTGACCATGTAATTTTGCTCATGTTCATCCTGCATCTAATCAATACTTCATTAGTTCAAAGCAAAAGACATTTAATCAAAAAGCATGGCAAAGGGGGCAGCTAGGTGGTGCAGTATATAAAACACCGGCCCTGGATTCAGGAGGACCTGAGTTCAAATGTGGCCTCAGATACTTGACACTTACTAGCTGTGTGACCCTGGGCAAGTCACTTAACCCTCATTGACCTAAAAAAAAAATACCTGAATCATGGACTCCTTTGGTGAAGCCTATAGACACATTCTCAGAATATATATATATATTTTTTTTTTCCAGGCAATTTTTTTGGGGGGGGCAGGGCAATGAGGGTTAAGTGATTTGCCCAAGGTCACACAGCTAGTAAGTGTCAAGTGTCTAAGTTTGGATTTGAACCCAGGTCCTCCTGAATACAGGGCTGGTGCTCTATCCACTGTGCCACCTAGATTCCCCAGAATATATTTTTTAAAGTCATAAAATAAAAAACAAAGAAACTGATCAGATCAAAATCCAGTTATAAACTATTTTTAAAAAAATTCACAAACTCTCTCTCCTGAAATCTACCAATTATGTTTGTTGTAGAAGAACCACTATACATTGTCCAACAGAGAGTTCTTTCCCATGGTCCCACTGGTAGCTTTGGCCCAGGCTTTGGGTGCCCAAAAACCTAAACATAAACAGTCTGTCTTAGATGTCTTTTGCTAGCTCAATAAAAGGGTTTAGAGGATTCAGTATGTGCTAAGTAGATAGTACAGTGGACTCTGTATGCTTCCTGGACCATGTTGTCTCACTGAAAGTTTTAAAAATCTCTCTGAAGAGTAGCCAGTTCTGGAGAGGTGTAGTTCACCTGGTATCTCAGACACTGTAGGCACTTGATGTTGGTTGAACTTGAACACTGAAGGCTTCATAGCATTTGGAGCTACATCTTTCTTTGGAGATAGAAATATTCATATACATATATGTGTATATATATGTGTGTGTATACATATATGTATGTACATATGTGGATATACATATAGAGGAGATGGAGATATGCGGTATGCCGTAAAAAGATTACTTGTATTCCTGTAGACTAGTCCTTTAACTTTAGTCATTGCCAGAATGGAAGTGATGAAACAGTTTTTGTGGGGGAATACAGCAAGAGTAATGGTTTAGACATTGGAAAAACTTGGCTTTTGGAAATGTTGAATGATGCAGATGGAAATCTGGATAGCAACTAGATGTGAATTAGCTATTCCTTGAGTCTGAAGTGACTAGACTATATACAACTCATCTAGTAACATAGTTAGTTATGCTTACCGCTGAAATGGGTCAAATAAATTCTGATATGCAATCATTAAATTTACCTTTTTGTTGCTGCCTCTTCTCTCTTGTCCTTTCCTTTTCCTCTCTTCTGTTCCTCCCCCCTACCCAACCCCCCACGTTTTTCCTCTCCTCTCTTTTCTCACCTCCCTCCCAGCAAGAGCATCATAAACCCTCCAGCTGGAACTAAGATTTATAAAGATTCTTGGGACTTTGAGCCATACTTGCAAACACTAAGTGATGCTATAGAAGATGAAATTTTTCGTCACTCATCCTGGATAAAAGAGTACTTCACTTGGGCTGGATTTAAGAATTACAACCTTGTCATCAGGGTATGGTATTAAGGAGTGCTAATATTTGTCTTCTGTTTTTGATGAACTTCTAATGTGCTTTATAAAGTTTGCATTAGGTTAAAACACCCTAATTCGTTTTCCACCAAGCATTTCTTTTCTTTTCTTTTTTTTTTTTTTAGCAATCTTCTTTTTTTTTTTCAGGGCAATGGGGGTTAAGTGACTTACCCAGGGTCACACAGCTAGTAAGTGTTAGGTGTCTGAGGCTGGATTTGAACTCAGTTACTCCTGAATCCAGGGCCGGTGCTTTATCCACTGTGCCACCTAGCTGCCCCCCACCAAGCATTTCTTGTACACAGCCTGCATTTTACCTTTGTTCATCCTCCTCCTTATGCCCCGGATAGCTTCTTCTGTGACTGTTGAATTTCTGTTTTTCCCTTAAAGTCCAACTGAAATATCACTTCCTCCTTGAAGCTCTGTCTGACCTCTCTTTCCTTGGTGGTGATCTTTCCCCTTTCAGATCTCACATAGCCCTTTGTTTTGTATGCTTTCCCTCATTTCTCCTACTCCCACTTATTGTGTGTTATTGGATATTATTGTTCTCTATAGGTATCACTACCCCTAAAGAACTATAAGCTATATGGGGAAGGGACTGCTTCATATCTAAACTTTGAGTCTCAACTACACTTTGCATCTCTCTCAGTGCCTAGCACTGTGCTCAGAGATACATTAGACACTTAAAGTTGGTTGAACTTGAACATTGTAAACTCCATAGCATTTGGAGCTGCATCTTTCTTTGGAAAGGGAAATATCCCTATATACATCCATATCCATGTATATATCCATATGGAGATAGAGATATATGGTATGTCCTGAAAAGATTATTCTCTAGTCTGCTGTATACTCTTGAAAACTAGTCCTTTGGCTCTACTCACTGTCATCAAGTGATGAAACATATGTTATAGGTGAACATAGCAAGGGTAATGGTTTATACACTGAGGAAAGCTTGGTTTTGGGAAAACAGAAAACCAAGGTTTTGAAGTCTCATATATCAAAGACTTTTTTTTTTAAATTAAAGACTAGGTCTCTCTATCACTCTCAGGCTGGAAGTACAGTTGCCATTCACAGGCTCAGACCCACTGCTGCAGAGGATTTGACCTGGGCTGGTTTGCTTCTCCTTAGGCAGCCTGTAGATACCACTGCTACCTCAAACACACACCAACCTGTGCACTACATTGGTGCCAGACATAGTACACGCACCTCACCAGCTTTAGCTCTACTGAAGCTCAGAACTCCCAGAAATCAAGTATCTTCCCTCATCTTCACTCAGCTTCCTCCATGTATATATATTTATGTATGTGTGTGTATATATATATAGTCATCATGGTGAAGAAGCAATATTCTTAATTCATTAAAATGAACTTTTCCAGCGATCAATTCATTGAAAAGTGTGTTTTAAAAAATACCCACCTATTGGGGGCAGCTAGGTGGAGCAGTGGATAAAGCCCCGGCCCTGGATTCAGGAGGATCTGAGTTCAAATGTGACCTCAGACACTTGACACTAGCTGTGTGGCCCTGGGCAAGTCACTTAACCCTCATTGTCCTGCAAAAAAAAAAAATAATAAAACCCACCTATCTTATTATTAATTTCTCATCCAACCTTGCCAACAGCACAATCTACTTTTTCTTCTGGCAATGGGATTTCTAAGATCTTAATAACCTGATGGTTGTGATGTTTAAAATCTAATTGCTATGATTAAAATCTGAGTGGTCACCTTAAACAAGATTCTTATAGCACCATTCTTTGGGCATTAAGCATTAATTAAAGTATTTAGAAGTTAGCAAAAGAGAGGAAGAACACATGTAGCTCAGAAGGAAAGAGCCTAGCTCCCTGGACCTGCTAGTCCTACCTGACCTCCAGCGGAAAGAAAGATCTCCTTTCCTCTCCAGTGGAAGCTCTCCGCAGGACCGCAAGATGGGCGGTCCCTACACACAGTTCCAAGCTAATTGGCTGTTGGCATTGATTGACATGACTTGCAGGCGGTTCTAGGAATAGATGTAACTTCCAGTTGGTAGTTACATGCTTTCTCCTCAGGGGGGCATTGCCCTGGTTCTCACAATGTCTTTCTCAGCAGAGGGGTGGCACCCTGATTCTCACATGGTTAATAGTTTGCTTTTCTCCTTATTGTTCTCTCGTTTTCATAGATGATTGAGACGGATGAGGATTTCAACACTTTGTCTACAGGATACAACTATTTGGTTGATTTTCTAGATTTATCCTTTCCAGCAGAAAGACCCAGCCGGGATCATCCATATGAAGAAGTAAGCAACAGTTCCCAGCATGCTTGCTTCCTCTGTAAACAGTAACAAAGAATTGCTGATCTGCTATGTATGCCTGTGTGGTTGGAGGCATCCTCCTCCATGCTAGTTTCACTTCCCATATGTAAGCAACCTTTTTAGCAGAAGATGCCTGGGGAGCTATGTAACCTTTGATACCTACTTCCTTTTCTCTCTGTCCTGTGGTTGTCTATTTTCGTGAGTTCCTGGTATCTTTTAAGAATTCTTTACCATCTGTGTTGTTTATGGTTCTAGAGCTGGAAGACACACCAAGGGGCATGTACTTAAAGAGCCCTCAGGTGAGGAAACAGGTTCAGAAAAGCCAACACAGACTTAGGGAGCTTTAACTATTTGCAAATCTAAGTCACTGAACTAAGTAGATGTTGGGGGTGAGGGGCAGCTGGGAATACAAAATCCTATAAGATACAGGTCTTTCCCTCTTAAGGTTATGATAATCCTGACCCAAACATGCAGTACCCTTGACATAAAGGTAAGAATATACCTAATGCAACAGATAGGTTTCTAAATTTTATGTAGATCACATTTCTCCATATAAAATTAAATTTAAAACACTTTGCTTCTTAAAGCAATCCTGTAGTAAATACTTTTATAAGACTCTCACATCTCATTTATTAGTTTGTAAAATCTGGATTTTCATACATAGTACAACCTTGTTATTGCTTTTCTGGTATGTTCAACTTTAAGTAATTCTGATACATAAAAATCCAGGTTTACAAAACCAAATTAGCTTTAAAAGGAGATTCATTCATCTTAGATTATATAAAATGTAACACTCTCCCGCACATACACATACACTTTCAATATTTCACCAGATCTGTGATTTCATTGATGTTGACAATCTTTAGCAATGCGAATTGCAGAGTCCATCCATGACCTTTCATCCTGTCTCTTATGCATGTCTTCCTGAAATCTTTCCATAGGCAATCTACCCAATGTGCTAAGGGCCTTTCTCCAGTTCTCATGACTTTGCATGATTACCAGTGGTATGGACAGACTGTCAGTCAACTGGGTTAAAACTTGATCTTGGGGCAGCTAGGTGCCACAGTGGATAAAGCACTGGCCCTGGATTCAAGAGGACCTGAGTTCAAATGTGACCTCAGACACTTGACACTTACTAGCTGTGTGACCCTGGGCAAGTCACTTAACCCACATTGCCCTTCGCCAAAACAAACAAAAACCACAAAAAAACCCCATAAATGATCTTGTCCCCTGACCAGCCCACTTTCTTCTCTGATTATGCTGTTCATTGATAGCATCCTTTTGACTGTTTCTCTCTTTCAATCAGTCAATAAACATTTAGTAAGCATCTCCTGTGTGTCAGGAACTGTGCTAAGCACTGGGAAACAAAGAAAGATAAAACAATGTGCAAACAATTATGTATAAACAAGCCATATATAAAATAAATTGGGAAGAATCCCAAAAGGAAAGTCACTAGAATTAAGGAGGATCAGGAAAGGCTTCTTGTAGAAGGTAGGATTTAAGCCAGGGGGTAGAGATGAGGAGGAAAGACATTTAAGGCATGGGGAACATGCTCAGAATCTTGAGATGGATTATCTTGTATAAAGAACAGCAAGGAGGCCAACGTCACTGGATCAATGAGTAGGGGGTGGGTTACCATAAGGTGTAAGAATGCTTGGAGATGGGGGGGGCAGATTATAAAGGGCTTTTAAATTCAGAGAATTTGATATTTGGTCCTAGAAATTATAGGGAGCCCTTGGAGTTTATTGAGCATGGTGGTAACAAGGTCAGACTTGCATTTTAGGAAGATCACTTTGATATCTCAGAGGAGGAGGAATTGTAGTGTGGAGAAATGTGGCAGAGAAACCAACCAGCAGGTTACTGCAATAGTTCAGGCACGAGGTGATGAGATCCTGGACCATGCTGGTGGCAGTGTCAGAGTGAGAAGGGAGTATATGTGAGAAATGTTGCAAAGGTAAAACTGAAGGGCCTTGGCAACAGATTGAATTGGGGGAGGGGGAGGGGTTGAGAGGAAGTGAGGAGTGAAGGATGACATGTAGATTGTGACAGTGGGTGCTTAGAAGAATGGTGGCACTCTCAAAAGGAATGGCAGTTAGGAGGAGGGGAGAGTTTGGGGAGAAAGACAATAAGTTACGTTTTTGACATTTTGAGGTTGAGATGTGTATGGGACTTCAAATTCAAGATGTTCAATAGATAATGAAAGGTACAAGTCCAGAGGTCAGAAGAGAGTTACAACTCTTGGTTGGTAATATGTCTCCTTTTCATGCCACTCATAGAGCTGGTTCATCAGTACACACATCTTGGACAGACACTGAAGATAAACACTGGATTAGGCCCAGAAATGAAAAGGAGAAGGGAGAAGGAAATACTTTCAGTGACATTTAATTCTCTTCCTTCAATGAAAACCCATCTTTTGAAAAATATTTTTCTGGTGACACCATATAGCCAAAAGTCATAGAAATACCATTTTCCAATTGAGGATCCCCCAAAGTGAAATATAGAGGTTCAGGCTATCCTTTTTATATTTTTTTTTGGTGGGGCAATGAGGGTTAAGTGACTTGCCCAGGGTCACACAGCTAGTGTCAAGTGTCTGAGACTGAATTTGAACTGAGGTCCTCCTGAATCCAGGGCTTTATCCACCGCGCCACCTAGCTGTCAAAGTTTCCCTTTTTATAGCTGAAATATAATTCCATTTCTAAAAATTCATTTTACAGATGTCTTTTCAGAAATGTATCTACCATGTAAAAAAATATGCCTGTAATACAGACTGTTTGTCAAGCTAAATTATTTCCTATCCATGTGGGATATGTAGTGCTGTTCTCTTAAGAGACAATGTTGTCCTATTCCCCAATACCTGCTTCTATTCTGAATCCCTTTGCTAGCTACAGTGAAAAAAACAAACAAACAAGCCAACAGCTCAAAATTCCTTAGCTTTTAAAAGATCTGCCCTACTCAAAAAAAATTTGAGAAAATGCGTAACTAAATGAAATTGTCAACTCAATGTTTAATTTTACATTTAGCACATTGATTTTAGGCCAGATTAATGATACAATAGAATTTTATTTTATGAATGGTATATAATATATTGGCCTTGTTTGTCTGACATACAGGTATGTGTGTGTGTGTGTGTGTGTATGTGTACATATTATAATGATCCTGTTATGTCATGTCAGTACATAATTCTACTTTTTTAAGGGTTGTTGAGCTTCAGAGTTGTACCTCAGCTTTTGTGAGGTGTAAGGGACTATAACTCTGACTTTTTTTTCTTTGATGCTGCATCCTTGCTCTCTTGTAAAGTCTGATGGTATTTCCTCATAAAGACATGGAGGTAACTAAGGGCTCTTAAAAATTGGGCCAGGTTAGCGTAGGCCATAGCAGTAGGCCATACCAAGCTAAAAAGGAGTCAGGTGCCAGCCTGGAGAACTATTTACATGTCTGTTGTTTTGAGAACCAGACCACTAAGCACTTCAAGTTTAATTACTGGAAGGCTGTCTCCCAAATACTCTTTTTTTTTTTTTTTTTTTTTTTTAGTGAGGCAATTGGGGTTAAGTGACTTGCCCAGGGTCACACAGCTAGTAAGTGTTAAGTGTCTGAGGCCAGATTTGAACTCAGATACTTCTGACTCCAGGGCCAGTGCTCTATCCACTGCGCCACCTAGCTGCCCCCTCTTTTTTTTTTTTTTTAAGCCACAGCAACCCATGAAACCACCTTCTAACATATGGAAGAGGTGAGCTCTGCATTGGTAGAGAGCGTGATTGTAACTGTACCAACATAATCACAAAGTTTCTGAAGAAGAGCGTTCACCAGGAATGTAACCCCCAATTATCACATTGTTCCTAGGAGTAAAATATGAGGTCACTCTCAATCAACAAACATTCATTAAGCATCTGCTATGTGCTGGGAGCAGCTAGGTGGCCCAGTGGATAGAGCACTGGCCCTAAAGTCAGGAGAACCCAAGTTCAAATACGGCCTCAGACATTTACTAGCTGTATGACCCTGTGTGATTCTGGGCACTTAATTCTGTTTGCTTCCGTTTGCTCATCTGTTAAATGAGCTGGAGAAAGAAATGGCAAACCATTCCAGTATTTTTGCCAAGAAAAGCCCAAATGGGATCACAAAGATTCAGGCATGACTGGAAAAAAAACCACCCAAACCCTACTTAACTTAAAATGCTAGGTACTATCTTGAAGCTTGGGGGATATAAAAACAAAAATGAAACTGTCTCCGGCCTCCAGGAACTTACATTCAAGGAGAAACAACTTTAACATGCTCTCTAGAAACTCATTGTTCCCAAATCAGGGCTTTTTTGTACTCAGTTTTAATTGACTATAGTTTCACGGGAAACGAATAGAAACATAGGAAATTAGAGAGAGCAACAGTGCTGAAAGGCCTCAGTTTCCTTACCTGTAAAATGAGAGGCAGCTAAGTGGCTTAATGGATAGAGTCCCAGACCTGGAGTCAGGAAGACTCATCTTCTTGGGTTCAAATCTGGCCTCAGACACACTTCCTAGCTGTGTGACCCTGGACAAGTCACTTAGCCAGGTTCTCTTCAGTTTGCTCATCTATAAAATGAGCTGGAGAAGGAAATGTCAAACCACTTCAGTGACTTTGCCAAAAAACCAACCAAACAAAAAAACCCAAATGGGATCCCAAAGAGTTAGACACTACTGAAACAACTGAATAATAAATGAGAGCATTGGACTTGATGGCTTCCAGCTCGAAATCTGTGATCCTATGACTCAGTGTCCCTGTTTGCTTATTTTGAAAAACAAACAAAATCACAATGGCCAAATATGGTACAGTGGAATCAGGAGACCTGGATTCTAGTCCCGGTTCTGGTTCATCAAAAAAGAGCCAGTCAGGGGCAGTTACGTGGAGCAGTGGATAGAGCACTGGGCCTGGAGTCAGGAGGACCTGAGTTCAAATCTGGCCTCAGACACTTGACACTTACTAGCTGTGTGACCCTGGGAAAGTCACTTAACCCCAATTTTGCCTCACCAAAAATTAAAAAAAATAAAAAGAGCCAGTCACTTCATCTTTTTGAGCTCATTGTAAGATGAAAGCATTGGACAGAATGGAGATTCTTTGGTTCTATTTACTTAGTACAATATCCTTTGCTTAAAGACAAGTAAACAAGGCGGGGCTCAGGGTTCTGCTGAATATACCCTGCCATCGTCAAGGGTACATGATTACACTCTAGGCTGGGAATTGAATACTGACAACAATGTTCTAATTTCTCTCATTACTTAATACTGGGTTTAATTTTTTTAATCATGTGAAGAAAGTAATGTGGGTTAAACGTGGAGCAGCAGGGTCACAAATCAAAACATTGTCAAGGACAAAGTAAAAAAGAAGGGTGGAAAAGAGATTGCCCTAGTAGAATGCTGATCGTCATTCTCCCCCACCCAGGTGCCAATTTCACAGCCTCTTGGCTTGAGGCCTAAGCCTGGCACATGGTGGGGTTCACTTTGCTATTTCCGTATGATGTTCCTGGTGCTCATTGATGGACTGCTGTGCTGACTAGTTACTCTTTCTTTTCTTTCCCTAAGCAGGTATAGAATTTGAGAGTCCTCTTGCCTCAGGCAGGAAGGAGAAGGTGTATGAGTCTGGCCAGAGTTGCTACTTGCCAAACTTTCCGACCTTGGGATTGGAGGTCTGGCTTTTTCTGTCTGTGAGTCTCCTTTAGACACACTTAGCTGGTGGTCTAGGACTTTCTTTGTTCAGCTTCCTACAGAATTCTACCCACCAAGACCTCTCCAAAAAATCCAGCATCAGCCTCCCAAATTGCCCTAGGGTACCAGTTAGCTAGATTCACCACTGCATTTTTTTAACCTTTTATCTCCTGGAGAGCAGGATCATGTTTTTGCCTTTCTTTGTATTCCCAGCACTTTGCACAAAAAACGGCACTTAGTAAGCACTTAAGAAATACTTATTGACTAATTTCAGATATCTCTGGCAAGTATGCAGGTCAACTCTCTTCCCAAGCAAAGCCAGTTTCCAAACTAACATAAGAAAATAGGACCTTCCTTTCACATTCCATTCTCTCGCATTTAACAAATTTAACTGGAATCTTAATGCCCCGTTTCTTCCCTGAATGTTTCTCAGTGTTCAGGGCTCCAGGGCCCCATCTCTGTTGTTTACATTTATTACAAAGTTATTAGCACGCACCTGAATAGTTCTTCCCCCTACCCCTAGCTTAATTCAAACACAACTCTTCCTTGGGTACATAACCTGGTTATGGGGCCTTGGACAAGTGACTTAACTTCTCTGAGACCATTCCTTATCTGTAAATAAGGGATAATAATATCTCCCCTGCCAACTTCACAGGGTTGCTTTAAGGATTTGATGAGTAGATGAAAATTTTTTGTAAACTGCAAAATACTATACAAATGGAAGGTGATGCTATTATTTATGATTATTCTAAATAAATAAGGTAGCCATGTAGCAGAGTTGATAGAGCTGTTGGATCTGGAATCAGGAAGACCTGGGTTCAAATCTAGTCACAAACACTTACTAGTTGTGTGACCTTGAGCAAGACTTTTACCTCAGTTTCCTCACCTGTAAAATGAGAATATTAATAGCACCTATCTCCCAGGATAATTATGAGAATAGGGTAAGATAATCTTTTAAAGCTATTTAAACCAATATAATTTTTTTTTCCTTTTTGGTAAGGCAATTGGGGTTAAGTGACTTGCCCAGGGTCACACAGCTAGTGAGTGTTAAGTGTCTGAGGTCAGATTTGAACTCAGGTCCTCCTGACTCCAAGACCAGTGTTTTATCCACTGTGCCACCTAGCTGCCCCAAGTGTTATTTAAAAAATTATTATTATAAAAGTCATAGGATCACATTGAGATCATTCTTTAGGTGAAGGCTGCTTTACTCCTAATTGAATTATTCCACTCCCCAAATGTGAGTTTCAGGGCAAGGTGATAGCTGAGGCCCAACTAGTATTTTGTAGCATTTGGAGATAATTCAGCAAGAAAACAAAACTTTCAATAAAGCCTTCCCATTCCAGGGCCCAGTTTTCTTTTTCTTTCTTTCTTTCTTTCTTTCTTTCTTTCTTTCTTTCTTTCTTTCTTTCTTTCTTTCTTTCTTTCTTTCTTTCTTTCTTTCTTTCTTTCTTTCTTTCTTTCTTTCTTTCTTTCTTTCTTTCTTCCTTCCTTCCTTCCTTCCTTCCTTCCTTCCTTCCTTCCTTCCTTCCTTCCTTCCTTCCTTCCTTCCTTCCTTCCTTCCTTCCTTCCTTCCTTCCTTCCTTCCTTCCTTCCTTTCTTTCTTTCTTTCTTTTTGAATTACTAGCTATCTTCAGCCATACATACATAAATACAAATACTATAAAAGGGCTGCTATAGCTTTGTGTGTGTGTGTGTGGGGGGGGGAGGGCAGTAAGGGTTAAGTGACTTGCCCAGGGTCACACAGCTAGTAAGTGTCAAGTGTCTGAGACCAGATTTGAACTCAGGTTCTCCTGAATCCAGGGCTAGGTGCTTTGTCCACTGCGCCACCTAAATGCTCCAAAGGGCCCAGCTTTCTATAAAGGAGTTTCCTGAGTACCAAAAGCTAGTTGAAGAGGCTCCCCTCTCCTCTTTTATATATCTAAGAATAAATTGAAAAGCAGTATTGAGTAGGCTTGATATACTAGAAAAGCAAAATGACTGATATCTTCAGATCCATCTTACTCACATGAAAACTTGTTGTATATTATTTTCCAAAGTTTCCAGACTGTCCCTCCATCCAGTTCTTAGAAATTTACCTTATTAGAAACATTGCCTCAGTTGTAGAATCTGGCCTGAAAACATTCTCGTGGTGTGTTTTTTTCTTCTTGTTTTTGCAAGGCAGTCAGGGTTAAGTGACTTGCTCAGGATCACACAGTTAGTAAGTGTTAAGTGTCTGAGGCCTGATTTTAATTCAGGTCCTCCTAACTCTAGGGCTGGTGCTCTATCCACTGTGCCACCTAGTTGCCCCTGAAAATATTCTTGTTGACCAGTAATATTAATAAAAACTCACGTTTGTAAAGAACTTTAAGGCTTACCAAGGACTTTCCAAAAATGCTAATAATCATTCTCCCTGTTTGATTTTTCTCATGATTTTTTCCCCTAATCAGGGATCTGCTCCTAACCTTGACCTACATCGAACTTTATTCTCCCCAAACATGAACTGTAAATTTGTGCATCTGGGTAGGTCCTTTTTGAGCCATCATCATTATCATCATTAGGGATTAAAGTAAGGAGTTCATAAAACATTCCTCACTCCTTATGTGGAGTTGTTATATTTTAGCCCAAGTGAGCTAGTTATGACCAGTCCTGCCAGTGCTTTTGACCTAGTTTCTGTAGAATTGTACAATCCAAAATTCCAATACACTTGAAAATATACTTCCTCTGGCCTTGGCCAAGCTCACAATAAGTAAATATCCTATTGGACTGATATGAGTGGGGAAGCAAATGTAATCATTCCAGCAGTCTGACCTGTCTGGTTGCTTTTAACGTGTTTAAATAGACTCAAGGGGCAGCTAGGTGGCGCAGTGGATAGAGCACAGGCCCTGGAGTCAGGAGGACCTGAGTTGAAATCTGGCCTCAGACACTTGACACTTACTAGCTGTGTGACCCTGGGCAAGTCACTTAACCCCAATTGCCTCACCAAAAAAACAAAAAATAAAAAAATAAAATAGACTCAAACAAAAAGATTGCCTGAGCTGAGATTGTCAGAAAATTTACTGCAATGAAAGTAGACCCTCTTTGTAATATATTGTTAGGCTGCCTTTGTGAGTTGAGGAAGGTGCAAAATTTTATGGTAGCATCAAAACCCCCAAACCATTCACACACTGAGGAAGAGGCTTTTCATTCCTCACATTTTCTAGTAAAGTTCTTTTTATTGTTTAGGCGAGTCCAACTCTTTGTGACCCCATTTGGGATTTATTTAGCAAAGATACTGGAATGGCTTGCCATTTCCTTCTCCAACTCATTTTACAAATGAGGAAACTGAGGCAAACAGGGGTAAGAGACTTAACCTAGGTCACATAGCTACTAAGTCTCTGAAGCCAAATTTGAAGTAGGGAAGATAAGTCATCCTGCCTGCAGGTCCAGCACTTTAATCCACTTGCATCATTTAGCTGCCCCAAGAGAAAAAAAGTAGCTTCAGCAAATATAGACTATTGGTTGAGGGCTCCTTAAGGATAGTGAGTATTTTCTGTATTCTACAAGAATAGAAGTTTCTTGAGGAGGGAGACAATTTCCATTTATGGTTTTTTATCTCTAGTACCTAGCCCTGTGCCTTGACCGTGGAAGACCCTCTTGTAATGCAGGGTTAGCACTGCCTGCTTTATCCACAAAGGGAGAGAGCTGTCACTGGGTTTCTTATTGTCAGGCACAGTTTGAATTGGCTCCAAGTACAATATCTGAGTTAACCTCCAGGTGGTACTCAAACTATCGACTTACATCTTTTCATATATACGTGGAAGCACATGCAAGTAACTCCCTGTGAATAGAGATTGTTTCATTCATTTTATTCGTATCTTCAATGCCTAGCACATAGTAGGCACTTAATGAATACTCATTGATTGGTTGTCACTTTTAAATAGGCTGCAGTATTCCAAATGGCCACCAGAGGGCAAGTTTATAATTCCCCACTCCAACTTCAGCAAGACAACTCCAATCTTGGCTCAAATGCAGATTAATTTAACTCCTGGGTGGGTGGGCTCAGTCTACAGAGGGGACAAAATGAAATATGAAAATATTAAATTTACTATTTATATTTCACTTAGTGCCCCTACCTTTTAGATGAATTCCATTATCTCAGGTCTTTTCCCTCAGCACTTGTAGATACATTTAGTATATTTGATCACAAAACTTTTAATGACATGGAATTAAGAAAGAAGTTAGCAAAAGAAATATAAACTCTTCCCCCAGCATTGCTGCCCCTTACAAGTCTTTGATTTGGTTAGAAAAATGCCTCCCATCATAAAAAGGAGTAGTAGAAAGGACTTTCACCTTCCTACCTCCGCCTCCTCACTCCCCCATGAATTAAAGAAATGCAGGAAAGAGGAAATTGCACCTTCTGGAACTCAGTGGTTCTAAGTGACGCTGGTCATGGATGTGATCCTCACTGCATAGCTTGGCCCCTTGGTTGCCCCCATGTCCAGGTCACCACTGCTGCTTATTGCATCAATTACTGTCTCCAAATTCTTGGTTCTGTCTACAAAAGAGAGGAACACTAATAATTCCAGAAACCATCAATGATCCTTTCCCATGCCAGACTTTGAGAAGAGAAACAGTTTTCTCTCTCTCTCTCCCCGCCCCCTTCCCTCTTCCTCTCCCTCTCTCCCTCCCTCTCTGTCTTTCTCCTTTTGTGAATAGAGGAAAGGTTTTATTTAACCTGATAGAAAGTGCAAAAAAATTCATACCCAATCACAAAAATGATCAAAACAATCCTTGACCTCAAGTAGTCCTCCTCTTCTTTCCCCCACCCTGTCCATATAGTTCCTATGCTTCCCAGAGTATGAGAAAAGGGATAAATACAGGTTGCCCTTTTTCTTCAGCCTTTGAATCTAGCCCATCTGGGGTGGGGAGGTACATCAATTCCCAGGCTTCTCTCAAGAGAACTCACCCTGTCTTTGCTCTGACTCTCAGGGTTCCTCCTCCTGTCTCTATGTGTGTTCTTGGTGAGTGACTGTGCCTTCCACTTGTTCTTATCCCATGTACCTGCTGTCTCACTCTCCCTAGGGAGGGAGAGATCTACCCTTCTCCTCTCCCTAGTCTCCCTATTTTGGTGAATGTTCCATCATCTCCCTTTGAAGGCTGAACCCAAGGTCCAGCTCAAGTGTCTGAAATTCACCATGAAAATGCTATTAACTTCATGATCCTCATTTCTTTACTGTCTTTAGCTGTGAACTTCACCACCAATTCCAGAATAAAAGGCCATTCAATAATAGATGTTCAGAATATGATCAATTCACCCCTTTTCAAAGGAAATACCATGTTTTCATTGAGGAGATAGTAGAAAGGGAGAGAGGAGATTGCCCCAAACATCTGGGTGCATGTCTGGACATACCTTGCTATATCTGTGCATTCCCCTGCCACAACTGGCTATTGCTTCAAGGTTGTTGATGTTCTGGCGGCCAGTACCCAAATGTTAGCACCTACAATGCTGTTCTGTTGTGCATTCCAGATAAGGAGCCGGATTGGTGTTATCAGGCATGTGGTGAAGCATGGGTTACTCTGGGATGATTTATATATAGGATTCCAAACCCGACTCCAGCGTGATCCTGACGTTTATCATCATCTGTAAGTATGAAAATCATCTCCCCCTAAGGGCAATTAGAGGTACACTCACAGATCCAGCCTCATATAAAGGCACACTAGTTGACTATATTTATTTATTTATTTATTTTTTGCGGGGCAATGGGGGTTAAGTGACTTGCTCAGGGTCACACAGCTAGTAAGTGTCAAGTATCTGAGGCCGGATTTGAACTCAGGTACTCCTGAATCCAGGGCCGGTGCTCTATCCACTGTGCCACCTAGCTGCCCCCCTAGTCCATTGTCTCTCATCTGCTGGCTAATACTTGAAACTCTCCTCTTAAAACTTTGTGTCCCTTGACAAGGCTTTGTTCAACCATTAAAAGGGCATGATTTAAGCTATCTGTCACTCACTTACACCTTAACATGAATTAGTTTCATCATTTGTTGTTATTTTCCCCCAAAAGCAACATTCGGTTTTGTTTTCTAAGAAAGCAGGTTTTGATGTTGGAAGATGGATAGATAGTGTACAGGCACTGGACATACTAGGGGAGAGAATACCACAATGGGGGTTGTGGGAAGAGGCTGAGGAAAAGGTGAAGAACAGGGATACTGGGATTTATGAAGATCTACTTAGACTGCTCATGAATTTTGCTTTTGGCTGGAACCCTGGCCAAGCAGAGGAGGATAGGGGATAAATTAAAGGTGGTATTTCTTTTCTGTTTCCTGATTTTCTAAAAATAAACTGGATAAGAATCTATATAGGAGGGGGCAGCTAGATGGCGCAGTGGATAGAGCACCGGCCCTGGAGTCAGGAGTACCTGAGTTCAAATCCGGCCTCAGACACTTAACACGTACTAGCTGTGTGACCCTGGGCAAGTCACTTAACCCCAACTGCCTCACTAAAAAAAAAAAAAATCTATATAGGATATTCCTTTTGGTGACAGTTTTAAATTTCATAATAAAAAATTTTGGAATGGGTCACCTTTGTTCTCTGTATATTGCAAAACAAATGTCCAAAAAAGAGTAAACTGCCTTTCACCAACCAACACATTTTCTGAAAATGCAGGGGCTGTTTGTTGCATCTTTTCCCTTCAAAGTTTCCATTAGGAACCCCTCTCCCCCAAGAACTCTTTTCCAAATGCCCTAGATGACACCTTCAGACAATAATAATACTCAAGTAGTCTTCCAGGTCCTAGTCTGATGCTCAATCATGGTATGGGGGCAACACTGGGTTCTTAAAGATGTATCTAGGGGCAGCTAGGTGGTGCAGTGGATAAAGTACTGGCCCTGGATTCAGGAGGACCTGAGTTCAAATCTGACTTCAGCTGTGTGACCCTGCTTAAGTCACTTAACCCTCATTGCCCTGCCCCCACCCCCCAAAAAGAGATGTATCTAGTTTACTTAAAATCAGATATATCTGTTTCTTCTTAATCATGATAAAAGAAAAACTTAACAGTAATTACATGTAACAGTGTTACATGACTAGTGCACAGAGTATGAGATGCCATAATTAATCTAAGAATATTGCTATATCTTGTATGTAATTGAGGACCAGCTGATAAGCACACCCTAGAGATGTAATGGTATAGAACAATTTTTTTTTTTCAAAGCTTCTCCTATTTTAACTTTTTTCCTAGGTTTTGGAATCATTTTCAAATAAAACTTCCCTTAACACCACCGAACTGGAAGTCTTTTTTGATGCAACAAGGATAGACTACTCCATAGTAAGTCGTTCTGTGGGATCTATTAATTAGGAAAATGCCATTATTATATAACAAGATAGCACAACTTCAGTTTTGTACTATCCCACTCATATTATATTGTATTGTTAAGAGTAATGTTCAGATTTGCTCCTACAAAAATGACACTCCAACACCAGATGAAGAAAATTAGATTTAATTAATATTATAGTACAGGAAAAGAGATATTAGTTTTGCAGCAGCAATAAAGTAAGTAGCCTAAAATCGTAACTATTAAAGCAAAGGCAACCACTATGTAGATATTTAAAGGGAAAATACATCACCAAATCGGGGAAGCACCAACTCCTGGGTCCATTGGCTGGGGGTCCTGGTACAGTCTCCCAGAGTCCCTACTGGGAATATCCCGGGCAGAGTGTCCTCTCCACAGGTGAGACTCCAAAGAGGCTGAGGCTTTACTCTGACTTATAAAGGACTTTAAAGCAAAGTGGCTTGAAGCCACCAATAGCAGCTTGTATGATGAGCTAGTTTTATGACTGGACACCAAGTGAGTTCGTGCAGGATCACTGCCAGAGAAGTTGGAATAAATATTAGTTTCTCACGACATACTCCTGAGAGGGAGCCAACCCCCCAGGACAACTCCTGAAATTGTTTATAGTCCCTAGGAATGGCTAGTTCCTGGGACCTTTAGGCAGTTAATCAGTGAGATATGCCTAGGAGGGATCTAGCCAGGATCCCTGCAGGGTATCCTCCTTCATGTTCCCACTCTCAGTCATTACAGGGGCAATTTCCCACGTTAAGCTATACCCAGAGTTAGCAGAAAACATCTGGGAGTTCATTGAGGGGGCAAACACACACTTGTGAGCTAGGCCTATGCCTGGATGATCTTCTAACATTCATTTACCTTTCACACATAAGTAGAACTTGTGCTTGTAAGGAAAGTGAATAACTTTCAGGAGATCAGTAGGAGGGATGGCAAATAATACTAGAGAAAGAGAGATGGGGAATAAAATGTAGCGCCCAGAGCATTAGGCCAGAAGCCAGGAGACTGGAGTCAGAAGAAGAAATAGTAGTAATAAAAATGTGAAGAAAAAGAGGGACCAGAGAGTTGGGGTGGGGGTGGGGGGCAGCAGCCAAGGGAGTGCAGCATGACAGAGGCCAAAGGAAAAGACAATTTCAGGAAAGAGGGACTATTCAACACTAGCAGATGCTGGAGGATGAAGACTGAGAAAAGTCCATTGTATTTTTCTATTAAGTCATGGGTAACCTTGAAGAGAATAGTTTTAATGAAATGGTGGGGATAATTTTTGTTGTTGTTGTTGTTGTTTTTTTTTGGAGGGGCAATGAGGGTTAAGTGACTTGCCCAGGGCCACACAGCTAGTAACTGTCAAGTGTCTGAGGCTGGATTTGAACTCAGGTCCTCCTGAATCCAAGGCCAGTGCTTTATCCACTGTGCTACCTAGCTGCCCCTGGGATATATTTTTTTTTTTTGGTCAGGCAATTGGGGTTAAGTGACTTGCCCAGGGTCACACAGCTAGTAAGTGTCAAGTGTCTGAATCCGGATTTGAACTCATGTACTCCTGACTTCTGGGCTGGTGCTCTATCCACTGTGCCACCTAGCTGCCCCGGGATAATTTTTTAGGAAGAAGAGAATTGAGCCCATTTGTGGACAGAGAGAAAAAAAGCCAGTGAAGAGAGATTGAAGATACTGGAGGGAGGAAGAGAGGTGGGGAGAGGTATAGTAGATGGGTTTAGGTCCCAGAATAAGAAGGAGGGGATGAGGGGGCAGCTAGGTGGCACAGTGGATAAAGCACTGGCCCTGGATTCAGGAGGACCTGAGTTCAAATCCAGCCTCAGACACTTGACACTGGCTGTGTGACCCTGGGCAAGTCACTTAACTCCAATAGCCCCCCACACACAAACCAACAAGAAGGAGGGGATGAAATCCAGGACATAGATTAAAGGTTTAGCTTTGGAAAACAGAAGAGACACCTTTTGCCCCCAAGGAAGAGTGGGGGGTAAGAAAGATAAAGATACGGAGAAATGTTGGTACTGGGAGGAAAATATGACAACATGTAAAGAAAGAGTAGGCCTGGAAAGTTTGAGCTAAATGATCTAAATCTTTTTTTTTTCTTTTTTCTTTTTTTGATCTAAATCTTTTTAGTAACACAGGAGGTGAGGCCTCCTTAACCAATAGTTAGGTAGGCTAAAAAGAGTATTGGAGGTTTAAAACAAATACTGAGGAGGAGGCAACTAGGTGGTGCAGTGGATAAAGCACCAGCCCTGGATTCAGGAGGACCTGAGTTCAAGTCCAGCCTCAGACACTTGACACTTACTAGCTGTGTGACCCTGGGCAAGTCACTTAACCCCCATTGCCCTGCAAAAAAAACAAACAAAAAAACAAAACCAAATACTGAGAGAAATTCTATACTTGACAAGAGATGAGTTGGATTGGGTTGAAGCTAGCCAGTACATTTTCTTGGTTGTATATAGGCGATAGGGATAGGGTCTGGACCTGTGTGATTACATTGGTATTGGGAACTCCCAGGTGAGGAAACTCCTTCTACTGATTCAGATTGGCAACATCTCTGCAACTTGCAGTCTTAACGAGTTCCCTAAAACAGCTAAGTAAGGGTCATACAGCCAATATGTGTCAAAAGCAGGACTTGAATTGGTCTTCATGGGTTCAACCCCAGGTCTCTATCCATTCTGCCAAGCTACTTCTTGACTATCTAGCGTAGTAGCTTAACAATTTAAAAAACTGAATCAATGTACTTAAAAAAACCACTGGCAACCTAGCAGCATGAGCAGAGAAAGAGGACATGGTTAAAGGTCAAGGAGGCTAGGAATTCTGGGTTGCTTCAGAGAGCAGCATTGAGATGGCTCACCACAGAGGCCAGGCTTAAGAAAAGTAATTATAGAAATAGCCTAATGAATATAGAGTAATAATAATAGGAATAATAAGCATTTATATGGCACTTTGCCAAGTACTTTACTTATGTTATCTCTTTTAGAAAATTAGAAGGGGTCAACAGACTAGAAGCTTGATGAGCTTCCAGATAGAAGCGAGTTCAGTAAGTGTAACGAGGTGGAAATTGTGGAAGGTATAGCTATAGTGGCCATAGTAGGGAAGATCCAAGTTCAAATTTGAGATTTTGGAGGTGGAACAAGCTCCAAGTTTTAAAGTTCAAGATATGCCTATTTGGTAGGTGGCTGAAGTAAAGTGAAATCTATAGGGGCTGCAAGATCAAGGAACTTCAAAAACAAGGTGTGAATATTGAAATACTTTCACTGGGGAGGTATTACTTCTACTTTAGTAGAGGAATCAGCAAAATTCAAGTGTAGAAAGTCTGAATGATTTCATTAATATATCAGAGTGTATCTGCACAAAGCCAGGAGACCGTAAAATGGGACTCATGCTTGGATCTCAAAACATGAACTTTGCACTTCATCTCCCCAAAGGAATACTTTGAATTAAAGGAGAGAGGGAAAAGGCAAAATGTTAGAACCTCAATTATCTTTATTAGAAATGTGGAAGTGGCTAAATTAGGCTCCATATTGTTATTCATGCGTAACTTCTCTAATTTACAGGAATCTCAAGAAACATGAAATGTGAAGAATTTGTTGACAACATCTCCTAAAAAGCCAACTCCAAGATAACACTATTCTCATTAGGAAGCAATTAATATTATCAAGAATTGATTATCATACTTTATATGATCTTCCTTTTGACACACATTTTCTTATATACATATTGATGTAGCTGACATTAACAAATCCAGTGCTTCACAAAAATGTCAATTTCAAGAATTTCTTGGTTATTCAATCCAAAATACTCTGTTCAAATATTCATAAACCAGAAAGAGAATCCATACTTATTGAAAACAATTAGATAAATTATTAAAAAGCAATTGCTGGGGCAGCTAGGCGGCACAGTGGATAGAGCACCAGCCCTGGAGTCAGGAGTACCTGAGTTCAAATCCAGCCTCAGACACTTAACACTTACTAGCTGTGTGACCCTGGGCAAGTCACTTAACCCCAATTGCCTCACTTTAAAAAAAAAAAAAAGCAATTGCTGAATTCCGTTTAACAAACCTGTATTAGAGGCAGCTAGGTGTCAGTGGGTAGAGCTTTGGATTTGGAGTCAAGACCTGAGTTCAAATTTAGCCTCAGATACTTACTAGCTATGTCACCCTGGACTAGTCATTTAACCTCTTTCTGTCTGTCTCTGTTTCCTCATCTGTAAAATGGGGATACAAATAGCACCTAGTTCCCAGGGTTGTTGTGAGTATAAAATAATATCTGTAAAGCACTTAGCCCAGTACTTGGCACATAGCAGGCATTTCATGCAATGCAACTAAATTCAGTAAACATTCAATAAAGCACCTATAGGGTATAAAGCTCCCTCCTAAACACTGAAAGTGAGACAAAGTGAAATGTATGGGAAGTAGAAAGGAGTTCCATAATGGATTCCATAATAAGGTAGAAGTGAGAAGGGAAAATAGAAGAGAAGTAGGAAAGGAATCGCAGGCAGAAATTAGGAGAGGAGCTAGGGAAGGGGAAGGGATCAAGAGTCATAGGAGGAAGAGGAAGAACCTGGAGAAAGAGAACCTGGGAAATAAAAAAAGCAAGAGGCAAGAGACATGCGTGGAAACAGGAGGAAATGGAAAGAGAAGATCTTAGTGGTTAAGAGGGATTATTGGAAGGAAAGGAAACCAATATTAAAAGTTACATTTACATTCGAGGGGAGAAAAAGATTGAAGTGCTATAAAGGCAGATACAGACCATATTTCCAATTTTAATCTTCTAGTCTGAAAAAAAAAAAGAATATTCACAGAGAGTGAAATAGTTAAACTGTGCAATTAATTAATCTAATTAAAAATTTTAAAAAGAATTAAAAACACTGGACTTGGGATCAAAATTATAATTCATTTTTGTTAATTGTAGTTTTTCTAGTTATGTTAATTTATGTTTCTTCAAAACAACCCTTGAGGCAAATAATATTACTCCTATTTTACAATTGAGAAAACAGCCTCAAAAGCTGAATAATTTGCCTGTCATACTACTATACTAGTAAGTGTTGAAGTTGGCATTCAAACCCCACATCTCTTATTCTCTCTGCACTATACACTACAGCCCTAAATTTAGATTCAAGGTCTATGTCTTGCTAGCTTTGAAACCCTGGTCAAGTCATTGTACTTCTCTCAATTGACTCATCTGTATGATTAGGATAATGGTACTTGTTCCACATGCCTCAGAGGATTTTGGTGATGAATACATGTCCAGATATATGCAAAGTGTTTTATCAATCTCAAAATACCTCATCCATGTGGCCTACTATCAATCTAATCACATAATTCTTTTTTCCCTAGTGAATTTTATTTATTTTTATTTTAAAAATATTTTATTTTCCCCCAATTACATAAAAAGACAATTTTAAACATTCATTTAAAAAAAAAACTTTGAATTCCAAATTTTCTCCCTCCCTCACCTCTCCTCTCCCTGAGGCAGTAAGCAATTTGATATATGTTAGACATGATTCTTTCATAAAAATTATGTAGTATTTTATTTTTTCCCAGTTACATGTCAAACTAATTAACATTTATTAACAAACATTAAACATTTATTTTTAAAATTTTGAGTTCTAAATTCTCTCCCTCCCTCTCCATCCCCCAATTTGACATAGGTTATACATGTGCAGTCATGCAAAACATTTCCATAAGTCATGTTATAAAAGAAAACTAGACCCCTCCCCCCAAAAAGTCCAAGAAAAATAAAATTTTAAAAAGTAGCCTTCAATCTGTATTCAGAGGCTATCAGTTCTTTATCTGGAGGTAGATAGCATTTGTCATCATAAGTCTATTGGAGTTGTCTTGCTTAGATCATTGTATTGCTGAGAACAGCCAAATCATTCACATTATTGTTGTTACTGCATCACATGATTCTTTTTGTTTTGTTTTGTTTTTGTTTTTTGGTCATCACATGATTCTTAATCACTGTCCAGACTGAGGAGAGATTTGAAGGAAATAAGGTAAAACTAGACAAAGAAAATCATACACAGAAACACTGGATCTTCAAACTTGTACTGGTTTTTACCTTTTTTTTTTCTTGGATCAAATTCTTTTTTGTGATCATATACCCAACTCTACATGCTGTAGTCAGTGAGAGCCACCACAAGGAGATGGTGAAATCTATCTTCTAAAATGTGCCTGGTTCCAGCTTCTCAGCAGTCATGGGACTGAAATTGATTGTTTATGCTTTATTATGACAAATACATAAATTATTGGTTTATTGAAGGACTTGTAGGTCTTTGCTTGGAATCTGGGGATTCTGCTCTGCGATTAATCCACAAGGCAGCTATCTTATTTATTGAATCATAAATCTGTACCAATGAACTGTGTAATAAAATATATGACAAAGCTGTGTGACATTTTAATTTTTGTGAACTCCCTCTCTGGAGTTTAGGTTCTTCATCTATAAAATAAAGTGATTTTACCAGATGGTCCCTAAGGTACCTTCTAATTCTAAATCTGCAACCCCACCCAATTACTCCTCACTTTCCCCACCTCCTTTTCTTTTGTTCCTGACCATTCCTCATTTTAGCACACTAACTTGCCTCATATCATTTCTCTGACCCCATACAAGTGAAATCACGTTGAATGTGATAAATTCAGTTCGATATACATGTATTAAACAGCCACTGCATGCACAGGATGTGGTGTTCAATGCCTTAGGAAAAAATGAAGGTACTCATTTTTTAATCACTATTGTCATTTATATTTGAGAGAAAAATTAGTGACACTGGCCTTGGTGATACAATACCAGAGTTTGAGTCCTAGCTCCATTGCTTAGTTGCTATATGACTTTGGACAAGTCACTTCATATCTCTGGGCCTCATTTTCTTTGGAGGTAATTTGGAGGTCACAATTTTTACTACCACTTATTTCATAGGATTGTTATAGGGAAAGCCCTTTGCAAAATCTTGTAGAGCTGTGTGAGAAAATAATTATTAATGATCCATTTCTAGGGGAGACCCAGAGATCAGTTTTATTGCTCTCCCTCACTCCAAAAAGTCCAGCTCTTGCCTGGGGTGAGCCCAAGGGAGCAGGGGAAATGGAGATTGATTCTTTTGTTTAGCTAAGTAAAGAACTACACCTAGACACTGAAATTTGCCCTTATACATACTCTCTAGACTACCTTCAAGTCATGTCAATCAATGGAACTGAATGATGCTATAACCAATTGGCTTAGATCAATGTGCAGTGACCCACCTCTATCTAAGGAGGATAAAACCTTTGGCCACATCAAGGTCAGCCTCTTTTTGCCCTCTCCTACCCCGCTCTATGGCTTCACTCTTACTTGAGGACTATGTAGGTGTGAAGGCCTGAGACTATGAGAAGTTAGGGAGACACATGGTTAATTCTTTACTAGTATATATGATATTAATAACAAATGATTACTTCCAAAAATGGGTGTAATGGCCATTAATATATAAACAGCCAGGGGCAGCTAGGTGGCGCAGTGGATAGAGCACCGGCCCTGGAGTCAGGAGGACCCGAGTTCAAAGCCGGCCTCAGACACTTAACACTTACTAGCTGTGTGACCCTGGGCAAGTCACTTAACCCCCATTGCCTTACTTAAAAAAAATATATATATATATATACACACACACACACATTAATTTATAAAATACAATAGCAACAATAATTTTTTCCTTTTTTTTTTTTTTGCGGGGCAATGAGGGTTAAGTGACACGCCCAGGGTCACACAGCTAGTAAGTGTCAAGTGTCTGAGTCTGGCTTTGAACTCAGGTCCTCCTGAATCCAGGGCTGGTGCTTTATCCACTGCGCCACCTAGCTGCCCCAATAATTTTAAAAAACATAGTTTGTTGGTTTGTTTTTAAGAACACTTTCCCTCCACACATAATTCTTTATAATTTCAATTACTTATATATATTATATATATAATACATACTATATGATATTATATATAATCTATATGATTATATACTACATGATACTGTATATAGTCATTCCTATTCAGAAGGGATATCCACAGAAAGCCTTTTTCAAACCGTGATTAGCCAATAGTAACTTCATTTTTAAACTGAATTATAAAAAACCATAATATTAGCAAACAAAAATGAACAAACAAAATAAAAGAGAAGCGCCAAATAAAGCTATATGATCTGAACAATTTTCAAGCTCAAAAGAAATCTCTGGCACAGTGGATGGAGTGCAGCCTTGGAATCAGTAACATATTTATTTGATCCCTGCCTCTGATACACTGGCTGTGTGATCTTGGATAAGTCACTTAACTTCTCCATGCCCCCCCAGGAAATTTGTCTCCTTAATGTCTCTCACATAAGACACTCCATCTCCAGACTCCAGGCTTTTTCACTGACTCCTCCATGCCTGAAATTCTCTGCTCCTCATCTCCAACTCCTGGATTCCCTGACTTCCTTCAAATCCTAGTTACAATCCCACCTTTTACAAGAAGCTTTTCCTGATCCTCCTTAAAACTAGGGCCTTCCTTTTGTAGGTGACTCCAATTCATCCTGTATATAACTTGTTGGTACTTTGTTTGTACACAATCTCCCCCATTAGACTGTGAACTACTTGAAAGACTGTCTTTTGCCTTTCTTTGTATTCCCACCCTGGCAAGTAGTAGATAATACATATTTATTAACTATCAGACTATATGCTACAGAAAAGTTGCATATGTGCATTTGTGGAGGTAGATTCCATACTAGGAATTCTATACACTAATGAAATTACAGGCTTGGATTCAACCATATTTACATATTTAACAATATATACAAAATCTAACAATATTTACAAATTTAACAAAATAATAAAAATAAAAATTAATTTAATCAATTTTCTCCTTGTTCCATTTTAATTTATTCAACATATTTACACCACACTTCCTTTCTGTGTACTTACAGTTACTCTGGGACAAGAAAATAATAAATACGGCAAATAGTGTATATGTAATCCATTGGGAGCTGTAATGAAGTCATTCTGTCAGCAGGTGGCAGAAGAATTCCATAAGACAAAACCATGATGGCCAGTGGCCTGGTCTACCTTTGCACTATTTAAGAGGGTGCTATTGGAAGGCATCGAAAGACCCACGTGGCATGTTCGTTTTGGACTTTATTTGCCTGTAAGTTTATCATGGAACGAGTATTCAGAAGGAAAATAGGATGAATTCACTGGAATTTGTAACTCCAAGCACTCAGGTGCAGAAAATAACAGGAGGCTTTTGTGTGTGTGTGTGTGTGTGTGTGTGTGTGTGTGTGTGTGTGTGTGTGTGTGTGTGTGTGTGTGTGTGTGTGCAGGTCAAGGAAAATTTTTGGAGAGCATCTCATCTGGTAGATCTGATTGGTACACCTTACTTTTCCCCAAGTATGGACCAGAAGAAGATATTCTCTGGATTTCTGAAGTCCCTTTCACCTCCAAATCTATGGTCTACCTCCACAACATAGACTAAGCATATTCTGTTATGTCAGGCTGCTAGATAGATTTTCCAAGGACATTATGCCAGTCCTACTATCTAGACCCTTGCAGGAAGTATAGGTTAAATCCTAGGCCAAGAAGCAAAAAGTCTTTTTTGCCTTCTGGTCAGATCATGGCATCTGCAAGGGACCTTAGAGATAATTGAATCTAGCCCCTTCATTTTACATTTTATACAAGAGAAAACTAAGGCCCAGACAAGTGAAGATCACACAAATAGCCATCCTTTTTAAGAATAATGCACAAACCGGGGTAGCTAGGTGGTGCAGTGGCTAAAGCACTGGTCCTGAATTCAGGAGGACCTGAGTTCAAATTCAAACTCAGACACTTGACACTAGCTGTGTGACCCTGGGCAAGTCACTTAACACCCATTGCCCTGCAAAAAAAAAAAAAAAGGAATGCACAACTGAAAACAGCATCTCCAGTGACTGGGATGGGGGGACTAAAACCTTTATTACCATTTCCATAAGGTGTCCTGGTCAGTGATAGTACATTTGAAACCACCATCTCAAATGGCTCCAATCTCGGAAAAAGGTACATATCTTATACCCTGTTCCCTCAAACTGGCCTAATCCTTCAAATTCTCCAAAGTTCAATTCAAGGTAAACTTCACCCAAAAAAACCTTTCCCTGTCTGCTACAATCCATCTCTTCCTTCTTTGACCCCTTTCTGTAGCCCATTTATGTTTGTCTCTAGTAGTTTTAGGTGCTGATCTTTTCTCACAGCCATTTGTGATAGCCCCTTGCTTAATGCTGAGCACAGAGAATATGCTCAAATGTTGGTTGATATACTTTCTCTGACTGAATTATATCAGGTACTCATGATATACTCATTTGTCCTGGCTAATCAATTCAATTCTAAAATCATATACTACTAGAGTTGTATGGAGAAGGGAAAGAGAACAAGTATTTTTAAACACCTGCTTTGTGCCAGGCACAGTGCTAAGTGCTTTACAAATGTTATCTCATTTGATTGTACCGAACTTCCAGTCCCACTCTCATTTTACAGAAGAGAAAACTAAGGCCTAGAGTGGGAAAAATAGAGGAAGACTCAGTGCAGAGTTCTCCCTGCTGACACGACATTGACCCTTGAAGAAGTCACTAGTAGAAAAATAGATGCAAGACTCATGCAGCTGCCAGTGAAAATGGCTGAATCCATGCATCTGAACTATGTCCAGGAGCTCTGAGATTTGGGAAAGCTATAAATTACTTAAGGGCTGACCAAGATGGGGAGGAACTAAAGGCATATAGTATGATGTATCTGTTTTATAATATTTGGCTTATTGCCTTTGAATCTATGGTAATGAGTAAAATACTGTATACAGTCAAGATATCCTTTAATGGTAAACTCCATTATGTCATGCTGACTCAATTAGGATCCATTGAAACATAAGCAAAAAGTGAAAAGGACAGTTTCCTGTTGGATGAGGGCAGAGTCAAGAGATTAATTGGATAAATTCACATGGATCACACCCCTATGATAATGAGAAGGGCACTGTCACCAACAAAGGGGGTAAGGGATAGAACCAGTCAGCTCTCTGAGAACCCCAGAGAACTTGACTTTTTCTTTGAGCATCTTCTGGTAATGGGTGGAGGCCATAACCACCAACCACCCCAACACTTCCCTAATTTAGATTACCAACACCTGTGTCCTCATCACTGAAAAGGCAGTAGCTAGTCTCATGGTTTAACAAGAATTTCGTATTTATTCATTCATTCATTTGTTTATTTGTTTGTTTGTTTGTTTGTTTATTTATTTATTTATTGTGGGGCAAAGGGGGTTAAGTGACTTGCCCAGGGTCACACAGCTAGTAAGTGTCAAGTGTCTGAGGCCAGATTTCAACTCAGGTACACTTGAATCCAGGGCCAGTGCTTTATCCACTGCGCCACCTAGCTGCTCCCTGTTTAACAAGAATTTCAATGTTTTAAAAATATTACACATTATCAAATAAAGTTTTTTCATTGCATTTTGGGTTTTTTTCCCCTGGGGAAGGTGAGAATATTGGCTGGGTGAGAGCATGGCATGAGCTGCAAATGAATGTCTCTTAGCACATATGTGTACGGTTTTTGCCTTAGTGTAGGAATCTCAGCAGATGAACTGAAGATTTTTTTCCTTCTTTCCAAGCCCTGGCCCACTCTCTCAACCCACTTGGTCAGCCTGTGTGCTAGTTGGGAACAGATTTTCTTTTGGATAGTTCTTAGGATTGGGGATGCATACAGAAGTAGTATTTGCTCAGCTGAATCAAGAAGTGCCTGGATGCTTTAGATTCTTGGAGGCTTCTAAGAGTTGGATCAAGTCAACAATGTTCGTTTAGGATAACAGGAGGTATCCATTTTTTTTTTCATTCTGAGGATCCTACTGACTTATTTCATTTAGATTGCTTAAATTGGTGCATTAAAAGTTTGCTGTTGAATGGCACTTTCCCTTTTATTTACTTAGCTAAGCTTTCTTTTCTGTCACCTGGCTTTAATTTAGCAGTTCCCCTTCCAAATGTTAAAACTCTCTGTGTGACTGTTTAGTGCAGTTGGTTTGTTCCTAAGGCTATTTGAGACCACAGTCAGCTCTCCACAGACCCCCAACCTTGAGCAGCTGTTTCAAAAAGGCAGCACTGGGTTAGGGTGTGTATGAATCAGTGTAAATACAGAATATCATGTTGTTCAGAGGTCGTCTAGTCCAATCCCTTTCTTTTGCATTGAGGGAAATTGAGCCCTCCCCCCAACCCCCAAAATGAAATGACTCACTCAAGATCATGTGAATAAGTCAGGAACAGACTTAGAATTAAAACCCAGGGTCATTTGACCCTAAATCCAGTGTTCTCTCCACTATGACAGACATGTTGTTTTCCTCATACTTTTGGGACCAAATCACCCTCAAATTCTAATCGATCCCACCTACTCTACTATTTAACATGTTTAATTCATTCCCTCTATCAGTCCTCAGCCCACTATGAAGGTGCTACTAATAGTGGGTCAATATTTTAATTGTGCTTTCCCCATTGCCTGTGGCCACTGGGTTTTCACAATTCTTCCAGCTATAGTCCTTTCTCCCTATTCCCTAGTAGTAATTATTCTAAGCTCTTCTTTTTATATCCTTGAATTATCCCCTTAATAATTGCTGCTTTCAGGCACTGTGGTCTTTGTTGGGAGAGTTCTCCCCATTTCATCTCCTTGGAGACTTGAAGTGATCCAGTCAATAATGCAAGGAACTGTTTACTACCTCATCACATTCTTCTCTTCCTACTACTATCTGTTGACCCTGAGGTAGAACACAGGAAGCATGACTAAACCTGAGTGAGGGATCCTTTAGTCTTGCTTAGTCAGTGTTGAAACAGATAGTTATAATCCTGTTAGGCTGGGCTGGCCTTGCAAATAGCATAGTAGATGGTGTGGTCTGGGACAAGGTCCCTGGTTATTGCCCCAAAATAGCACTTGAATGCATCTTAGTTCCTGTAATTCAATCCCGAGAGATTTTTTTTCTGTCCCCTATTAAAATTAAAATGACCCTGAGAGGGGACATGAATTGACAACCAACTGACAGTAAAAATTTAAGGAACTGGGACCTAGAATAAGGAACTGGGTGAGAAGAAGAGTACCAGGAGGAGAGATAGAAGTGCTGAAAAAATGAGATCAGTAGAAGAGCCCAGCTCCTAAATAGATATAGAAGTTGGCTTGGGGTTGGGTTGTTTGTGTTTTTGGGGGGGGGGTAGGGGAGGTTGGGTTTTGTTTGTTTGTTTTTGTATCAGAGACATCCCTAAAGGTTATTTCTGACTTTCAGAAATTATTTCTGGTACCTTTGGCAGATAAATTGTAGGGTGTTCTTTTTTTTTTTCTGTTTACACCACTAAATACTATAGTTATTTGATTATTACATTTTCTTGGTTCAGAGTCAAAATCCAGATCCCAGCATTGCAAACATGGATCCTTCACCCATCCTGTAATTCATCCTGGTAGGCAGACACATGCCTGGGGCAAAAGCTATTAGAACATCACAAAAGAGGTTGTTGGTGGTGGCAGTGATTGTAGTAGTTTCCATCTACTTAGCAGCCTGACTATTGGCCAGACTGGTGAGAAATTTCTACGGTTTGGAAAGTATTCACATTCACCTGCAAGACTAAATTCACTTATCAATTCTTAGGTCAGCTCTATGTCATAACTGCTTGTTCATTTCTGTGAGAAATAATTACTAATAACCAATATCTTGGGGGGCAGCGACGTGGTGCAGTGGGTAAAGCACCAGGCCTGGATTCAAGAAGACTAGCTGTGTGACCTTGGGCAAGTCACTTAACCCTCATTTCCCTGCAAAAAAGAAAAGAAAAGAAAAGAATAACCAATATCTTGGGGGACCTAGTAATCTCCTTTTCCTTCTCAAGCCCTTTCTCCCCACCTCCAACCCCACCCTCCACCCCCTCCCCATTCATAGACAAGGTCTCCTTGAGAGATTTCATCAAATTTCATCTGGGTCAAATCCAACCCAACTACAAGCAAATAAAGGAGTTTTGGGTGGAGACAGACTCTTTTATCTAGATAAACTGAAGGACTTTACTGATGAGATTTGACCTGAATGAACCAGTTCTAGGTGGGAACCATTGTGCCCTCATTGACTCAGGTGGGGACTCTCCATTTTTGCTTGATGTCATCTTTACTTGAGTCAGGTATCCCCCAACATCACTTTAGTTTAACCCACCTCCAAATCATGTCATCCAATGAGACTTGAATGTTATGTGATGAACCTCCTCCAGTTGGGAAAGGTATGAGAACCAAGACCTGACCCACAAAGAAGGGGTCTTTGGTCTGACAGAGAAGGCCATAGACCTCATTTTATTAATAATCTGCTGACTATGTTGATAAAATGATGAAATTACCCAGACACTACACCTCTCATAGTTTTAATCATCATGTTTCCTGACATAGGGACAGATAGGGACCAGTCCTGAGATTTATTGGTGTATGGAACCCCAAGGTGAGTGAACTCCCTCTATCAATGCAAGTCAGCCCCTACTCTGCAACTTAGTTTTAAAGACTTGCCTGGAGCACTGAGTGATTAAGTATCTTGCCCAGGGTCAGACAGCCAGTATGTTTCAGAGGCTAGATTTGAACTCAAGTTTCTTGGCTTTGAGGCCAGCTCTCTACACTACACCACACTGCTTTTCATTTCCTGACAAGTCACAATAAAAATTATGCTCTGAGCAGTGTTGCAGGCCATTTCAATTAGAGGTCTCAATCCATAGTGAAGTATGGCAGAAGCAAAATCTCAAGCATTAAAATAAAGATATATTGGGTGGGGGGGGTGTTAGGAGTCTAAGTTGGGTGGGGAAAGAGGATTAGGATCTAGGGGGAAATAGAAGCAACAAAGGAGAAGTGAGATCAGGAAATCAGGGGCAAAAACAACTGGAGATGGGAAATGCTAGAGAAGGAGATTTCTCTCTAGATGAAGGGAGAATACCCAGGGACCCTATATTCAACTCAGCTTGAAGGTTAATCCTTGAGATCCACTTCTTTCCTCATAGAATTCTTACATAAATTCAAGAGAACACATAAAGAGGCGCTTGAAGGGGTTTGGGAAAGGAGGAGAAATGGTAAGGAAGGAGGCAAAATGACCTGTAAGGAAGAGTCAAAGAAATCCAGAAGTGAGTGGGGTTAGGAGTGGAGTGGAAAATTATTGTGGGCCCTCTTAAAATACCATTCTAGGCAAGTAGTCCCCAAATGCTAAATGCACACATGCAATGTGGTGTCTATGCTATACAAAAGATGATGACACTGACCCACTACCATTAGGATATGGAATCTGATATGTTTTGTATAGTGTGATGGATTTGCCACCATAGTCTTAAGGAATGTAAAGACCATTTCATGTCTTGTGCCACAACCATCAAACTTTTCTTCCTACCTTTCCCTTCTATCTTCACCCACCCTGCCCTCTGGGGGAGTTCCTTAATGGTGTGCTTAGTGCAGGACAGGGCCCACAGCATCCTTCTTCTTTGCCCAATGCCTCAAGGAAGAGAGATCATTCAAGCCAATCATTTCCCCTACTCACTCTGCCGCTTTTCTTTCTCCAGAGGAAGCAACCTGGGTTGCTTTGGCCTTTATTTCACATACTGATATCGTCATCTTACCTGCTAGCAGAGCTTTCTTTGGGTTTGGATGTTCCTTGAACACAACACTCCACTAGATGTTCTCCATGACTGGAATGCTCTCCCTCCCCCTAACTTCCAACTCAGAATCCTTAACTTCCTTTAAGATACAATTCAGGTGGGACAGCTGGGTGGTGCAGTGGATAGAGCACTGGCCCTGGATTCAGGAGGACCTGAGTTCAAATCTGGCCTCAGACACTTAACACTTATTAACTGTGTGACTTTGGGCAAGTCACTTAACCCCAATTGCCTCACACACACACACAAAAACAACAAACAAAGATACAATTCAAGTGCCATTTTCTCCAGTGGGCATTTTCTGGTCCTTTCAACTGCTAGTACCATCCCCTCTAAGGTTACCTTCTATCTACTCTATTTATTTTGTATATTGTGATATAGCTCAGTGCTTAGCAACATAGTAAGCAGTTAATAAATGTTAGTTGATATTCTTCTTGATTAATTGATTTGACTACCAGGATGAGGGTGGGTAAGGCATTCTTCTAACTTCTTTAAGATAGGTACCCTGTATTACACACTTGAAATTCTTTATATACATATTGTAAAGAATTAATTGTTATTTGAGGTTTTTATGTCTCAGCGCGCACTGGCCTGGGGCTCCGCAAACCTCATGGTGCTCCACCCACTGGTTGTAGCCGTTGCCATGGCGCTGGCACCTCATGTTATCACCACTCGCTGACGCCTACATGGGCCTGGCAAAATTATAATGATTGGAAGCCTAGTGAGGGCACATATATTTCATGTTATTTGATAATTTTGCCAAGTCCATGAAGGCGTCGGCGAGTGGTGATGACATGAGGTGCCAGCGCCATGGCAACGGCTACAACCAGTGGGTGGAGCACCTTGAGGTTTGCGGAGCCCCAGGCCAGTGCGCGCTGAGACATAAAAACCTCAAATAACAATTAATTCCTTACAATATATAATATAGCATATAATTATATGCATATAGTATACATTTATGTGTGAAATAGAGAATATGTATTAAATTATATTTATATTGCATTTTAATTTATATTACATATGTGTGTATTATATATGACTATATATTATAAGTATATAATCATATATATAGTATATAATTATATATGTAAAGCACTTTATATGTGTAATATATTTCAGATAACTATGCATATATGTAAATGTACACATATATTTCATGTTATTTGATAACTAGTCTTTGATACTACAGAGTGAACTCTGAAGGCAAGGTCAGTCCTCTGAAGTTAATGAAATTTACTTGTTGGTCTTCCATTTCTCTTTGCCATCTCCTTCCATACTTCTTTTTTTTTTTTTTTGTGGGGCAATGAGGGTTAAGTGACTTGCCCAGGGTTGCACAGCTAGTAAGTGTCAAATGTTTGAGGTCACATTTGAACTCAGGTCCTCCTGAATCCAGATCTGGTGTTTTATCCACTGTGTCACCTAGCTGCCCCCCCCCTTCTTAATGGCTGAGGGGTTTTTTTGTGTTTTTTTTTTTTCTCCTAGGTGCTCATTGCCTTCATACTGCCTTGATCCCACATCTAAGTTCTCTCCCCTGGGAACTACACCATCTCTGAATCTCTCTCATTTCTCTTCCCCCTAAAGAAATTCACTGATTTCTAATTCTTTCTGGCCAAAATTATTATCTGAAAACTGTCATTTAGAAATGTGATAGACATATTCATACTAAGAAAATAGTAGCCTATAATAACTTCATGTGGGGAACATCCTCAAGAATATTTGCCTTCGAAGCGAGTACAATTGGATAGATAGATAGAGAAACAGAGTAGTTATTAAATACTTATGTACATGATACTATAATAAGCACTAGCAATAAAATACTTAAGCCAGTTCCTCCCCTCAAAAACCTTATATTCTTTTAAAAAAAATTTTATTTAAAGTTTTGAGTTCTAAATACTATCTCTCCTTTCCTCCCTCTCCTCTCCTCTCCCTGAGACAGTAGGCAATCAGATATGGGTTATACATGTGCAATTATGTAAAACATTATCTTATTAAGTAATTTTGTACAAGAAAACTCAGGTAAAAGAAAAAAGATGAATAAAAAAAGTGGAAAACAGCATGCTTCAGTTTGTGTTCAATATCAGTTCCTTCTTTGGAGGTGTGAGAAAATTATTAATAATAGGGTTTGGGGGGACTCACCAGGGGCCCCCACTGAGAGAGGCAGGCCTGAGCTTTCTTAAGGTCAAACCTTTTTTAAAGTCAGCCCAGAGTCAGGAAGTTACCTCATTCAAAACCACACCTATCTGAAAGCCTTGTTCCTGCCAGAGGATCTGTTCTCAGGGCTCTGACCTCAGCATGACTACACGAACCACCCTCTAAACCAGTGAACCAATAGATTTGAGTGATGCTAGCCAATTAGCTTTGAACAATGTGTATGGGTGGGCTCTGCTCCTGCCTTCAGCAAGCTTGCACAGACACTCTTTCTCTTTGGCCATGGGACTTAGTGAGAGCAGATCCAGCCCACTAGGGTTCCCCATTTTCTCTCTTCTCTCTCCTTCTATTTCCTAGCCAGGCTTTCCTATATTTCGGAGCCATGTGCACTCTATTTACTAATATTTAATATGCTTTAATAAATGCTTAATGTCCCAAACTGGTACAGTAGCCTCTAATTTCTAAGTAACAAATATATGATAAATCCCAGCTAATTTTTCCTACACTTGGGATAGTAATAGGGTGACCACATATAGTTTTACTCACCACAGAGGTGGATGGTATGCTTCATCATTAGTCCTTTGGTATTGTCTTGGATCATCGTAATGCTGAGAATTGCTGTCATTCACAGATGATCATACAATTTTGCTGTCACAACATATACTATTCTCTGGTTCTGCTCATTTCACTTTGTATCAGTTCATATGTCTTTCCAGGTTTTTCCTGAAATCATCCTGCTTGTCATTTCTTATAGGACAATAATATTCCATTATGATCACATCCCACAGCTTGGTTAGCCATTTCCCAACTGATGGGCATTCCTTTAGTTCCCAGTTCTTAGCAACCACAAAAAGAGCTGCTATATCCTCCTTTTGGGGATGTCTTTTGGATATAGACCTAGTAGTGGTATTGCTGGATCAAAAGGTATGCACAGTTTTTTTTTTTTATGCCTTTGGGCATAGTTCCAAATTGCTTACCAGAATGATTGGATCCATTCACAACTCCACCAACAGTGAATTAGTAGGACATTGCATTCTTTTTGTTTTTTTTGTTGAGGATTAATTGGCTTGCCGAGGGTCACACAGCTACTAAGTGTCAAGTTTCTGAGGCTGGATTTGAACTCATGTCCTCCTGAATACAGGGCCAGTGCTTTATTCACTGGGCCACCTAGCTGCCCCCAGGACATTACATTCTGATGGGGGAAGATAACACTTGAAGAGGAACTTGAAGGGGTGTGGGAAAAGAAGAGGAAGGGTAAGAAAGGTGGCAAAATGGGTGGTAAGGAGGAGCCCGAGATGTTCAGGAAGTGAAGTCAGTACTAAAGTGGAGCATTTTTGGGCCCCCTCCTGAAATAGTATTATAGGCAGGTAGTCACCAATAAGGAGGGTGGGACATTTGCATCCTAAGGTAGAGGTTTCTCCAAGATGGCATGGCAACTAGCAAGAAGGAAGGAAAGATGGACAGAATAATGAATTATTTCATAGGATCATAACTATAGGATTTACTTTTTTTTTGTTTTTTTTTAGTGAGGCAATTGAGGTTAAGTGACTTGCCCCGGGTCACATAGATAGTAAGTATTAAGTGTCTGAGGCTGGACCTGAACTCAGGTACTCCTGACTCCAGGGCCAGTGCTCTATCCACTGTACCACCTAGCTGCCCCATAACTATAGGAGTTAAAGCAAGAAGGGACATTATAGATGACTTAAATCAAATCTTTAATTTTAGAATTTTAGGCATCATCACTAGGCTGTTTCCCATGCTCAGAATGCATGCCTTCTTTATCCCCACCACTCATAATTCTTGCCTTCCTTCAAAGTTCAATTTAGATGTTACCTCTTCCTTAAAGCTTCCCTGATCCTCATGCCTGCTTCAATTTTCATTGTTCTTAGTTTTCCTTGGACTATATTTATTTGTTAACATGATGTATGCCCAATAGAATGTAAGCTCCTTGAGGGCAGGGTCTATTTTATTTTTGTTTTCATATAATTAGGGTTAGGGTTAGGGATCGCGGGTTTGGGGAGAAATATTTGAACACAAGATTAGAATTGCCAAAAAGCAGAAGGAGATTCCTTAGCTGGATGAATTCTTGTCAAGGGTGCTGCAATGTGGATTAATTTCCAATTTGGATCCTTTCCAATTCTGATATCCTATGATTTTCCTTTCAAGAAACAGCATGGGACAGTGAATAAAGAGCTATATTTGAAGCTAGAATGATCTAGCTTCAAACCCTTCCTCAGATACCTAACTCTCTCTGAGCCAGTTAGCCCCAGCTTCCTAATATGCACAATGGGGGCACTAGACTTGATGACTTCTAAGTCCCTTCCAGCTTTAAGTCTATGATATTATGATTTTACAATCTATGAAATCCTTGGGCTCTGGGAATCATGCCATATATGTGCCCACTAGTTCACCTTCTCATGAGACAAGTCTTGGTCAGATGCTTGGCCCAAGCAGCCTAGAGGAGAGCCCTGGTCTGCTACAGGTCTGCTCCAACAGGCTTACCTTGCATTACCACTTGGGACACTCTGCATCAGAAAAATTCTGACCACTAGAATCCATTCAAAGTGCTCATCGTGTTAAGTAGAAGCAGCAGCAATAAGAATTAGTAATGTTGTTAAGCAAAAATCAGTTAAGATGACAGTGTGTCCCAGAAATGTCATTTCATATTCTAGCAGTCCTTATTGAACTTACGCTAAGCATTCAAAAAGGAAGTTTGGCTTAGCAGAGAAGGAGAGGGAAGGGGAGAGAGAGAGAGAGAGAGAGAGAGAGAGAGAGAGAGAGAGAGAGAGAGAGAGAGAGAGAGAGAGAGAGAGAGAGAGAGAGAGAGAGAGAGGAAGAAGAAGAAGAAGAAGAAGAAGAAGAAGAAGAAGAAGAAGAAGAAGAAGAAGAAGGAGAGAGAGAGAAAGAAAGGGAGAGAGGAAGAGGGAGAAGAAGAGAGAGGGAGAGAGAGAGGTTGGGGAGAGAGAGAGGGAGAGAGGGGCTGGGGAGAGAGAGAGGAAGAAGAAGAAGAAGAGAGGGAGAGAGAGGAAGAGAGAGAAGAGAGAGTGGAAGAGAGAGAAAAAGAGAGAGTGGAAGAGAGTGGGAGAGAGAAGAAGAGAGAGAGGAAGAGAGAGAGAGGAAGAGAGAGGGAGAAAGGGGTTAGAGAGAGAGAGAGCTTTTCTTTTTCTTTCTAAAGATATGATCAGGCCTAGTAACCAGTCTTAGCTACATACAACCCCTCCCCCCAACTTCAGCTTCCTTACACAGTGTATTGTTTTCCTTTAAGACAGAAAACTATAGCTTTCCTTGTTAGATTCACTGCAGTGGGTCAGATTAAGGGATGTGAAGATAGAAACAATAAATAGAAGCTCAGAGGTTCAAAAAGTCCTTTCAAAAGGAAAATCCATTATGCCAAATTAACCATTCCTAAGTGAAACTCTAATAGGATTTATAAAACACAATATTCACTTTGGGGGAAATTGGGAGTTGATGAAATTTGTTTCTGACACCTTTCCCTTTCCCCTCTCCTTTCTCTTTTCTCTCCTTCTTTTCCTCCACCCTTCCTTCTCAAAATGACATGACTTCTCCTCTTTCAGGCCTTAAATGTTCTTGTGCTGCACTGAATTTGTCCATGATCCTTCAGGACTAGTTACAAAGAAGAAAGATGGGCAGACAGATGCTCTGTGGTATGGCATAGGAAGACCAGGAAAATCATTACTAACCATCCCCCAAAAATAGGCTTAAGAGGAGTAGTCAGAAAGGAAGGACAAATAATTGCTAAAAGTGAAAGTTAGAGAGAGTGTCTAGGAGATGGAGATCAACAATACCACGAGGTTCATTTAAGTGATGGTTAAAAGTCAGATGACAAAAGTTGAAAAATAAAGTGTAAGGAAACTGAAGCAGAGATGGTAGAGGATCTCTAGGGATTTGACCATGAAAATGAAGAGACGTCTAGGATGAGAGTTTGAATAGATGTTGTGATTAAATGAAGAGGTTTTTTTTGGGTTTTGGGGGAATTTTTTTGGTGGGGCAATGAGGGTTAACTGACTTGCCCAGGGTCACACAGCTAGTAAGTGTCAAGTATCTGAGGCCAGATTTGAACTCAGGTCCTCCCGAATTCAAGGCTGGGGCTTTATCCACTGTACCACCTAGATGCCCCCCAAAGAGTTGTTTTAAAGGGTGGGTTAGACCTTAGGATGTACACAGTGGTGAAAGAGCTGGCAGAAATGGAGATATTGAAGATGAGACAGAGGGAATGACCCGAGGAATATAAAATGGGGTGAGATCAAAGGCACAAATCTCTGAGCAGGACAGATACAATAATCCAGACCTCATGGTCCACAAATTAACCCCACACTGTGTCTTCATTTTTTTTTTTTTTTTGGTGAGGCAATTGGGGTTAAGTGACTTGCCCAGGGTCACACAGCTAGTGTCAAGTGTCTGAGGCCACATTTGAACTCAGGTCCTCCTGAATCCAGGGCCAGTGCTCTATCTACTGCACCACCTAGCTGCCCCAACTGTGTCTTCATTTTATTTTTTGGCGGGGCAATGAGGGTTAAGTGACTTGTACAAGGTTACACAGATAGTAAGTGTCAAGTGTCTGAGGCCAAATTTGAACTCAGGTTCTCCTGAATCCAGGGCCAATGCTTTATCCACTGTACCACCTAGCTGCCCCTAGGTCTTCATTTTGAATAACAGTTCAGTGTAGTAGGCACCCAGCCCACCCCAAGCTATCTTGTCTTTCCAAGTTTCCAACCTTCCCTGAAAATCTTTGCTCTATTAAAACTTACTTGTCATATTTCCTCTTTTTTTTTATCAGGGCCTTGGGTAACATTTGTATTTTAGCAGGGGTCTTCAGTGCTTAGCTGTTAAATAGTCACTTTGTAGATATTTCATACATTAGTGTTTCAAAACTGGAGGTGGAGTTTTTTCTGAGACCCTTCCTCTCAAATTATACCATAAAAACTTCCACATACAAGTAAAGCTCTTACACATACAGGTAAAACTAATCTTGTTCCTGAGGACAACTTGGTACTGCAAGGAGGACGAGAACTTGTTGAGTCATCCCCCTATGATGACAGGATAATTGACTGAGTGTCCATCTACCTCTCTCTACTTACCCAAACAAATGAAAAAACCTAGAAGTGCAAAAAAGAAGTGTCTAATGATATTAGTCAATGAGATTTTTTTCTGAGAATGGTAAATTACTAAAGCATTCCATAATATAAAAGAATCACTAGCATGACTCATAATATAGTCATAATTATGCTGGATTACTCTCATATAAAATGTCATTTATGAGGCATTGCTCAATGGATACACACACCTGGTCAATGAGATGCCCAATTTACAGCCAATTGTCACTACTGAATGCCATCACTCAGAGATGAACAGCACATGGGGTTGGTGAAGAATCTTTCTCCCCTATTTGGATCGAACTTATCCTGACAAATCTGACAGAATTCAGCAACTGATGGTGTCATGTATTCGGACCAAAAGAAACCTCACCCTAGTGAGGTTTGTCACCCTAGTGCAAAAATGTTCCCAGTAAGAGTTTTTTCTCCATGTCTTTACCTATGTCCATAGTGAGAACACCACGAAAACTGGTCCCCTTTTAAACAACAACAATAACAACAAATTACCCCACTGATGCTGTATGGCTGCAAATCTTGGAATATCACAATCTCCAAAGCAGCAGTTCTCAAAGTATGGTCCAAGGAGCCTTAGGAGTCTCTGGTGTCCTTTGTGGTCAAAATTATTTTTATAATAATGCTAATACATTTTAATTGATAATATGGTAAATAGCAATAGCAATAACTCACACATTGCTGTGGTTATTATTATTATATTTTTGTGGGACAATGAGGGTTAAGTGACTTGCCCAGGGTCACACAGCTAGTGTCAAGTGAGGCCAGATTTGAACTCAGGTCCTCCTGAATCCAAGGCCAGTGCTTTATCCACTGTGCAACCTAGCTGCCCTGATATCTGTGGTTATTGCCTTCATTGGTGTACACTGAAACCAATTGTAACCTCCTCATCCTGTTCATGTAAACAGAAACTTTTGGGAAGTACTCAAAAAAATTTTAAGGGTATAATGGAATCATAAGACTATAGAGGTTGAGAACCTCTCTTCCAAAAAATATAAATTGTAGATAATCCAAAGTTCAATGGAGTTACACATGCTAGGTCCACACAGGTTGCAACCTATCCCCAATGGTGGATTTTATCCAAGAAACAGCCCCATCAAGGTAATTTATCATTAGAAAAGGATCCTTGTTAGTCACATGGCAAGACTGAGCCCAAGTGCCCACAAAATGTAAGAAGACCTGTAGGAGGGCCTCCAATATATTGGGTGTATAATCTATGGAAAATCAATGGGAGAATTTGAGAAAGAATCCCACACCAATGAAGGCAATACCAACGCCAATGAGATTATAGATCTAATGAAGAATTGAAGTGGATATGTGTCCATTCTTCACCAGACTGTAAGCACCATAGGGGATGGAGTAGGGGGAGTGAATATGTCTTATTTATACTTTCTATCTCCCTAGGGGCAGCTAGGTGGTGTAGTGGATAAAGCACCAGCCCTGGATTCAAGAGGACCTGAGTTCAAATGTGACCTCAGACACTTGACACTTGCTAGCTATGTGATCCTGGGCACTTAACCCTCATTGCCCCACCAAAAACAAAACAAACAAACACAACACTTTCTATCTCCCCCAGTGCTTAGTATAGTGCTCTTCATATAGTAGGGACTTCCCAAATATTTATTGAATTAAATTGAATTAATGTTCATTGATTCTAGTGAAAACCAAAACAAGGTAGTTCATTTCCCACTGCCAACTATGGAGATATTTTTCTTGTTTTGCCTGGGCCTTAATTGCATAGATTCTCTTTATAGTCTCACTTCATGGTCCAATTTCCATTTGCCACTGTCTGGGCTCCCATGAAGTACCTTCTGGGAAGGAATCTGGACCTAAAATGCTTTGAGAGCCTAAGCCCTGAGGGGAAGCAAGATACAGTAGAAAGAACGTCCTCCAAAACCCTCTCAAACACTCTTCTGTCCCTGCACATTTTCATTGTTCACCATGCCTGGGATTGTGTTGGTCCTGATCTCCATCACCTGGTTTCCCAAGTTTGCTTCATATCCCAGCTAAAATCCTACTTTCTGTTAGAAATCTTTTCTGGTACCCCTTAATCAAGGGTGTATTGGTAAATGTTTGACAACCAGAGCTCTCCCCACCACTTCAAAAACTGTACATGACACCATTTAAAAAAATGGTTCCTGGTTTCTGAGATGTAAAAACTCACACTGAATATTTAACAATTCATTCTCCCGAGTCAGTCTGAGCTGGCTCCACCAACACCCCTGCAGGCAAGTGGTTTCCCTCAGGTGATTATCTCTATTTTATCATATATGTAGCTGGTTATGCTGATTGTTTGCATGCTGTCATCCCCATTAGAGTATGAGCTTCTTGAGAGGAGGCACTGGGATTTTTTCTTTGTTTGTATTTTATCTTTTTTTTTTTTTTGTATCCCTAGCACTTGGCACAGTGCCTGACATGATGTTGAGTCATTTTTCAGTGGTGTCTGACTCTTCCTGACCCCATTTAGAGTTTTCTTGGCAAAGATCCTGGAGTGGTTTGCCATTTCTTTCTCTAGCTCATTTTTACAGATGAGGAAAACTGAGGCAAACAGGGTTAAATGACTTACCCTTGTTCACACAGTGATGAAGTGTCTGAGGCCAGATTCCTGACTCTATCCACTGCACCACCTAGGTGTTTAATAAATGTTTGCTAACGACTGTGCTATGTATTGGAGCAACAAAGGAGGTGGATGTGGTAGATACTTTCTGACTCAGGTATAAAGTGAATCAGCTTTAAGGTCCCTGCCAACCCTAAGATCCTAACATTCTGGTGCATGCTCTGCCACCAACTGGCAGCATGATTTGGGGCCAGTTTTTCTTCATTCAGAAAGTTCAGAACCCAGGTCTGCTGACATTTGAGTCCCATATATTTCCAATTGTTTTAATTGAGCTCTTTATAATTGAAGTTTAAGGAGAACATTCCTTTGTTGATACAGAGAAAAAAGAAGCAAGTAACTGTCTCTGCTCTCTCTTCCTTCCCACCCCTCCCCTACGGTATTTGTTAAGATTTTTATTTAAAATCATCCCAGATTTTCTTGGTGGATTCAGTTTAGAAGGAGCACAACGTGACTTGGCTCAGCAGTTTCCGTTCTCCACTGCGTAATTGAAGGGCTCTCTCCCAGGTGCCTTTTCAAAGCAAACGGCATCGTGGCAGACATGCTGATGCCCTTTCTCTCAGTTCTGACATTTCACTTTCATTTGCTGAGAAGTGAGCTGGAAGCATGAAAAAAAAAAAAAGAAGGGAAAAAAGAATCATACAATTAAGCTTTTCCAAAATTCTTTTTTATACTTGGGTGCCAGCAAATTCCACGTGCGTCAGCCATCAAAACACGACATCCTCTGAAAATTTAATAACAGCATTGGCCCAGTGAAGTGTAGAATTGATCTTGGCTTCTTGAACAAATGGAAATGTTCCTTCAAGGTTTAAAACGTAAAACACCTTCTTCCAAGCTTTTACATACATGTGCTGAATAAAAGAAAAAGGCAAGAGCAAAGAGTCAGGAAAAAGAACAGTTTCTTTTGCATACTCAATGAGACTGTATCCATACCAGTTGCTTTCATTAAAAAATAAAACAACAAACCTTAATAGTATAATGCTTTTAAAAAATGGTGTGTGGTAATTCAACTTTCTTCTGATCCTTACTCCCTCCTGCTGGACATTATTATAACGAGGATGTTAGAGGAAATAATTGTATTGAATTTCACAAAAGAGGAAAACCAAACTTTTTGTCTGTCTCTCATTTAAGCCCTAACTGTACTTTACACCCACTCTGGCCTGCTGTTCTCCCTCAGATCTTGTTGTAAATTATGTGCATCAGAAATGCTGGGTGACTCATGCAGCAGAGACTTGAAGAGATATGTAGCTTTGGAGAAACCAAGGAACAGCTAATAAGAATTGGAGAATTGGGTCCCCTGTGAAATATGCCCCTATGTCAAATTCTGATCTTGGCAAGAAGACTGAGGAGCTTAATAGAGGGTGGTAATCACTGACTTGTCATGTCTCCTATACCCTCCTAGCCTCTCAGTCTATAATTTGTCTGAACAGTGGCTACCTGCTTCTATTTATAAGTTAAATACATTGTAGAACAAGAATGTGAAAGGTAGAGAGAGAAGAGATTATTGGACTAACCTAGGAGGCTACTTTGTCTTCCCTAAACACACACAGGATCTGCCCAACTGAGGAGCTGCTTCCAGTTGCAAGAGGGGACAGGACTTCACTGAAATGCAATTTGAGCTGCCTAAGCCTAAAATACTTTTTTTTTTTTTTGGCAGGGCAATGAGGATTAAGTGACTTGCCCAGGGTCACACAGCTAGTTAAGTGTCAAGTGTCTGAGGCTGGATTTGAACTCAGGTCCTCCTGAATGCAGGACTGGTGCTTTATCCACTGCACCACGTAGCTGCCCTTGGTCAATGTATTTAATTTTTTCTTCCATTACATACAGTATTTTATGTCTGCAAATAAGTGGGATGTAATACTCTCTCATCTTCTCTTCAGGATCGTGCTTGATCACGCAAAATTCATAACATTTAGTTGATTGTTTTGATATTGTTCTTCTCATTTACATTGTTGTTTTCATTGTATATATTTTCCTAGTCTGTCTTACTTCATTTTGCATCAGTTCCTATGAGTCTTCCTTTGATTCTCTGTATTCATCACATTCACCATTTCATAGAGCACAGGAATGTTCCTTTTACATTCTCGTACCACAATTTATTTGTCTATTTCCCAAGTGATGGACATCTATTTGGTTTCCAGTTCTTTGCTACTAAAAATATTTTGTGAAATATAAGGCCCTTTTTTGGTCATTGACCTCCTTGAGTGATACACACCTAGGCATTGTGGTTCAAAGGGTAAGAACATTTTAGTCAGTCTCTGCATACCTTCAGATCTGCGGAAGGTTTGTTTTTTGTTTTTTTGCAGGGCAATTAGGGTTAAGCGACTTGCCCAGGGTCACACAGTAGTAAGTGTTAAGTGTCTGAGGTCATATTTGAACTCAGGTCCTCCTGAATCCAGGACCGGTGCTCTATCCACTGCGCCACCTAGCTGCCCCCAGATCTGCATAAGTTTTAAAACTTTTCAACATGCTTTAATATAATTACCCCTTATTTATCCTCAAAAATATTAAGGGGATGGAAAGGTAGGTATTTATTAGCTACTCTTCACAAATGAAGAAACCAAGGCACAGAGAGGTTAAGGCATTTGAAAGAGCACTAACTCTAGAGTGAAAGGACTTGAGTTCAAAATCTACTTCTAATGGTTACCACCTGTGTGACCACGGTCCAGTCATTTAAACTCCTTGGGCCTGAGTTTTCTTGTTTGTAAAACGAGAAGGATTAAACTAGATGATCCCTGATGTCCTTTCCAGCTCTCGCTCTATTCTCCTGTGATCCTACATCTTACATACTTAATTCATTACAGAGTCATGACCAGAAGCCCAGGCATCTCCACTTTGTAGCCCTAGGCTCTCTATACTGCCTCCCCATAAACAAAGAGAAAGGATCAGCTACTGTTCTTGCTCTCTGGCAGCTGAGAAATGACCCTGTGCTGAGTTCAGTGGCCAGCTATTGCCTCCAACTCCAGCCCCATTCATGATACATACTCATCTTCAGGCTGTTAAGTAAATGCCTCAATCTCTACTCATATGATACACACAAACAATCTGAGTGTTGGCATAGTAGAGAAAAGTATCTCAGTTTGAGAATAAACTTCTATTAACTGTATACTCACATATATATGTATATACACACATACATATAGTTGTTTTATACAAACACACATATATAGTTGATAATTTTCTGGCATGTCTGAGTCTTCATTACTCCATTTGGGGTTTTCTTATTGTGATAATTAAAAAGTTTGAGACATATAGTTTTTGGATAATTTAATCATTTTATTAATAAGGCCTTCATGTTTATTAATAAAAGGAGGATCATTTGGCCATTTCTCACAGACCAAAGACCCCTCATGGTGATGGGTTCACAATTTATATGCTCTTGGAAGAGTAAGTGTTCCTGAGGGGTGGCAATTGACTCTGATTGGTCAACAAGTAATAAGAAAATGAATATGACAATGAGGGGCTGGGCTATATTACATTCAGGGTCTTGGAATATATGACTTGGGTCACCCAAATCTTGGCCAAAGAGACAAAAGAGAGAATCAGCACTTCCCCAGACCTGTCTGATCAAACACAGTGAGCAGGAATGCATGCATTAACCCAAACTTAGAATTTCTTTTACTGACTAATTAGATCTTGGCCCAGGTAAAGCGACTTGCCCAAGGTCACACAGCTAGTAAGTGTCAAGCGTTTGAGGTCAAATTTGAACTCAGGTCCTCCTGAATCTAGGGCTGGTGCTTTATCCACTGCACCACCTAGCTGCCCCTAAATCATAAAGTTTTTACTCCATTGACAAGGAACTCACTGCCTATAGAGGCCACACATCTAATTAGGTGGTGAGTAAAGAGGAGAGCATTTCAGGTGAGGGGGAACATTTTGAGGAAGATGTAGTGATGGGAAAATATGAAGTATGTGGGGGAAGAATTAGTGGGTAGAGCATATGGTTCATGTACAGTAGCAGTAGAATAATGTTGGAAATGTGTGTCAGGAAATGTACAAAATTTCCTTCCACAAAAGTATTCCTGTGGAAGAAGAATACCCTGGGGGAGGGAAGGGAAGGGGAGTGAAAGGAAGGTTAGAGAAAATTATCTCACATAATCTGGTGTGCAAGGCTATACGAACAAGGAGGAGGGGATGGTAGGAGCAGCTGATACTTCAACCTAGTTCTCCTCTGAACTGATCAAAGGAGGGAAGGATACACCCTCCTACACACTTCTATACCCCTACCACACCACCCCACACACAGAGTTGTGCACAGAAACACATTTCATTAAACAGGGAAATGGGAAGAAAGGTAGAAGGGGGAATGTAGAAATTACAGGGAGGGTAGACAAAGGGAGGGCTTTGTTGTTGTTTCAGGTGTGTCCAACTCTCCATGACCCCCATTTGGGGTTTCCTTGGCAAAGATACTAGAGTAGTTTGCCATTTCCTTCTCCAGCTCATTTTACAGATGGGGAAACTGAGGCAAATAAGGTTTAAGTGACTTGTCCAGGATCACACAGCTAGTAAGTGTCTGAGGCCAGATTTGAACTCAGGTCCTCCTTAGTCCAGGGCTAGTGCTCTATCCATGGAATCACCTGGTTGTTGTGTGGGGGTGTGGGGGTGTGGGGATAGTTCTAAACAAAACAAACTAACGAAAGATATGCAAAAATAGTTATAACTCTTTTTGAGGTGGCAAAGAATGGGAATCTGGGAGGGTGCCCATAAATTTGGAAATGGTTGAACAAGTTACAGTATATAAAGGTGATGGAATATTATTGTGCTTTTGTTGTTTGTCCTTCATTTTTTGGGTGTTTTTTATGTTTTTTTAAATTTGTATTGTTTATTGAAATAGAAAAGTCAAGGTTGCACAAATAGCTCTTTAGAACATAAAACTAAATGTTTTTGTCCATAGCAATAAATTCTAATCAGCATTTATAATATGCAGTACAAAAGTGTTCTGCATTTACATGATATAAATTGCATATAATATCATGATTAAACAATGTTAATGACATTAATGTTGTAAGATCCATCTTGTTCAGACTATTGTGTTTCCCACACACTGAAGGGAAAAACCACAAGTATATGATTTGTTGAATTTTGTTCCTATATTTCAAATTCATTATTTATTGGGTTTTTTATAATTATTAATATATTTTTAAATCAAGTTCTTAGATTTCAGGTTAAGAACACTTAGACAGGCCTCCAGCTAGAAATCCTATGCTCCCAAAGGGATTGAAGACCCAGCAGGGGTCTTAGATACCAGAAGATGAGAAGAACATAGAAGGTTAGAGCTAAGAAGGACCCAAGAAATCATCTAAGTTAACACCCTCTTGTTACAGTTGAAGAAACTGAGGTATGACTTGTGCAAGGTCACATCATTGTTGCAAGCTCTGAGATAAGTTTACATTTAAAATGTTACTTGATATAGTTGTCCTGTATATCAATGACTTTGCATTTAAATTACACTTAAAGGTGGTGCACCCTTTATGCAGGGGTTGGACTACATGGTTACTGACATCTCTTCTAGCTCTCAAAATCTTAGGAGTTTATTTAATAAATATTTATTATCCAGGATCAAACACAAAATATTCTTGTTGTAATTTAAAGCACAATCTGAACCCTTCTTACTTTTCCAGTCATCTTATATTTAATTCCTAACCACATACTCTGTGATCCAAAGATTCTGCCTTCTTGCTTTTCCTCATACATGCCATTCCATTTCCCAACCCCATGTCTTTGCATTCACTGCCCCCCACCCCCACTCCCATACCGGGAATGTTCTCCCTTCTTATCTCCCTGCCCTAGCAGGGACTCAGTTTAAATCTCACCTTTGGCAGAAGTCAGTCATTCAATAAACATTTATTTAATGCCTACTATGTGGTAGGACCTATGGTCCAAATTCAATGATGGTAGGAGACTTTCATTATTACAGTGTATTAAAGTGTATTATTATACACTTTTATTATTTTTTAAAAGTCACAGGACTGTTCTGAACTCATCAAAAATGAAATCAGGCATGTGTGCTTTGGCAATCCTCCTTGGTAGCTTTGTGTAATGAACATAATCCTCTAGAAACAGAAGGGCACCTACTACATTTATAGGCATTTCTGGAATCTTCTGGCTTGTACATTGCTCCATTGTGGAGTGGATAAACTGGCCTATCAAAGCCAGAAATTGTTCAGTGTATTGGGAATGAAACTGCTTCAACAGAGTAAGCAGTCCTAAGACCAAAGGAGGCCAGTCAACTAGGTCAGTGGGTTTTTGGCAGACCATTCCCAAGTTTGTCCTTCATTCTTGAAGAGGACCATAACATTGGGGTGATGTTATGACTTGCACTGAATTGGATTTAAGTGAGGGAGGGCTGTAGAAGATCATCAACCTCACTCTCTCCTCCAGAGCCATCTGGATTCAGTGGCAAGATATATATCAAGACAATTGGAGATGGTTCCGGATGTTTAAGGTGTGAGAATTGGAGTGCCACCAACCTGCTGAGAAAGACATTGGGCAGCTCTGTCCTGAGGAGAAAGCATGAGGTGACCTTTCTGGGGTTTCGAAGGTCAGATTGGCATCCGGAAGTTATATCTACCGCCTGTGGGTCTTGTCTATCAATGCTATCAGCCAATTAGCTTGGAGGGCTTCCACTGGAGAGAAAGTTTTTCTTGGCTTTTCCATTGGAGGTGGCTGAAGGAGCAGCTTCAGGTACAGGGATCAAGATTTCTTTCTTTCTTTTTCCACGTATTTCTCTTTGCTAACCCGTAATATACTTTCATAAATGCTTAATGCCCAAAGACTGGTGCTAAAGCTTCTAATTTAAGGTGACCACATATTAGATTTTTTAGACATCACAGAATTTTAGGCTCCACAAAGGCAATTGGGTTTAGATGACTTGCCTAGGGTCACACAGCTAGTAAGTGTCTGAGGTAAGATTTGGACTGAGGTCCTCCCAACTTCAAGGCCAGCGCTCTATCTGCTGAGCCACCTAGCTGCCCTCATTGTGTTGTAAGAAATGATGAAGGGATGATGATTGGATGAAGATGAGGAATGGTTGATGAAGATGAGAATTGATTGATGATGAGAGGGATTGATTGAAGATGATGATGATTGATTGATGACGATTGATGATGATAAAATGTATGATACTGTGTAATTTAAAATTCTAAATGTGGGTTCTAATCTGTTCCCCCAGTTTTAGGGGAAACTGACTAAAATCACTGATAAAACGAGTTTAGGTTTTTAAGGGATTACTGAAAGATAGAAAGAGAAAGATTGAGAACAGAATTGTGACCCTGGGCAAGTCACTTAACCCCAATTGCCTCAAAAAAATCCCAAAACCCCAAATCAAAAACAAAAGCAAACAAAAAAAGAATAGGTTTAAGAAGCTTTGTTCTAGTTACATGCTTTGTAAGTTTTGCCACGTGTTCATTCATTCCATGAGCATTTCTGCTTTTCACCAGGCACTGAGCTAGGTGCTGTAGATGAAACCATTCCTACCCTTAAGAAGCTTTCATTCTACAGGGGAACAACACACACAAGAAGTTAAATACAAGATACACAAGAAGTTAAAGTAACAAGAAGTAAAGTAATTATCCAGGGAGGGTACTGATAATTAGGAGAGTAGAAGAGGGGTGAATTGGGAGGGGTTTCTTAAAGTGGTGCTTAAAGGAAGCTAGAGATTCTACCAGAGGGAGATAAGGAAGTAGTTCATTCCCCGAGTGGGGACCAGACTGTACAAAAGGCACTGAGATGGGAGATGGAGAATCGTGTAATGACAATAACTAGTATTTATATAACACTTACTGTCCACCAGGCACCGTGCTAACTGCTTTACAGTTATTACCTCATTTGACCCATACAACCACAATGGGAGGTAGGTGCTATCTTTATCACCATTTTATAAATGAAGAAACTGAGGAAGTGGAGTGATTTGCCCAGGTCTCACAGTAAGTGTCTGAGGTAGATTTGAACTCAAGTCTGTATCCCTTTCAGGTAACAGTGAGCAGGTCAGTTTCATTAGGCCTCAGTTTCTTTATTTGTATAATAATGATCTTTGGGGCAGCTAGGTGTTGCAGTGGAGTCACTCATTCATCTTTGTGAGTTCAAATCTGGCCTCAGACACTTCCTACCTGGGTGACCCTGGCTAAGTCACTTTACCCTGTTTGCCCCAGTTTCTTCATCTGTAAAATGAGCTGGAGAAGCAAATGGCAAACCAGTCTAGGATCTTTGCCAAGAAAACCCCAAATGGGGTCACAAAGAGTCTGAAGCAACTGAAACAGCCAAACAACAAATAATGATCTCTAAATCTCATATTCAATCAATCATTTAACAAGCATTTATTAAGCACTTTCTATGTACGAGGCATTGTTCTAGGCACTGGGGATAAAACCCCCTAAAACCACCTCTATTCTCAAGGAGTTCATAGGATTCCACATATACATTCCACTTCAGCCTAAATGGCAAAGTCTGGTCAGAAGCATAGCAATTCCTTCTCACCTTTTCGGGGCTAAGACTCATTTCAGGTTCTTCTTAATGGAGTGTGGTTCAGTGGAGGGAACACTGGACTTGGAATCAAAATACCAGGCACCTGCCTCTGCCACTTACTAATTATTGAGCATGGGCAAGTCATTTTCCTCTTCCAGGTCTCAGTCCTCTCCCCACCCCTCTCCTGGACCCATCCCTCGTAAAAAGGAGTTGACCTAAGGATCCCTCCGGCTCTAACATTCCATGATTTCATGATTCTATACACCTGCCCTCCACCAACCCTCATAGCAGGCTCTTCTAACACAAGGGCAGACACTAGAGCTTAGTGATCTGTCTCCTCTAGAATAAATTACTTGCCCATCAACTTCATGCATAAAACATGGGGCAGGCATTGAGAGGGGCTGGTGATCTGCCGTCAGACCGACAGCAGTAGCAGCCTCTGGGGCCAGGCTGGAATTAAGGAGGAAGAGAGATCACTGACTTTCTATAAGTTACAGGCTCAAGGAAACTAACCAGGCTTTGGATGTAAAAGAACACTAGCTATAATTTTATTTTATACTGTTGGACATCACTTTCCTGACTATTTGGTATTACTTGAAAACCTTTTTTTTTCCTCCTGCCATGAGAAGTCATTAAACCGTTTGGGACCATGGTATTACCTTCACGATTGCACTGGATTAGAAACAGACCATGGAGAGAAAGGGTCCGAAGGCGGCAATTCAGCAGTAAGTGATCTGACAAGGTCAAAGCCGCCGATTCATACCCTCATCCACTCTCCTTCCTACATACACCTGCTTTTTTTTTTGTTTTTTTCTTCCTCATATGTCTTCCTGGTGTTTCTCTTTCTCTCATCTTTCTTTCTTTTCCTGTCTTCCTTCTTCTGCCCTCAACTTCACCCCAAGAAGTGTCTAGGTAAAAATTCCTCATAGCCAGTGAAAGACCAAGAGAATGAATCCCTTTCCTTGAGCTACTCTATCTAGATTTTAAGTACAAACAAGTGTTTTAACAGCAGCCAAGTTGGTATGGGGAACAAGAACTTCTGTTCATTAAGGAGGTAAAATAGACTTGGCTAAATCAAACAGGCATTGTATAGCAGTGTCATTATGATTCGGTAGAACTAAAGGGTCAAAGGATCTTATTTCCTTTGAAGCCAGATGAGGTATGGAAGAGAGGTCACAAAGTAGAGTTGAAAGAACCCTGAATTTGGAGTCAGAAGACCTGATGTGAATCCAGGTTCCTAACACTACTTCCATGATCATAGGCAAGTCACAGATCTTCTGTGACTCAGGTTCCTCCTTGGTTAAAATGGGGGATCCTTTCAGAGTAAGATTCACAGGCTTTAAAATCCTACTAAAATTGTTTTTAAGCTCAACGGTCATTTCACCTGCAATGAACAGAATATAACTCTTTGTAGATTGTAGAATTTATGGAGGAGATCATAGAGAACTCCCCTCCTTTATTTTATGGATGAGGAAACTTGTGATCCAGAGAGGGTAAATTGCTCGTCTAAGGTCATAAATTAACAAAAGTGAGACTGAATTTGGGTCCACAGATCCCAGTTCCAAGTCTCTCTTTCCATTATACTAACTGAAATTTTCTATACTACTGTGAAATTTTCGACTTGAAGCTAAAACTGAGAAAGTGATCACCTAGTATATGTGCTATTAATACCCATCAACCATTAGTAAATTAGAATGTCTTTCTAATTGATGTGTTGGCTCTCAAACCCAATGTTTTGTTTATTTCATAAATAACTGCTGACCCCAGGAGGGGCTCAATATAGAAAACATTCAAGGCCCCCAAACAATATTTTGAGCCTGGCAAAGTATAAATTTTCCAATACTTTTGTTTTCTAATTTTGAATTCTTTTTCTGTGTTGTAAATCCTTGATCAGGACAATTAAACTGATAACCAGTTAAGAATCATAGGTTAACTCTATAATTTGTTGACTGTCATAAACCATAAAGTTTATGGAATATGTTTCTATGACAGGCAGCATGGCATATTGTAGAGTATACAGGATCTGGAGGCAGGAAGGCCCAAGATCAAATTTTGCTTCTGATAATTACTACCTATGTGGCCCTGAGGCAAGCCAGTTACCATCTCTCTGTTTCCTCATCTATAAAATGTGAATAACTTACCTCTAGGGACTGCTGTAAGAATTAAATGAATGAATGCAGGGAAAGCACTTTGCAAACCTTGAAATGCTACATAAAATATCATAGAATGACCTCAGGACTTAGCTTCCTATGTAGGGGAGGGGACCTGATAGAATCAGTTTGGAGCATCTGAGATTTTAGAGAGATGATATGATATCTGCTACTCTTGACCAATGACTGGTTTGGAAATGGAAACCAGCTACAAAGATCTGCTAGAGGTGGAGAGGTAAGACCCCTGAAAGGAGACTCTGGAGTCCATTAAAGTCTTTGGGGTAAAGTCTTGATTCCTCTTCTCCCCACCTCTGATTTTATTATATCTCTAGAAAGGAGGTGAAGCAAATGATGAATTTAGCTGGTTGGTAGAATTAGACAATGACACATCTAAAAGGAAATGCAGTTGGTAAAGGATTGTGTTTTCCCACTAAAATAACTAAATATATCACTTTCCCTCTACTACTTCCATTTTCTTCCACTGGATCCTAGGTTGCGTTTAAATCCTGTTCTTGTGACATTGCAAATCGCAATTATTTCAGATAATAATATTATTACAAATAGTGTCAGATAGCTTGGCTGTGGAATCAATCATTGTAGCAGAGGGGTTTATGGCTGTGTTTTTTCACTAGTTTGGATGGCATGGGTATCAGAATACACTGCACTTTGAGATACATTGAAGCATAGGAGAGGCCTAGTCAATTGGAAAATATTTACCTAATTTGTAAGAATGAAATGCATATTTAGTTACATCATTGTTCTAGGTTCAGATTAGGCTTCAATATCAAATCCTTTTTTACAAGATATATGTCTATATTCATATCTAGTCTAGTATAAAAGTTAAATGTTTCTTCCCTTCTGTTGAGAGAGGTGGTGGAATACAGGTACAGAATGAAGTATATGTTGATCAATAAATACATTGGCAAATATGATTTATGTGTTTAACTATACTCTTGTTTGACTATACTTACTTTGTTTCAAAGGAGATTTTCTTTGGGGTTACTGGGAATGGACAACAATGTTTGGAGTTTTATTTTAAAGCATGAATAAAGCATTTATTTTAAAAAACTAATTTGAAAATAGAAAAAATGAATAAGCAAAGGAAGAAAAAATTGGATTCAGAGAGTTTTTGGTTTGTTGTTGTTGTTGTTGTCTCAGTAATAGAAGCTTGTTCTAGTCTTGCCCTCCTTGGCCCAAGCCACATGGTTGGTTAAAAGCATCCATTGCCTTGTACTGGATGCTGACATTCCATCCAGGCTTCTGCCAGATGCTCTTCTTGAAAAGAGGAGGGATGAGCCAGGAAATGTAGCAGGATCAAGTTGTTTTCAAGCTAAGTGGGGACCTGCATACATTGGAAGGTAGAAGAGAAAGAGGGAATGAAGATTCTATAAAGGAATAAGATAGTTGGGAAAGGTCTCACTTCAAATTTTATCCTTATGCATTTTAAGACCTAGTCCTAAAACCAGCCCTGGGCAAAGAGTGCAAGTTTTTCTTCATTATCTTGCTCTTTCTTTTTTTTTTTTTTTTTTGCGGGGCAATGGGGGTTAAGTGACTTGCCCAGGTTCACACAGCTAGTAAGTGTCAAGTGTCTGAGGCAGGATTTGAACTCAGGTACTCCTGAATCCAGGACCAGTGCTTTATCCACTGCGCCACCTAGCTGCCCCTGGTATATGCATTTTTTAAAAAAAGACTACCAAACATGGTAAGGCCTACATGGACAAAATTCAGTCAAGACTGAGAAATGTTTGGAAAAGAGAGTGAGAAGACCATGCCTTTTTTTTTTTTGTATAGCCACTGGATAGGTCTCAGTGACTGGAAGCAGTAAGTGTCTGTGGGTGAGGGACAGACACTAGAGAGGAATAGAATGGTTTGCAGTGGCTGTCTCTATTCTTCTGCATACCCAGTACCTCAAGGGTTTATGCCCCTTAGAAAAGGTCCACCATGAATTCAGATAGAATTGTAAAGATGGTGCCCTGAACAGTGTGGGCCTGTAGGGCAGGGCCTGTTTTACTTTTATTCCCTGCATCTAACAGGGTGCCTGGCACATAGTAGGCACTTAATTAATGTGAAATGATTAGCTAATTGAACAGGTAGAGATAAGAGATGAGAATTCCAACTACTGCTTCAGGAGCCATAGTAACCTTTAGGGATTTTCCTAAATGGACTGAAACTACAGAGGGTCCCAGTGTGTGTGTGTGTGGGGGGGGGGGAACACTGTGCAAAGGAGAATAGCTACAAATAATACAGTCCTGGACAGACCCCACAATTTCCAGCCTTCCTAATGAGCTAGCACAAGAGAGGAGAAAATCCTACATGACAGGCACTGTAGATGGTCATTCTGAATAATTCAGGACTCAAAAACCCTGCTTTGTCTATGTACACACTCACTGTTCAGAAGGCTGTGAAGATAGAGGAAATACTTCTCAGGGGGAAAAGTGTTTCCTGCACCAGTAATCCTTGAGACTATTTTTGGGGAGAAGAACTAATTATATTCTAATTTGCAGAAGCAGGCTAAATAGAACTGACCTAGAAGGTTTTGTTGTGGGGGGTAGATGGCATTTGTTTCCTTGCCTCTTATGCAAGGTTAACATCTATGTTTGGGCTGTTTCTTTGTTTGGTTGATTGGTTGATTTTGTCTGTGCTTATGGTTTTATTGGTGTAAAGAATTCTGGCTGAGGAAACTGCTTTTACCAGTGGAAATACCAACTTACTCTGGAATTTACTGAGTAGGGGCACTAAAAGGCCAAGTGACTTGCTCAGGTTCCCATGTCCATTTTTTGTAGAAGGTAGGTCTTAAATTGAGGTTTTCCTGCCCCTAAGGCCAGTCCCTCTAGCCACTACATCAGGCTTCCTTTCATGACTAGGAATAGCAGTTACAAAATCCAAACACAGCCCTCTCTGAGGGAGCCAATCAGAGGAATGGAAACAAACAGGTTCTCTCTGTCCCATTGAGAAGAAAATGGTGACAAACCTGATGTGATTTTAAGATTAGGGAATGAATTGGGGCCAGGCCACGTCAAGGGGACGTGTACCAGCTTCTCTCCCCAGGCTAACATGAGTCAATTGTCTTTTCTTGTTTTGCTCTCTTGACTGACTGGTCAGCCTTACTCAATTCACCACGATAGTCCAGGTGACCCTGACCGAACAGAGAAGCCCTGCTCTCCCAGAGAGAGGCTCAGGTTCAACAGGGTGACCCCGGAACTCTGCCACCTGGCTACCTGAGATCTGACATAGTTTGGGGCACTTGGGATTCTCAGAGCAGAGCCATCCTGTCTGCTTGCTTCCTGAAGCCTTTGAGGTTCTGGAAATGGAAATCAACTGCAAAAATCAGGAATGGCATCTTTGTTACAGGAAGAGGTAAGCCCACAGTAGGGGACTTGGGAGCCTACACTAGTCCCAGCTGGGCTCTTGGACTCCACTCCAAGCAGGCTGTGGAAGCCATGAGCTGGTATTGGCACTGGTTTCTAGAGGAGCAGTTCTGTGAGTTTTGGGAGTGGGTAGGGAGGGAAGAGCACACCTTTCAAAAAATGCACAGGCAAAGTTTTAGCTGGCAGCCTCTCACAGATGCCATGCTCTCCCACACCACAGATGGTCCCCAGTTTGCTGCAAGAAGTGGCATCAGCTTACTGAAAACAGCATTAGCTTACTATCAGCTTACGGTACTGGCTTACAGTGTTTATCTGGGCTGGGGTGGGCAGACATCTTGTCGTGCCTGAACTACTACTCACATTTCTGCCAGCTGCACTTCCCCTTTGGGAATTCGCACCAACTTTGTGGGGACCTTTCGGATGGAAGCTGGCTTTCCTTGATTCCCGATACAGACACTGAACAAGTTGAGACCAGCTTGGAAACACTGGAGGCGGATTGCTTCAGTGCCAAGCATGGAAGTCCTGCCAGTCTGGTGTTTCCCCTTCTTTGGTACTGTAGGGCATGGTCCTTTAGGCTTGAAAGGGCTTTTACCTTCAGGGAAAGGAGGAAGTGGGGCACAGGAAGGATACACTGTCTTCTTGCTATCCAATTTCATTTTAGTTCCTAAACATATGGGTTACTAGCACATAAGAGGTAGTTTGTCTGAGGCACAAGAAAAACTGTTTTAAAATTATTTAGAGCGTGTCAATAAAACATTTTTTGAAAATAAATTAAGTTCACAAGGGGTCACAGATAAGCTGGGCAAGGTTGGTACAGTCATGTTAAATTTGATGCATATTACATGTATATTTAAAAGAAATCATCTGTATATAATAGAGATTCAGTGTTTTATGCACATTCATATTTTTTCTGTTCTTGGTTTATGGAAATGTTCATGTTCTTTGATGTTTGTCGAGTTCATATTATTAAAAAGAAAAATCAAGAGCAAAAAGAAAACTTAAAATATTACTAATATTTACAAGTTGGGAGTTTTTATTTTTGTTTTTGTATTGCTTAGTTGTTGTTGTTAATGAGACCCAATCTAGTCACTTGTGGATATTGTACAATAATAGCTTTAGCTCGAGAAGCTGATAGTTCTCCTTGGCCCTAAAACCAGCATCTTGTTTACTAGCAGATGGAGCCATCGTGACTCTCTCCTGATTCTCTTCTTTTAGTGGGTTGGGGTTTTTTCCTCCCTTATTTGGAAATTATTTATATACCTCCAAACGTGGCATTATCTATTTTCTCATCATGGTGAAGAATTGTTTCCTAAGATTCTTTCCCCTCCTCCTTCCTGCCTTCAATGATTCACAGTCAGTGAGTACCACCGAGTGCCAAGTGCACAATTCCAGTGTATACTGTCAAGGAAAGAAAGGATGGGAAATCTGAGAATGGGAGATACTTTGAATAATTTAAGGAGGTCCTGTTGGTTGGGAAAGTGCTCTCTTTGTGCCTACATTGATTCAGGCAGATATTTTAGCTTGTCTCCAGGCAAAGAACACAACAAAAAGGAAGATGTGGAGGGGGATGGGGAATAAAACTTAAGAACAAATAGAGATCACACACACACACAAAAAGAACAAGAAAGGGATGTAATCATGTAAGGCTAAGTTGTTCATAGTATCTCTGATCCTTCGGTTGTTTGTTGTGATCTGAAATCAGCCAGAAATTAATCACTAGTTGGAAAACTTGGCCATTGTTTAGAGACAGAAAATTGATCCATGTAATAAGGCATCTGAATAGCATCCTCCTCCTCCTCCTCCTCTCTCTCTCTCTCTCTCTCTCTCTCTCTCTCTCTCTCTCTCTCTCTCTCTCTCTCTCTCACACACACACACACACACACACACACACACACACACACCCAATAATGTTAAGGGGAGAAACCATCTTTAAAACCTGTTTGGATTCAGATGATTGGGTGAGGACTAGGTAACTTTTTTAAAAAACCAAGATCCATGAAACTGGTTAATTGTTATTTACAGTGACCACACCAAATCTTACAGGGTCACAGTAAAGTAAGTGACTAGACAGTTTGGGAGAGTCTAGACCACTATTACTCTTTTTGGCAAGAAATCCATTTCTTATCCACTATGATCACCATGAATGGCAAAGATAATTAAGTTGAATTCAATAAGTATTTGTTAAGTGTTACGAGGTTAAAAAGATGAAACAAAAATGGTCCCTACCCTAAGGATTTACATTCTATGGGAGAAAGAGGACAGGGACAAAAGAGAGACAGGAAATAATATGGACTCATATAAATAACTGTAAAAACATATGCAAAATATTTTCCATAGCAAAGGCACAGGTATAATATAATGGGCAATCTGTTAACACTAGAACAGGGGTTCCAGAGGGCACAATGGAAGCAAAAAGAGGGGGTAATGGGAACTCTGGAGGGATGGGCCTGATCCTGCCCCTGATGAGCACTACCTGTGTGAATTTGGCGACAGTTTTCTCATCTGTAAAATTGGGCAGTCTGATTGGGTAGCTTCTAAGGCCCCCCTGCCACTCTGCAGCTATGATCCCATAGGTACAAGGGAGCAGGAAGTGATGGTCTGAGAAGACCTATTCAGCATGACCATAGACTCAGCAGGATTCTGAGTAGAGCAATAGGGTGGTAAATTGTCATGCCTTTTTTTTTTTGTAGGGCAATGGGGGTTAAGTGACTTGCCCAGGGTCACACAGCTAGTAAGTGTCAAGTGTCTGAGGCCGGATTTGAACTCAGGTACTCCTGAATCCAGGGCCAGTGCTTTATCCACTGCGCCACCTAGCCGCCCCCCATGCCCTTTTAAGATAGTGACAGTAACACTGTTAAGGTTAAAAGTAGATTTAATTGAGGGAGGGGCTCTGAATTAACTGTCCATATAACTGTTCATATGCTTGTGTATCTGGTAAGGAGGCTACTTTTCTCCTACTGTCGACAAAGGGGTAAGGTATTTTTTGAGTGGAAGAAAGTCAGTGGACCTGGAATGGAGTGTGTGAGTCTTTGTTCCCATAAACTCCATATAAGACCTCTTTATTAACTCCCCCCTAAGAGGAAGGTGATTTTGAAGGGAGATTGTTCTGTCTCCAGTTGCGGGCCTGGTTCCATGCGGTGCACTGTTACAGTGTTCAGGCATTATTTCCACTCTGAGGAGCAATCCATTTGGCATTTGCTTCAATTAAGGAATAGATTGGAAAAAACCAAATCTGACATCTAAGAAGACTGGAAAGAAATTTCAAGAAAGGAAGGGAAAATAAAGGCCTATCTATTTGATTAATGTTCTAGTTAGTACTCCACTGCTGCCCGAAAGCTTTACCCACTGAGGATTTGGTTCAAATATAGTCATATTAATCTATCTCTTTAATTTTAAAAGTAAATGAGAAAAAAAGAACCATAAAGGATTTGCATGCTAATGTTGCATAAAAAGGCGGATAACAAGTGCATATTGATAAGTCTTCAAAGAACCCCCAGAGACTTTCTTTTGCCTCCTTTTACCAATGGGGAGCTCAGCTACTATCAGGACAATTTCAAGGCAGAGGAAATGTTTCTTAGCATTAGACTTAGTTTAATCAGAGGAAATTTGAAAGCTGGCTGGTGGGCCTGGGAGCACCTCTAATGGTACAGATGGTAATGAAAATGCATTGTATGTATTTTTATAAGATATAATTATTTGCAGATGGTAAGATTTCTAATTGCTAAAGGAGAATGCTATAAACAATCATAATGAGAGCGTACTAAGTGGAGGCCTGGAACTTGGAACCTCCTGAGTTCCAATCCTGGGTCTGACTTTGACTCACTGTGTGGCCTGGGGCAAATCAGTTAACCTCTCCAGTTCCACCTATCTCTTCTGTAGAGTGGGGATGACAACATTCACCTCCTTCAGTGATGATGTGTGCAAATGGTGATTAATGCTTATAATTTAAAACATGTGGGGTAACACGGGGTACCACCTTCCAACTATATATAAACTCGGTGTCTAATCTCTTCTTTCTCCCTGTTTCCCATGTGGGGTCCAAGTGTGAGTCAGTGCATGTGCACAAATGGAGACCTTTTATTTTTATTTTCAGTTGGGGGCAGAGTCAGGCAAACATCAAGGATTGGGAAGAAACAAAATAAAACCACCATGGAGAACTTAATACAAGACCAGGAAAGAGGCATTGGATTTGGAGTTAAAGAACCTGGATTCAGATTTCACCCCTTTCCTTTGCTACTACCTATGTGACCTTGGGCAAGTCACTCACCCTCAGTGGTCCTCAGTTTCTTCTTCTGTAAAAGAAGGGGTTTGGATTAGTTGGCCCCTGATGCCCCTTCCATTTCTAGAGCTATGATCCTATAATCTTCAGAATGAGGAGAAGAGAGTCCAGAAAAGAACACCATTCTACCCTCTTTTACACCAATGGTGATGAAGGACTGGAGAGTGTCAACTAGGTTGCTGACCAAATTGCCAGGAAGGTACATATTCCTGACCATATCTCCCCTTATCCATCTTCGTTCTTGGTCTTGTGTCCTTATTAGAGCAATAGCGATTATCTTAAATATAGAATGACTAAAGCAAGAAACAGACAGAAAAATCTTAATTTGGGGGGGGCAATGAGGGTTAAGTGACTTGCCCGGGGTCACATAGCTAGTAAGAGTAAGTGTCAAGTGTCAAAGGTCAAATTTGAACTCAGGTCCTCCTGAATCCAAGGCCAGTGCTTTATCCACTGTACCACCTAGCTGCCCCCTCTTAATTTCTTTAAAAAAAAATACTCATTGAATTTTGGCTTGTTTCATTCTTCCCTCCCTGCATGTGGGTGGCTAAGACATGTTCTGTTATTACATTCCTAACACACTTGGAAATAATCCTCTATCTCCAAGTCTAATGTCTAAGAGTTGAAATGAGATTTTTTTCTGATGAAACTCAATTGGCAAAGTTAGAATCCGTCAGGGTTTCTTCAGTGTTATACCTAACAGATTTCTCAATTTCTGTATCATCTGAGAAAAACAGAAATGTGTTCTTTTGGAATGACCACTGACTCAGTGAATGTAGCTACTTAGCCTAGGCAAAGACTCCATGGGAAATGCTGTGAGACCTCCAGGGTGGTGTGATGGGACAAGTATTGAACTTGGAATCAGGAAAGCTGTGTTTAAATCTTTGTTCTGACACTTATAAACTAGTATACTTTAGGGGGAAAATACTTTTTTTTCTCTCTGGGCCTCAGTTTTCTCATTTGTAAAATAGGGATGATAATATTTGTACTACCTAACTCAGAGTGTTGCTATGAGGGTGATAGACAGATAGATAGATAGGCAGACAGACAGACAGACAGATAGATAGATAGATAGACAGACAGATAGACAGATGGATAGAAAGATGATAGATGATAGATACATAGATAGACAGATGACAGATAGGTAGACAGATGATAGATTGATTGATAGGTAGATAGACAGATGGGTGATAGATGATAGATGATAGATATATAGATAGACAGATGACAGATAGGTAGACAAATGATAGATTGATAGGTAGATAGACAGATGGGTGATAGATGATAGATATATAGATAGACAGATAGATGATAGGTAGACAGATGATTGATTGATAGGTAGATAGATAGATGATAGATAGGTAAATAGACAGATAAATAGATATACACAAACACACACAAATATACATATATGTGTAAATATATATGTGCATATACACATGTATATATAATATATGCATATCATTGTATAAACCTTAAAATGCTCTGCAAATGTCAGCTAATATCATCACTCAGTCCACCCAGCCTCTCCGAGCTTCCCACCCGTAACTATATAGGCATTGCTTCCAAAAAGCTAGGCAGAATGTGTCTTGATCCCTGCCTTTGCTATAGTTGTCACTTTAGGGAAGCCTCATCAGGGATATGGTGCTTTTCTGGCCATTCAATGTCTCCTACTGGAGGGTCTCACTGGGACCAGGCTCCATATCCTTCCCTACCTCCCCTCTTCAAATCAACTCAAAGTTTGCTTTCTCCAGCACCTTCTGTCCTTTTATATTGGATGATAAAGGACGCTAATGGAATAGTGAAGGAAATAAATCGATTGTAGATGTCCCCATGATCCTTCCCAGGTTAGATGAGCATTGACCTGGAGCTGGAAAGCTCCAGGCTTAGAGACTGTCTAATTCATATAAGGAAACTGAAGTCCAAAGAGAAATGACATGCTGAAAGTCACACAGATAGCATGGGCCAGAGGTAGAATTAGACTAGGCTCTCTGACACCAGCCACGCTTTTCCCATGGGATTACATCTTTTTTTTTTTTTTTTTTTTAGTGAGGCAATGGGGGTTAAGTGACTTGCCCAGGGTCACACAGCTAGTAAGTGTTAAGTGTCTGAGGTCGGATTTGAACTCAGGTCCTCCTGACTCCAGGGCCGGTGCTCTATCCACTGCGCCACCTAGCTGCCCCATGGGATTACATCTTAATTCAGTTAAAACAGACTCTTTAGAATCATTTTAAAGGTTTCAATGGCAGGAATTTCATATATCATTAGGAAGGAAGAGGAAACTATTTTGGGTGACCTAGATTCAAATCTTGGGTCTAATACTAACTAATTCTGTGACTATGGGCAAGTCGCTTAACTACTTTGAGCCTCAGTTTTCTAATCTGTAAAGTGGGGGTGATAATACACTATCTACTCTATCCCTACTCCCTATCTCACAGGATTGTATTGAGGGATACATTTTGTAAACACTAAAGCAATATACAAATGTGAGTTATTATTGGGTAGGCTTCTGGTACCCCACAAACACTACCACATATATAGTATACTGCCTCTGAGACAAACCCTTTCCTGTGTACCTCCTTTTTCATGTCTTCCTATAAGTCTTCTCCTGGGTCTACCCAGTTTTGAGTTGGGGCTACACTTTTGTCTAAGGGTGAAATTGGGGGAAATTAAAAATTCTATACAATTTCCCATAGGCCACTGGCTTCCTCTTTAATTCTGAGTCCAGCTCATATTTAATTTACAGTGTCTGCCCAAGATATGTAATAATTGTTGTTGTTCAGCCGTTTTTGAGTTGTGTCCAACTCTTCGTGACCTCAGTTGCAGTTTGCTTGGCAAAGATACTGGAGTGGTTTGCCATTTCCTTCTTCAGCTCTTTTTACAGATGAGGAAACTGAGGCAAACAGGGTTAAATGATTTGCCCAGCTAGTAAGTCATATAGTCTGAGGCTGGATTTGAAGTCATGAAGATGAGTCTTTCTGACTTCCAGGCCTGGCACACCATCTACCTCTTTAAAATTTAGTTTCTTCATCAGTAAAATGGAAACATGAATACTTGTATTATATGCCTTAGAGTGAGTATGATGATCAAATGACCTAATGTATGTCATGTATGAGTACACATCTTAAGATGGAATTTAAAGGTAAACTGGTTGGAGTAATCATCATAATAATTGGTGGTGGTTAAAGTCATTTGCTTAAAGAGAAAAACAAACCAGCCCTCTCTTCTCTTCCTCCCCACTCTCACAATGGAATGTAAGAAGCTACCCTTGCCTCTTCTCATTGGCACCTCAGTTCATTCAACATTGCACATCTATGGAGTACACAGCAAGAGCCATACCCTTGTTCAGGAAACCAATCTCTATGGGAACAGCTACATAGGAGTGGGTGGAAATATCACTGCATTGCCCAGTTACTCTTCAGAACATACCATCTGATATCACTGTCTCTTTCCAAGGCATCCAGGGAGTATAAAACATTGCTTCAAAAAGATTGAATGTCCCTAGCATGTTTTCCCAGCACGTGTTTCCAGTTGGGCAGGATGTAATCTGGGCATTAGGTTCTTGTGATGAACAGAACGAATGTACTAGGAACTTTTAATTTTAATTTTTGTTTACTCTGTTTCTTCTCTTGCCTCATTATGCCTGGGTTGTGGCTGAGATCATCACACTACATCTAGTAAGCAAAACTCAACATATGAACAATTCCTAGTTTTTATAGAATTATCAGAAGCAGTATGTAATTGCATATATTTTTTCTTTTCTTTTTTTTTTTTTTGGAGGCAATTGGGGTTAAGTGACTTGCCCAGGGTCACACAGCTAATAAGTATCAAGTGTCTGAGGCCAGATTTGAACTCAGGTCCTCCATTATCCAGGGCTGGTGCTTTATCCGCTGCACCACCTAGCTGCCCCCGCAATTGTGTATGTTTTTAAAACTCAAGTTCAGTCATCCCTGGTGGTTTCTCATATCTCTAATTGCAAGTCCAAGAAATCCCTCCCCACCAAAACTGTCAAGTAGGTTATTAGATGTGGCATAAGTAGGAATAAAATAAGATTTCATATTGCCAAAATGATATTGTGTGAATGCCCACTAGGACATTGACTAATTTGAAATGAAAGGGAATATTTTAAACTAAATATCACATGTCAAAAACAAACAAAAGTCAGCCAGCAAGATACCATCATTATTTAAAAAAAAAAAACTTAATCGGTTTTGTATAGAATTAATTGTTATTTGAGGTTTTTATGACCCCATCTTTTGGCTAGAATTTTAAAAACCCTGGCGTGCACACTGGCCTGGGGCTCAGGCCAGCTCCTCCATGCCAGCTCCTCCACAAACGGCACAGTGCTCCACCCACTGGTTGTAGCCGTTGCCATGGTGCTGGCACCTCAGGCATCACCACTTGCTGATGCCTACATGGGCCTGGCAAAATTATAATGACTGGAAGCCCAGTGAGGGCAGTCATGCGACTGTCATTCAGAGCTGCCAGCCAATTGGCTTGGGGCTGTGTGTGGTCAGCCTGGGGTCTGCTGGGAAGAAGGGAGATTTTATTGCCATTCTACCTTGAAGTTAGAAGGTGACAGGATGCTGCTGTGTGTTCTCAGCCAATTCCTGGGTGGTGGTGTTATTCAGCTTGTATTATTCCCCTTTCCCTTAATCCTACTGATACTGTTTGTGTTTTTTTAAGTTCGTTCTTGTTAAATAAATCCTGCTCTGTTTTGATGGAGGCTGTCGGTCTCCTTCCTTGCCCCAATTTTGCAGCGAGCCGCCTAGCTAACACTCCCCAATTAAAAATTGGTGCCTACAGTTTTATGCCATTATTTTCTACATTCTGTCAAGCAGCAATAAAATTTGCTGTTTTTTTAATATTATAATTAAGATGATATCATTTATCCTGAAAAGAACATATTAGGACACAACAGCTATCAATCTAATTCTTTTTCTTAGGAATGTGAAACTTGGATCATTTCTATGAGGTACATGAGTCCCAGAAAATGCCACCTTGCCCAAGCTCTCCACTAATGTCTTGTGACCAGTGTCAAGATTTGTGAGGAAGTCTTTGGACCTGCCAAACTACTAAGAACACCAGTTCTGACAGTTTCAAAGCCGGAAACACATGCAAAAAAAAGTTAAGAACTTCTGATCTAAACCTTTTCACTGGTAAACATGCACATTTTGGGGGGGGGGGTGTGAGGCAATTGGGGTTAAGTGACTTGCCCAGGGTCACACAGCTAGCAAGTGTTAAGTGTCTGAGGCCAGATTTGAACTCAGATCCTCCTGAATCCAAGGCTGGTGCTCTATCCATTGTGCCACCTAGCTGCCCCAAACATGCACATCTTCAACTTTGCAAAACTAGGCTTTGAGGCTTCCATGGACTCATGCTATTAAATAATTTGTCACTGTAGTCATTCGCTTTTTTGGTACAGACCACAATCCTTCCATGTCTTTTCATATGGTGCAATTCTTGTCCATATCTTTCTGTAAATCCTCCATAAGGGATTTATCTGACACACTCGTGCTTTTTCCTTGGTCTTCCAGATATTTTGTAGATACTAGGGAAGCACACAAGTTGTCTAATTTGCATCCTATTTTCATCAGGTGACTGGTCTACCTTTGTTTTCCCTCATATATATCCTCAATAATAATTTTTTTAAGGCATTCATTACTGATAATAATATCACAGGATCCTTAACAAAACTTTGTAGCTTTCCTTTGTTCTGTGGGTCTGTGCAGATGCCAAGACAGGTGGGAGAACTACTATTGTTAAAGAGTGAGTAAGTTCCATTACACTGTTGCTTTGGGTGTGGTCACTTGTTGGGATTGGGAGGGGGAGGAAGAGTAGATTGAGACTAGAGATTACTTCCATGCCAAGACCCTATCAGCCATTGTCACCACTGACCATACTCTCTCCTCCTGTGATTAGCTGAATACCCCCAAATGACTGGTATTTTCCTTGTCCAATTGCTAACAAACTTCCATCCATCCCTGTGATTTAGAATCTTCATCTGTCAAGGAAAACTCCTTTTCTCTTCTTCCTTTTCCCACATTCAGTCCTACCTCTTACCAATTTCCATTCTTTTTTATCCTTCTTTCACTGGACTCTGTGGAGTTTCTGCTCTATTGTCAACAAATTACTTTTCATGCTAGATCTCTTCCATTTATATTTCCATCTTCTTTTGCTCTTGGACATCTGACTTTATCTAGATGACATGTCATCTCTGGCCACCTGTTCCAGTGCTAGTGGTTCTTCTCTCATGGCCCCTGACACACTGGGCCAGGAGGAGGAGTTAGGAATCCTTTTTGGGTCATGCTGCCACTTCCAGATCCTCTCTCTGCCACCATTGCTCTCATCAACCTTCTGAGATTCCATTCTATCCATCTATATTAGCCTGTTCATATCCTTGTTGTTATTAGGAACTGACCCCCCCCTATCACTCTCCCTTCTTTTTCCTCCTCCTTTTTTTTTTTAACAGAAAATGTTTAGTTGAGATGGAATAACAAAACAAATAACAAAGGAAAATCAAGGAGTAGAATTATTCTCAATTACACGAAGCAGTACAATCTTCTACAGTGTCTTGTACCTGTAGAAGAGTTACATTATGGCTGTAAAATAACACATTTGTTCTACAATTTTTTTTAAAGGTTAATTGTTTTGTTTTTACATTACAAACATTTCTAGATTACCCCCAGTTGGTGACAGCTTTCTTGTAACAAAGTAAAACAATTAAGGAAAACTCACAATATAGTAATCTTATCTGAAAGTACATGCAACATTCCAAATCTGTAGTTCCCCCATCTCTCTATTTAAAGGTTGTTTTTTTTTTACTAATTAAACTATTAAAATTAATTTATATTTAAATTAGATTTTCCTTTCCTCTCCTCCACCTCATTGGAAAAAAAAAGAAAAAGAAAACAAATTCCTCATAACAAATATGCATAAGACAAAACAAATTCCCCCATTGGCTATGTTCAAAAATATGTGTCATATTCTGTTCTCTAAATCCATCTCCTCTCTGTTAAGAGGTGGTTAGCATGTTTTGTCAGCAGGTCATTCCTATCATGGATGGTCATTGCATCGAACACAGTTCATATAGCTTTCATCTCCTAGAGTATAGTCTTCCCTTACAATCTCCATTTGGGGACATCAGTATTCACATTATTGTCCCTTCAGATACTCAGGCTTTTCATCTTATTAACTTCATCAGTTCCCATGGCCTACATCTTCATTTTGGGCATCTAGCTGGTGCATTGGATAGAGTGCTGAGCTTGAAGTCAGGAAGATCCCTGAGTTCAAATGTGTCCTCAGCCACTAACTAGCTGTGTGAACCTGGGTAAGTCACTTAACCTTGTTTGCCTCAGTTCCTCATCTGTAAAACCCCAAACGGGGTCCCAAAGAGTCATACTTGGCTGAAATGACTGAAGAACAACAATATCTTCATTTCACTTCACCTATTACCTGCGGTGGTCAAACCTTAAATCTGTGAACCCAAACCACTCAACTTCTATGGTCTTAAACTCTAAAATTCTCTACATCATAATGTCCTGACATTCTCTCTTTTGAGCCCCATTCATTTTAAACTTAGTCTTCATTTTCATTAAAGCCTCTCCCCCTTCCTCAACTCACTTTCCTCCTTTTACAACCATGTCTCTATAACAAGTTCAACTATTGTAAGGGCTAAAATTCTAGCTAAACTATCTAAAATCTAATGAGTGGTTGCCAATAAATTATAAGCTTTAGCAAGAGTATTTAAATGTTTAAATATTTATTAAAGAGCATTAGGATCAGAGAGAAAGGTAAAAATATAACTATTTCTAAGAGACCCTATCATCTGACCCACCATGGCGAGGTCAGGAACCAAAAAGAGACAGAACCCCTCTGCCAGCGTCTGCTTCCTACTTCATGTCCCCCTCCCAGAAATGGGAGGCTGCTCAAGTTGATTGGCTTGTAACCTTAATAGACAGTACCCAAGAGCAAACGTCACTTCCTGACGCTAAGCACCTTGACCACATGGCTTGCCCTCAGAGGCCTTCACCTCATGGCGGAGCTTTTCTACAGTAAGTCTCCAGCAGGTGGTGTCATTCCAATAGTTACACTATTCACTACTCTTTACTCTTGAATTCTTTGCCACCTTATTCTTCTGCAATGACAATCAATCCTACAACATTCTCCTACCTTCCTACTACCAAGCAGCTAAAAATGGAGGAAATCACACAACTGTGCCAAGTAGGTCCACTACAGATTCATATTATCTTATCTCAGCTGGTCCTCAGTGCCACATTTCTTTTTCCCTGAATGATTCTCTATCACATTCCCCACAGAGGCAGTTCCACATCTTCTCTCTCTCCTTAAGCCCCAATACCACCCTAACACCTTCTCTTAGTAGATGACCACACCCCTTACTTTATTCAGAGGTTCAAGAGATCCCTTATCTCTCCTACTTCACACATAAAACCCACTTCCCTTCACTCATCCTCTCCTCTTTTGCTTCATTCAGTCTTTGAGGGAAGAGATGTCCCATATTTTTGCCTATGCCTCTGTTTTTGCCTTTGGTGTATCTCTACCCCTGTTTTCTAAGAGACTCATTCATTGAGCATTCATCTCATAACTCTCATCTTCAGCCTCTATTTACTGGCTCATTCCCCACTGCTTATAAGCTTACAAGGTCTAACAGATCCTCAAAAATTTTTTTTCTTCACCTTGATCTCTTTTTGGGATCTCTTTCTGGAGGTGATCGGTGGATTCTTTCAATTTCTATTTTAGCTTCTTCTAGAATTTCAGGGTAATTTTCCCTGAGAATATCTTGGAAGATGGTGTCTAAGCTCTTTCCTTGATCATGGTTTTCAGGTAGACCAATAATTTTCAAATTATCTCTCCTGGACCTATTTTCCAGGTTGGCAGTTTTTCCCAGAAGATGTTTCACATTGCCCTCTATTTTTTTAATCATTTGGATTTGCTTTATTGTGTCTTGGTTTCTCATAAAGTCACTGGCTTCCATTTGTTCAATCCTCATTCTTAGGCAGCTATTTTCATCAGAGAGCTTTTGTACCTCCTTTTCCATTTGACTTTTCAAGCTGTTGACGTTTTTCTCATGTCTTTCCTGCATCACCCTCATTTCTCTTTCCATTTTTTCCTCTACCTCTCTAACTTTATCTTCAAAGTCCTTTTTGAGCATCTCTATGGCCTGAGACCAATTCGTATTTTTCTTGGAAGCTTTAGATATAGGGGCCCTGATGTTGACATCTTCCTCTGAGGGTGCCCCTTGGTCTTCCTTGTTACTGAAGAAAGTTTCTATGGTCCTCACCTTTCTCTGTCTGCTCATCTTGCCTTTCTTTTACTAGACTTTTAGCTCCTTAAAGTGGGGCACTGTTTCCAGGCTGCAGTATCCTAAGCTTAAGAAGTCCCAGGTGGTATGATTTAAGGAGAATCAGGTTCTTCCCTCTCCCAGCCTGTTTCCTGGTCCTAGATGACCCCAGACCAACTTGCCAATCAACCAGCTTTGTGTGTTGTGGTTGTTAGCTCCAACGAGCCTGTGCCCCTCCCCCACCTGGGCCACTGCTACTCGAGCCTACCTCCTGGTTCTCAGCAGGGGTATAAAATCCAAGTTCTGCCTTAGCACCAGCACAGACCCCTGTAGTCTCTCCCCTGCCCAGGGCTCAGCCCACTCACCAGACTGTGAGCTTAGTTCCAGACGACACTGGTGCTGCAGCTAATTCAGAGGCTCCTTCTCTGGTGAGGACTTCCTGAGACTGGATCTGTGTCAGGGTGACTGTGGGGTTGGGCTCAACTCCTGTATCAGCACAGCAGCTCCCTCCTTCTGGCCTTCCAAGCCGTTGTTGGTTAGAAGATGATTTCAGCACATTCTTCTGTGAGTTTTGCTGCTCCAGGCATTTTCCTATGGCATTATTTGGATGTTTTTTGGAGTGATCATGTCATGAGTTCGGGAGCTCACTGCCTTTCCTCCACCATCTTGGCTCCACCCCAGAAGTCCTCTCTTTACCTTGATCTCACCTAAAGCCATGGCTTTTACCTTTCATTCACCTGTTGCTTCCACTTCTTTGCCTCTTGCCACCACTTGCTATGTAGTTTAATATTACCAATTTACTGAAACTGTTTCCTCCCAGGTTACTAAAAATCTAACTCCTAACTCCTAAAGCCTTTTCTCAGTCCCCATCTTCTTTGAGCTCTTTACATGTGTCTTACTATGATGAACTCTACTCTTTCAGCTCCTGGATATTCTGTCCTCCCTTGGATTACACAAAACTTGTCTCTTGCTTTTCATCCTACCTGCATGAATTTTTCCCCCAGCCTTCATTGCTGAGACATCATCCATATCCTTATCTCTAATCATGGATATCTCTCAAAACTGTCCTGGGATCTTTTCCTTTTTTATATTTATACTATCTCCTTTAGTGAATTCCCATCTCAGAACCTAACACAGAAACCCTTTCTGGGATGAAATCTATATCTCTGTGTGTGGCATATTAGATAAGAGTTGGACTGGGTTCCGATTATGCTTCTGATACTTACTAGCTGTGTGGCCCTGAACAAATTGCTTAATCTCTGTCTGCCTCCATTTCCTCATCTCTATAACAACAACAACAACAACAACAACAACAACAACAACAACAATATACCCAACTCCCAGGGATTTTGTGAGGATAAAATGAGATAAAATTCATAAAGTACTTTGCAAACTCAAAAGCACTATATAAGGGCTAGCTTTTATAATTGCCATTTTATTTCAAAGGACAAGATGAATAGTTCTTTTTTTTTTTTGGTGGGGCAATGGGGATTAAGTGACTTGCCCAAGGTCATACAGCTAGTAAGTGTCAAGTGTCTGAGGCCGGATTTGAACTCAGGTCCTCCTGACTCCAGGGCTGGTGCTTTATCCACTGCGCCGCCTAGCTGCCCCAATAGTTCTTTTTAATAATAGGCTCATGTAGTAAACTGGAAGGGATCTCAGGGTCATCTAGTTTGTCCCATTTTATAGATGAGTAAACTAAGGCCCAGAGAAGTGCAATGATTTGCTCATGGTCACACAGATAACTTTGCAGAAGAGCTAGGATTGCCCAACTCCAAATTCAATACTCTTTCTACTACATCATGGTGCTCCCCAATTCAGCTCAGACACAGATCTAAGAAATGGCATCTCCAAATAGGAACTTAGCTGCCCCTGCAGCCATCCTGTCTTTGTTCTGCACTGCGATATCCCTAACTATCTTCACCATACCTCACTTGGGCAAAATCTTGTTTTAAATATAACAAAACATATATATTAAAACCTCAATCAATCAGAGTAACCACAAGAATTAGGGTAGTAGTAATTCATATTTTTATAGTGCTTCAGAGTTTATAATGCATTTTCCTCACAATATCCTTATAAGTAAGTAATATTATTATTATCTTCTCCATTTAACAGGTTAGATTATTCTTCCAATCCTAGAGCTTCTAAGACTAAGTGATTTACAGTAACTCAGCTAGGAATAATAATATTTATTTATTTTTTAAACATTTTTTGGTGGGGCAATGAGGGTGAAGTGACTTGCCTAGGGTCACACAGCTAGTGTCAAGTGTCTGAGGCCAGATTTGAACTCAGGTTCTCCTGAATCCAGGGCCTGTGCTTTATTCACTGCGCCATCTAGCTACCCCCAGAATAATGATATTTGTATAGAACCCACTATGTGGGGTGTTTTTTTGTTTTTGTTTTTTGGTGAGGCAATTGGAGTTAAATGACTTGCCCAGGGTCACACAGCTAGTAAGTGTTAAGTGTCTGAGGCTGGATTTGAACCCAGGTCCTCCTGAATCCAGGGCCGGTGCTCTATTCACTGCACCACCTAGCTGCTCCTACTATGTGCTTTTAAAAAATACACTATGTTCCAGGAACTATATTAATTGCTTTACAAAATTTACTATTATCCTCCTTTCACAATTGAGAGAACTGAGTTTAAGTGATTTGCCCAAGGTCACATAGCTAGTAAGTGTCTGTCTGGATTTGAATTCAGGTCTTCCTGACTCTAGGTCCAGCTTGTTATCTACTGCTACACTCAGCTCTCTCTAGTAAGCAGTAGGTGGGATTCCAATATAGATTTTCTGACTCAGGTATTTATTCTTTCCAGTATGGCATACTGCCTCCCTAATAGTTAAAATAGCATTTCTTGAAAAGTAATTTGTATTTGATTAATCACTTAATAAACATTTGATAAACACCTACTTTGTGCCAGGTATTGTGATAGTGGTAGGAATCTAGAAGACAAAAATGAAATAGTCTCTGATCTCAAGGAGCTTACATTCTATGGGGGAAATAACATGTACACAAACAAATACAGAATAAATTGTCATTGTTCAGTCATTTTTCAGTCATGTCCAACTCATCATGACCCCATTTGGGGGGTTTTCTTGGCAAAGAAACTAGAATGGTTTTCCATTTCCTTCTCTGATTCATTTTACAGATGGGGAAACTGAGGCAAACAAGTTTAAGTAACTTGCACAGGGTCACACAGTTACTAAGTGTCTGAGGCCAGATTTGAACTCAGAAAAATGAGTCTTCTTGACTTCAGGCCTATCACTCTATCTACTTGTGCCACCTAACTGTTTGGCAGAATAAATACAAAAATCAACGCAAGGAAGATGGTGCCTGATCTAAGTCTGCAAGGAAATAAAGTATTCTTTGAGGCAACGGTGAGGGTAGAGTGCATATTTCAGGCATGTCCAGTGCAAAAACACAGAGACTAGAGATGGGTGGCCATGTGTTCAGAAGAGAGAGAAGTCTAAAGTTTAGCTGAAACTTGCAGTACAGGAAAGGGAGTGATGTATATAATAAGTGAAGATAGGTTGGGACTAGGTTGTAAAGGATTTTAAAAGCCAATTGGAGGAGTTTGGATTTTATCCTGGAGGGAATAGGGAATTCATGAGTCCATTGAGTAGGTCAGTGATCTGTGCTTAAGGAAAATCAAGTGGGAAGGTAGACTAATTAGGAGACCATTTCAAGTAATCCAGTCTGGAGATGATGGCTCTGTGAGTAGTGAGAAGGAAACAGACGACAGAGATGTTATGGAGGCAGAAACAGCAAGATATAGCAACCTATTAGATATGTGGAGTCAGGAATAGTATTGTGTATATTCTTATTTGTGAAAGTACTTCTCATAGTTTGCAAGGCTCTTGAGAGCAGAAAGTACTTCATTTTTGTGGTTGTAGTCATTCCTTTTCCTAGAAAAATGCATAGCTCTGTGTGCCCAGAATCTAGCACAGCGCATGTACATAGTAGGTGCTCAATAAATGCATATTGACCAACAAAATGCCTTATACAGAGTAGATACTCAATAAAACTTTATTAAGCACAAACATAGAATTTTTAAAATCCCTTTCAAGTAAGTCAGGATAGGCTGACAAAATATTGCCCTGTAAAGATGATTAGATGTGCAGGTGGGTGGTATAGTGCGGGGTAGAGTGCTGGGCCTAGAGTCAGGAAGACTCATCTTATGAAATTCAGCTCTGGCCTCAGACACTTATTAGCTGTGTGACCTTGGGAAAGTCACTTAACCCTGTTTGTCTCAGTTTCTTCATCTGTAAAATGAGCTGGAGGAGGAAATGGTAAACTGCTCCAGTATCTTTGCCAAGAAAACCCCAACTGGGGTCATGGAGAGTCAGGACTGAAAACAACCGAACAACAAAATATGATCAGGCTACTTGCCTGATGATGAATAGATAAGAGTGATTCATGATTACTGCATCAACTGATTATATGCTGAGTTTACTCATGCTTAAAACAGCTTATTGGCTTAAATATGTGAAATATCCACCCTTCAGGTTTGTTCATACCATTTACTCACATTATGTACAAAGGATTCGCTAAGCAACGGTCTCCCTCAGATAGACCCTGCCTGAATTACTTCAACTTTGAATCGATGGAGTTTGAATTACAGTAATAAGGTTTTTCTGTTCCTTCCATATGGTGAAATAGATGCATTCACAGGTACAATTTATAAATGTCCAATAATTGCCCTAACACAGCATTACACCACCAAATGGAAGTCGTTTTATCCTGGTCTATGCACAATAGCCCTAATTAATCACATAAGGGTCCTAAACAGAAAACCCTCCATGGAGCTTTTAATGTTTGTGACATTCTTTAGTTTAATGGGTATGTATAATTCATTTATAAAGCCATCTCACTGAGCACAAAGCTTTCCGAATGACTCACCTGTGACTCAGAAAACCCAGGGAACTCTTTGATTTTTTTTTCATCCTATACAATTTGTTCTAGTTTCCTTGGTGCATGAATACACTTACAATCAATTTCATTTCAAGATGCTAGGTATTAAATACATGAATAAAACAACACTTAGAAACACAAAGGAAAATCTTGCCAACACGCCAAAATGTCTTTTTAGCTCCTGTAGCCCAACCTTCTTTCTGCCTCCTACTGCAATTTCTACCAGGAATGAATATACCAGGCTCTTACTCTCAAAAGAATCTAAGTGAAGAAAACTTCTTCCTCCTTGACAAGAAGTAAAATGTTCTCAAATCTATTCTAAAAGAAAGCTCTGGTGGGTTTTATTACTCCAGTCACTTTGTGAGCTCATCAGTATCAATGATTTCCCAATGGTGGTGTAGGGGCCAAATTTTAATTGGGGAGTGTTATCTAGGTGGCTTGCCACAATATTGGGGCAAGGAAGGAGATTAACAGCCTCTTTCAAAAACAGAACAGGGTTTATTAAGAAGAATGAACTTAAAAACACAAGCAAGATTAGTAGAACTAAGGGAAAGGGAAAAAAAAAAAGAATGGGGGAAGGAAAACAATACAGCCTGAATCACCCAGGGCTCAGCTGAACACATGGCTGCATCCTGTATCTTTCCAGCTCTAGGGCCAGAATGGGGAAACTCCTCCCTTCTCCTTCTCAGCAGATCCCAGGCTGTCCATACATAGCCCCAAGCTAATTGGCTGGCAGCCCTGGCTGACAGTCATATGACTGCCCTCACTGGGCTTCCAGTCATTATAATTTTGCTAGGCCCATGTAGGCGTCGTCGAGTGGTGATGACATGAGCTGCCAGTGCCATGGCGACAGCTACAACCAGTGGGTGGCATGGCACCTGAGCCCCAGGCCACTGCACGCTGGGGTTTTTAAAATTCTAGCCAAAAGATGGGGTCATAAAAACCTCAAATCACAATTAATTCTTTACAATGCATAGTTTGTAACCTATCTCTGTCTGAGCCTCTTATGTATGTGAGTTTTGTCCATGTCCTCTAATAAATCTGCCCCAATAATGAGGGGCCTTCCTGATGTTCTCCTGACATTATATGAATACCAATGGAGCACATAGGCTCTCCATTAGCTAAACATCACTCATACTGCACAACGGTGTAACTAGACAACATGATAAAGCAGCAAAAATTTACCTTGAATTATTATTATTTTTTTACTTTGCAGTCTTCTGTGGCATATAAAAAGTTTGAGAGACATAGTTTCTGGAAAATTAATCATTTTATTAATTATTGTTAGCAGATAATTAATGAAAGGGGTCAGTGGCACTCCAGAAAGCCAAAGAGCAATCATGGGGCTTCTTGACCCTTATATGCCCTTGGAAGAATGTGTGTTCTTAATAGGTGGCAACAAACTCTGATTGGTTAATAATTAATAAGAAAAATTAATATTATAATGAGAGGTGGACCTATTGTATAATGACTGGGGGCGTAACTGATCACTAAGGCTGGGGGGTCTGACAGAGGGGACTAGAACACAATGGACTGAATTTCAACCAGATTAGATTTTCTTTGTAAAGTTTTTCTAGTTGGGTGGGACAACAACTCCACCTAGTTAAGATGGTCTAGGTAGGATAAATTTTGGGGCAAGGTCAGCAAACTCCTTGAAAAATGTATTTTGAAATAGGAAAAGGAAAAAAAAAACCTTGTTCTTCCCAATAATTGGTTATTTAATATGAGAGAAATAATAATTTCTCTCACTTCTTACTCTTATAATCCTTCCTTTTAAGTGATATTTTGAATCAAATTATCAAAAAAACTAAACTCCTTCCTATCTAACCCAGCAAGTATTTGTCAATCAATTGATCTTTCAATAAACTTCTACTAAACACCTACTGGGTAGGTATCCATGAGGATACAAAAGCAAAATGCAGACTAAACCCTGTCCTCAAGGAGCTTAAATTCTACTGGGGAGAGCAAATATGTAAACACATATATGTGATGAAAATTTAATTGGGAGAAAGAGTACTCACAACTTAAGAGGATCAGGAAAGACTTCTTGTTTGAGAAAGAGCATTGACCAGCCTTTGAAGAGATTCTAAGAGGAAGGAGTGCATTCCAGGCCAGATAGCCAGCTTTTGCAAAGGAAGGAGATGAGATCTGGAGTTCAGGGAATAGTAAGGAGGTCAGTTAGCCTGGGACATAGTGGATAAAAGTGGATAAAATTGATCTGAAATCAAAAAGAACTTTTATCTCTCTTGAAGCAGGAATGTGATCAAACAAAATTCCTTTGCTTAAAACATTTTCATAGGACCTTCCGCTTTCTCATTTCTGATCCTTGGAAGTCTTGCTACTGACACATACAATAGTCTTATAACTTGCTACTAACAAAGTACTTTTGCTCTTTCGGGGGGAAAAGTTTCTATATAAGCCCAAGGTATTATTATCAAGCAGCAGGGGGAAAAGAATAACCACCCACACTTGCTTTCCTTTCCCAGAGGGAGTTCAAAACCTAAAAAGTCTCCAACTCTGTTTTTCTTTAGTCATTTGGAAGGGAAAAATTCAGGCTTGTGTTAGTTTATTAAATATTTTTTGGTGGAAATTTCATTCTTTTTCATTTGGCAAATGCTTATTGAGTGTCTATTTTGTGCCAGGTACTGTCCCAGGTGCTATGAGGTATATGACGGTGATTGGTCACTGCCCTTATTACCTAGTAAGGGAAATAAAACATGGATATAAAAAAAATAGAACACACAGAAGTATTTCTAAGTCCTTAAAGAATGGTAAGGCAAAAAAAAAAAAAAAGAATGGTAAGGCAAGATGCTAGGAAAGTATTGAGGAGGCAAAAATTAATTTTAACTGGGAGGGAACCAAGGAAGGCTTCATGGAGGAGGTGATGTCTTGAATAAGATTTGAAGGATAAGTGGATGTACTTGGGAGGGAGGGAAAAAGAGGAAAGGTACATTGTGAGTACAGGCATAGGTATAGGAAAGTATGTAATGTGTTTTAAGAATGGAATATAATCTGGCTTGCCTATGGCATGTGATAGGAAATAATGAGAGGTGAGACTGACTGAAAAGGTTGATTTGAGTCAAATTATATTTTTTGAGGAGGCAGGTGATACAATAAGACCTGGGCTTTAAGATGATCGCTCTGGTAGCAGAATGTAAAGAAGTCTAAAAGAAGGAATTAGTATACAGGCAGGAAGACCAGGTTGGAGGCTAGTTTATTAGTCAAGGAAAGAATTAATGAGGTCCCGGATATGGTAATGGTAGCAGGAATGAAAAGAGAGGAACTAATGTAAAATACATTTCATAGATATAGACAACTGGACTTAGTAACTGATTGGATGTGGGAAGGGTAGAGTCCATTATACCAAGATTTCTAGGGAACTGGGAAGTGGGAAGATAATGAAACCATTAACAGAAAAAGGGAAGTCAGAAAAGGAAATTATTTGAATTAGGTTATAGAGAGATTTGAATAATCTGAGAAATTTGGTAGACAAGGGTGCCACTGAAGGTTGGATAGACCAGAATAAAGAGCCGAGGCTCAATCAGAGCAGAGTGCCAAAGATTTTGTCCCATGGCACCCAAATTTAGAGGACTCTGACAGTGAAGAAACAAATTAACTTAGTACCTAATTGCAAGAATAATTAGTCAAAACAGGAATTTACCTGATTGCTTTCTTCCTCTTCCTCCCTGGACTAGTTCTACTCCCCAGTGAGTAGCAATAGCTTTGCTATATCCCAGAATTTTTGTCTCTACCATTCCCCCTCAACCTTACCAACTGAATTTATCTTTAAAAGTCAATTTGTCATATTTGAAATTAATGTGATATAAGAATAAAAGGCACCAATTATTTTTTCAAAGTTGATCCAAGGCTAAGTTTCATACTGTCTGCTCTGGGCACCAAAATTCTGGTTATAACTGTAGTAAAGATGGTGAGTCTTCTTCCTCCAACATGACTTAACCAGATCAGAAGCCATCTGTAGGGCCAAGGCAGAAGGAAGTTACACGAGCATCTATTAAAATGTAAATTCTTTGAAAACAAAAACTGTCTTTCATTGTGCATTACCCAGAATGTAGTGAGAACTTAAAAATATGTATTTTTTATTATGGTGATCTTGTATCCTCTAAAGCATTTCACTCATAGTAAAAGTATTAAATGTTATTTACTGGATCAATAAGCTATTTTTGAATTATTTTTATTATATTTATATTTTCCCAGTTACTGTTGATGTATTTCCCTCCATCCTATTCATTCCCCATGATATTTACTCTATTTTCTATCTTCTTTTACCCTATCCCTCCTCAAAAGTGTTTTGCTTCTGACTGCCCCTCCCCAATCTGACCTCCCTTCCTTCACTCCTTCCCCCTTATCTCCTTCCCCTTTTACTTCCCCACAGGGCAAGAATACCCACTTGAGTGTGCATGTTATTCCCTCTTTGAGTCAATTCTGATGAGAGTAAGGCTCATTCACTTCCCTACTCCTCCTCCATCTTACCCTCCACTCCATAAACTTTTTCTTGCTTCTTTTATGTGAGATGCTTTGCCCCATTCCACTTCTCCCTTTCCCTTTCTCCCAGTGCAATCCTCTCACCCATTAATTTTATCTTAAAGATGTCATCATGGGGCAACTAGGTGACATAGTGGACAAAGCACCCACTCTGGACCCAGCAGGACCTGAGCCCAAATCCAGCCTCAGAATAAGACATTCCCCACTGTGTGACCCTGGGCATGCCCCCCATGCCTGACTACCCCACACAAAAAAAGATAAACAAGCAATAAATGCTTTACAGGTATCATTCCTTCATAATCAATTCCCACCTGTGCCCTCTGCCCAAATTTATTCCTTTTAGCTGCCCTAATACTGATAAAGTTCTTATGAGTTAGAAGTATCATCTTCCCATGTAGGAATGTAAATAGCTTAACCTTTTAACATCCCTCATAATTTCTTTTTCCTGTTTACCTTTTTATGTTTTTCTAGGGTCTTGTATTTGAAAGTCAAATTTTATATTCAGTTCAGGTTTTTTCATCACGAATGCGTGGAAGTCCTTTTTTTAATTGAAGTCCCATTTTTACCCCTGAAAGATTATTATCAGTTTTGCTGGGTAGATGATTTTTGGTTGTAATCCCAATTCCTTTGTCCTCTTGAATATCATATTCCATGCCCTCTAATCCTTTAATGTGGAAGCTGCTAGATCTTGTGTTATCCTGACTGTGGCTCTGCAGTACTTGAATGGTTTCTTTCTTGCTGCTTGCAATATTTTCTCCTTGACTTGAGAGCTCTGGAATTTGGCTATAATATTCCTGGGAGTTTTCCTTTTGGGATCTCTTCCAAGAGGTGATTCGTGGATTCTTTCAATTTTTATTTTACCTTCTGCTTCTTGATTATCAGGGCAATCTTCCCTGACAATCTCTAGGAAGATGATGTCTAAGCTCTTTTTTTGATCATGGTTTTCAGGTAGTCCAATAATTTTCAAATTTTCTCTCCTGGCTCTATTTTCCAGGTCAGCTGTTTTTCCAAGGATATATTTCACATTGCCCTCTATTTTTTATTCACTATTTTTTAATTCTTTCATCATTTTTTACCCTGCCTCTTCTCTTCTCCATTTAGTGAATATACAGAAACTAACTTTATTTTACAGTGGTTAGCTGACCATATGAGTATTTTATCTGGAACTTCTCAACCAATGATATTCAAGTTTTATCCCTAAGCAATAAATCCAACCTCAGGAAAACACTAAAAGGTTGAAAAGGAGGCATCTTTCTCTCAACTTCCATGCTGTCAAAGGGTCTGTTGTGAACTATAATCCCAAGGGTAGATAGCAAGACAGAAACATTCATCCTCCAGATTACAATGGGCATTAGAGTGAAACTGAAGATAGAATATTAGGCAGGGATTCTGAGAATGGGAAGTATATCTGGTATGAGAGATTAGATAGAAGGGATGCTCAGAAGACAGAACTGAATGGTTTCACAAGGTATAAACAGGAAAACAAAACTCTGCAGGGAATCAGTGAGTATACTTTCATAAAGGAGGGTTTCTAGGAATTAGTTGAGGCACCAAAAGTCAGAGCTCATTTATGCTGATGGGAAACAGCACAAGGTTGATCCAAGTGCCAGTAACATGAAGACAAATTCCCATTCCCCAACAATCTTGGGAATATAATCTGTGTCAGCCCACATTTCCTGAACCCTCTCCCAAATCCTAAATTCCTCATAAGGAAAAAAAAGTAGCTAGCCTAGCTTTACACAGTCCAAGCAAGATCAGACTCGTCTTTTCTCACTCACTAAAAATAAAGCATTATGGACCATTTTGTTCATTTTAAGTGTAAATAATTGTGGAATAAAGCATATACTATCAAAGAAAGTTGGTATGTTGGTTAGTTTTGCTGACCTGGTTTTCTTTTTCTTATTTTATTCTTTGCCACAAGAGATAACTCATTGCATGGATTTGGGGGGTAGAGGGGAAGGCTATATATTCAGAAGTAGAAGCAATGTAAAAAAAATTAATGAAGCTAAGTACATAATGAATTATAAATAAAATCAAATTAAAATTCCCTCTGAATAGGAAATGAAACAGGGACCCAGAATTGAATTACCCTAACATTAGTCTCTAATTGAACTGGTTGAGTATCTTAAATTGCCCATTGTCTCTGGAAAGTTCTCCCCCCCAACCCCCCAGGGCAATGAGGGTTAAGTGACTTGCCCAAGATCACACACAGCTAGTAAGTGTCAAGTGTCTGAGGGCTGGTGCTTTATCCACTGAGCCACCTAGCTGCCCCCTGGAAAGTTCTTATGAAACAAGGCAAGCTCCTAAGGTATACCCTGGGTATAATCTTGCTGGCTACCTTTATTTTATTTATTTATCTATTTATTTATTTTATCTATCTATCTATCCATCCATCCATCCATTTATTTATTTATTTATTTATTTATTTATTGCAGGGCAATGAGGGTTAAGTGACTTGCCCAGGGTCACACAGCTAGTAAGTGTCAAGTGTCTGAGGCCAGATTTGAACTCAGGTCCTCCTGAATCCAGGGCTGGTGCTTTATCTACTGTGCCACTTTGGTTCCCACTGGCTACCTTTATGAAAGTCAACTATATGTCTGGGAACCAGGTCACACAGTTAGGAATTTTCATGACTAGAATTCACTCCCTCTACTTCTCTGATACATAGAACCTCCACTTTCCTTCAAGGCATTACTGAGGTGCTAAGTCCTACCTGAGGCCTTTCTTGTTGGTGTTCTTTCCCCCTTGAAATTACTTTGGATTTGCTTATCTGTGTGCATATTGTATTTCTCTTCCTATTAGAATAACAATCTTGTTGAGGTAAGGGGATGCTGCATTGAAAAAAAAATTTGAAACTCTCCAGCGCCTTGCACATAGTAGGTACTTAATAAATATTCATCAAATTCAACCTAATGGGGGTAACTGGGAGGCACAGTGGATAAAGCATCAGCCCTGGATTCAGAAGGACCTGAGTTCAAATATGACTCAGACATTTGACACTTACTAGCTATGTGACCCTGGGCAAGTCACTTAATCCTCATTGCCCAGCAATAATAATAATAATAATAATAATAATAATAATTTAAAAAGTCAACTTAATCCCTTGATATGTCTGTTACAGGCTTTTACATTTAAAAATCCTGTATTAATGGGTCTCATCCACAACCAGCTTCTTTCATCCCCCTAGTTCTTCTATTTAGAATCAGAACTATTCCAAGGAAAAAAGAAAAGAATCAATATTATATATCCTATAATGCAATGGTCTGGGCTGATTTGTCTCACCAACAGTCAGGTTTCTTTCCGTTGAAATAGCTGTTTTTTCCCCTTTGGTCTCTGAGGGACCCTACTTCCTTCTCTCCCTCTCTCTAGCCACCCTTCTTTGTTTCTTTTTTGCTGGCTCTTCATACTCTTCCCTGATTTTCCCTGAGGCTTTGTCCTCAGTATTCTTCTTGATCACTATATGCTCTCCCTTGATCATCTCATTCACTCCCGATGTTTCAATCATCACCCTATGCAGGTTCTGCCCAAAGCCACAGCTCTAGTGCTTGCCTCTCCATCCTGTTCCACAAGGACCTAGATCTCCCATATGACAGCTCTCTTTGGAGGTCCCAATGGCACCTCAAACCAAATGGGTTTAAAGCTGAGCTTATGTTCTTGTTCCCAAAATGTGCTCCTCCTCCTCCTGATTTCACTCTTTCTATAGAAGGCTCCATTATTCATCCAGTCCCCCATGTTGGAAACACATATATGTCTTGGCTTTTCTCCACAGAGCAATTTCTAAAATGGATGATAAGAGATGCAGAATTATCCTGCCTTCTATAAGAAGCCTTTCCCCACCCCTACACCCTTAATATTTCCTTCTCTGAATATCTCCTAATGCCTTCCTCTGTGAATAGCTCCAATTTCTCCTGTATATATCTTATTTGTCTGTCTATTGTCTCCCCCTTTCCACTGTGAGGTCCTTGATAGTAGGGACTGCCTTTTGCCTTTCTTCGTGCCTCCAGCCCAAAGCAGAGTTCCTGGCCCTTAGTAGGTGGATAATAACTACTTATCGATGGATTGATAACTCATGCCCAGAGCTAGATCAAAACATTTGTGCACCCCATGGAAAGGTTTTCAAATTGTACCTCTTGTAAGTCTCTATATCCTAAAGTTTTCACTGTGCCACATATAATTCAGCAGCACAAAATCAATACCTATGAGACATAGGCAGTAGACTATTCTGACACTAAAGTATATGCATTTATAAAAAAGAAACAGTTTAAAATATTTCCCATTGTGCCCCACCCCCTCTCCATGTTGTGCTTTGGGTTATTAGCTACCAACTTACCTACTTCTGTGACCACTGAGTGCATACTTTGACTAACGTAGAGGAAGGATAGAATAGAGAAAAAAATAGTGAGAGAATGAAGTGTCTTCTTATTTTAAGAGGCAAAAATGTTGCCCACACTCCATGTGCTTAATGGGGTAATCTATGGGAAGCCCATTGTAGGTTCAGTAGTCTTTGGAACATTTTTTTCTTTTTTAAAAATTGACTCAGAAAGGTACAAAGCTAATATATTACCTATCAGTCACAAGTCTAATAGCCTTGTGTCATTTCCCAGACTAACTCACATTTCTGATTGCCAAATGTTCCCAGATCCAAGAATACTTTGTCATTTAGTGTTCAAAAATACTGTTTCCTCTCCTCTCTTGCTTCCATTATGTTTCAGTAGCAATTAGCTCATGCTGGGGATTCTTAGTGCAGTTTTCCCCCCATGAACGTCATAAAAATTAAGCATAAAGCTAATTTTACTTCTCATGAATAGAGTCCCCGTGGTTACACTTCGAGACTAATTTAGGGAAGAGATCCAGTCCTTTGTCTCCCTCACCAAATTCCTGCAATTTTGCCTACAGGGATCTGAGCCCAACAAAGTATACACTCATTCCATGAGGCTCTGTTTCCATTACTTTGCATGCCCATATCCTTGAAAATAACAAATTTGAATTCAATTTACCATTTATTTTCAGGGCCACATCTTTAAGGAAAGGCAACAGACCAATGATTCCCCGCCCCCAACACCTATGTGACTCAGTCAACCAGTCTGTCAATAAAAATTTATTAAGTGCCAGCTATGTGCCAGGCACTCTGCTAAACTTGAGTTACAAAGAAAGGCAAAAGATAGTGCCTGCTCTCAAGGAACTCACAGTGTAATGGGGGAAGCCACATGCAAACAATTGTATATAAACAAAATATATGAAGAATAAACAAATGGTAATCAATAGAGGAAAGACCTTAGCATTTAGAAGGATCATTTCTTTTAAGTTTCAGCTAAAATCTCATCTTTGGCTTGAAAGAAGTCAGGGAATCCAGGAGATAGAGATGAGGAAGGAGAGTATTGAAGGCATAGGAGTATCTACTGAAATTCCCAGAGTCTGGAGATGGAGGGTATTGTGGGGAAACAGCAAAGAGCATATTAATCAAGATCTCACAGGACCATCCTCTGTCACTCATTCCCAACCACTTTTCTTTTTCCATTATAAAGATGATACCTTATAAAAAAATTTGTGGAAGACTTGGGAAATCCCCACTCGAGAGTAAGTGTAAAGATAAATGGGTGCACCTTTCTACAATACTCCATTTCTCCCCTTACTTCCCCCCTCCGCCCCTCCGCCTTTTTTTAAACCAATAGATTCTGCTCAGAGAGTTTAAAAAAATGACCAAGATAAGCCTTTCATTTAAAGAGAACCAAAATGACCAAGTTCTCTTTTGGGTCAGGTACTCCAACCCCAGGAGCCCACAGGGCTCCCATGAGAGGTGGAAACACAATACAAGACATTCGTCTGGACGTGGGGATGATGCAGCTCTTCACATCCTGGCTGCAATGGTTTTGCTATTTTGTGCTCATTTCAGTAAATGGTGTGTATGTCTGTTGCCATGACAGCAGAGCCCAGTTAGCCTGGGCTTCTTAATAGCGTACAAATGTACCCTTGAAGAGATGTTTGTCAGACTATGCCAGATGCTTTTCCTTCCCAGATTCACACAAAAGGTTTAGAAGGTGCCTGACTGTATTTAGAGGAGAAGCAGTATGGAATTTAACATTTGGCTATTGTGAATAACGATATTCCAAAGCACAGATGCCCTGCTACAAGAATTGTGCTCTGCTCTCTCACCTCAATATTTTTGGTCAACTCTGTATAATTAAAGGCAAAGGCCCCTAGAAGCAACTGTGCTAATGAAGGCTTTTATTTACTTCTAATGCTCAGGGTAACTAGTGTTGCACTCGATTTGAAGTCATTTTCAAGGTCTTTGTTCCTATTCCTATTTTAGTTTAGGGGAAAAACGTGTATAAGGTGCTGTACTGAGGGGAAAAAAGTCAAAGTTTCTCATTTAACAAGTATATTATTTGGGGCAGCTAGGTGGCGCAGTGGATAAAGCACTGGCCCTGGATTCAGGAGGACCTGAGTTCAAATCTGGCTTCAGACACTTGACACTTACTAGCTGTGTGACCCTGGGCAAGTCACTTAACCCCCATTGCCCCACAGAAAAAACAAAACAAAAAAAACCAACAAAAAACCCCAAGTATATTATTTTATAAAACTTCCTCCCTAACCCCCTTCAGTTCAATGATTTTTCTTGTCCCTTATGTTTTATTAGAATACATTTGAAACCATTTGCTGATAATTGTCAGTTATCCAGGGATCAATTACCTAGCTGGTAGATAATCTAGGTCATTCCCTTCTCCCATTTTGTCCTTCACATGGGCTATTTTGCTGGGATCGCTAGCTAGAAAGGAAGTGATGCTCAAATGAGTAGATTTTTCTACTTGTTAGCAACTACAAAGAGGTATTTGTTGGAAAGGAAAATAAAATTACAATATTTGCTCAACCTGAGGTTTGGACAGTTGTCTATGGATATCAGTTGGGTATTCTAGCTTTGTCTTTTGGAACTATGGGTAATTATTACTTGACTTTGGCACCTCTTTCTGGGCTCCCCTTACTACCATGTGCTAAAAGTTTAGATGCAACATGGGATAATAACCCCCAAGTTCAAGGTGCTTGGTGGCCTCACTTCTAAAACTATAACTCATGGGCCCTTTAGGGTGCTTTCACCTTTAATAGTCAGCCAGCTGATCAGAGGTCAGGTAAAACCAACAATTCACATCCCATACAAAGATAAGCTCCAAATAGATACATGCCTTGGATAGATATAAAAGACCACATCATAAATAAATTAGAAAACTAAGGCAAAAAATGCCTTTCCTAACTATGGATAGGAGAAGAGTTTCTGACCAGATAACATATAGAGAGAATATAGAAGATTAAATGAATAATTTGTATTACATAAAATTGAGAAGTTTTTGCACACGCATATATGCACAAAGAGTGTAATTAAAACAAGAGGGGAAATAAGTAATAGGGTAGGGAGCACTTTGCAACAAGTTTCTCTTATAGAGGTCTCATATCTAATATATATATGAGGAACTGATTCAAACTTATAAAAACAAGAGCCATTTCCAAAGAAATAAATGGTCAAATTATATGAAGAGAAAGTTTTCTTTTTTTATTAAATCATAAAAGTATTTTATTCTTTTCCAGTTACATGTAAAGATAGTTTTCAACATTTGTTTTCATAAGATTTTTAGTTCCATCTTCCTCCCTCCCTTCCCTCCCCCCTCCCCAAGACAGAAAGCAATCTGATATAGGTTATACATGTACAGTCACATCAAGCATATTTCTTCTGCATTAGTCATATTGTGAAAGAAGAATAAGAACAAAAGGGAAAAACTTCAACAACAACAACAACAACAACAAAGAAACAAAAACAAAAGTAGAAACAATATGGTTCAATCTGCATTCAGACTCCATAGTTCTTTTTCTGGATTTGGGGAACATTTTCCATCATGAGTTCTTTGGAATTGTCTCGGATCATTGTATTGCTGAGAAGAGCTAAGTCTATCATAGCTGATCATCATACAATGATGCTTTTACTGTGTACAATGTTAAGGAGACAGTTTTCAAAGGAAGAAATCTAAGTTAACAAGAACCACATGAAAAATGCTGTAAATCACTACTCATTAGAGAAATGCACAATAAAGCAACTCTGTGGTTCTACCTCATACCCATCAGATTGTCGAAATTGGCCCAAAAAATGAAAATTACAAATGTTGGAGGGATGGCAAGAAAATAAATACATTAATACACTGTGGGTAGGACACTGGTCTAGTCATTCTGCAAAAAAAATACCCCAAAAGTCTCTAAACTGTAACTACTCTTTGATACTACTACCAGAAAAATACACCATAGAAATAACAAGAAAAAAGAAAGGAACTCATATTTACAAAATATAAAAGCTCTTTCCCTTATTGCAAAGATCCAAAGGTTAAAGAACTATCCATCAGATGGGGGATGGTGAGACAAATTATGGTATATGAATATAATGGAATATAATTTTTAAAATTGCCACAAAAATGATGAAAGAAAATTATTTTGGCCAGATTGTAGAGTGTTTAATGGGTAATAGACTTAAGAGAAGTTCAGTCATAATCCCACAAATTGTAGCTTTACCCTAATGGATCCCTAGACAAGCACATATACCTAACGTCTGAACCTGGGTCTCCTTGTACAGGATTTCTATGGCAAAAACTCATTATCAACAGAATAAAATCAACCTGTCTCATTATGGTTTGAATCAAGCTTCTGTTCCCTATTAGTGAGTGAACAATCCAATGTTTGGTAAATTTTGCTTCCCGATGATAGGAAGAGCTAACCTCAAAGGATTAAAAACCATTGCTTTGAAGGATTAGCTGCCATATACAAGTTATCCCTATGATAACTTTTCTGAGATTTTCCTCTTAAATCTCAAAGGTCAGAAGAATCACGAGGCCCACTTTCACAATCTATATCCACACTGAAAATCAAAGTCAAGTGATCTTTTTGTTCTGCTCTATGGGAGGTTTCTGTTTATAGGAGTAATGTTCAATGAGACTAGGAAGAGAGATTTGGGCTAGATTATATAATACTTTAAAAGCTAAACAGAAGAATTTAAATATTTTTTCTAGAGAAAATATGAAGCCAGTGGAATTGGATGAGTAGGAGAATCCCAAGATTAGATCTCGGCCTGAAGAAAATTACTTTTCCAGCAAATGTGTAGGATGGATGGAATAGAGGAAGACTTGAGTCAAGGAGAACAATTAGGAGCCTGTTGCAATAATCTAGGTAAAAGGTGATGAAGGCTCAAACTAAGGTCATAGTTGTGTGAGTAAAGAGAAGGGGTCATGATAAAGAGATGTTATGAAGGTAGGAAAAAAGGTAGAAAGGACAAGATGTGACAACTGATTAGATATGTAGAATGAGGAAAAATGAGAAGTCTAGGATAATGGATTATGAACCTGAGACTTTGACAAGATGGTTAATGTATTTGATGGAAATTAGGTATAAGAGGAAAGAATTTAGAGGAAAAAATAACGAGTTCAATATTAGGTTGTGGTCTGAAGTACCACCTCACACCTATCAGATTGGCTAATATGGCAAAAAAGGAAAATAATAAATGTTGGAGATGTGGAAAAATTGGAACACTAATGCATTGTTGGAGAAGTTGTGAATTGTTCCAACCATTCTGAAGAGCAATTTGGAACTATATCCAAAGGGCTATGGGGCTGTGCATACACCTTGATCCAGCAATACCACTACTAGGTCTATATCCCAAAGAGATAATAAAAAAGGGAAAAGAACCCACATGTACAAAAATATTTTACATATTAATGTAATGGAATAGTATTGTGCTATAAGAAATGATGAGCAGGCAGATTTCAGAAAAACCTGGAAAGATTTGAGTGGACTGATGCTGAGTGAAGTGAGCAGAACCAGGAGAACATTGTACACAGTAACAGCAACATTGTGTGATGATCAGCTGTGATAGACTTAGCATTTCTCAGCAATACAATGATCTAAGACAATTCCAAAAGATTTATGATGGAAAATGGTCTCCACATCCAGAAAAAGAACTGTGGAATCTGAATCAGATTGAACCATACTATTTTTACTTTTGTTGCCATTTTTTCTTTTTTGAGTTTTTTTTCTGATAAAAGTATTTTATTTTTTTTCCAGTTACATGTAAAAATAGTTCTCAACATTTGTTTATACAAGCTTTCCAATTTCAGATTTTTCTCCCTCCCTCCCCTCCCCTCCCCTCCCTCCCCCCTCCCCTAGACAGCAGGTAATCTGATATAGGTTATTTTTGTTTTTTGTTTTTTAGTGAGGCAATTGGGGTTAAGTGACTTGCCCAGGGTCACACAGCTAGTAAATGTTAAGTGTCTGAGGCCGGATTTGAACTCAGGTCCTCCTGACTCCAGGGCCGGTGCTCTATCCACTGCACCACCTAGCTGCCCCCTGATATAGGTTTTATATATATATATATACACATATATAATAACAAACATATTTCTGCATTAGTTATGTTATAAGAGAAGAATCAGAGCAATGAGGAAAAACCTCAAAATAGAAAAACAACAGCACCAAAAGCAAAAGAAATAGTATGGTTCAATCAGCATCTCTACTCCACAGTTCTTTTTTTTTTTTTTTCTGGATTTGGAGATCCCCTTCCATCATGGGTCCCCTAGAACTCTTCTGTACCATTGCATTGGTAAGAAGAATCTAGTCCATCAAAGCAGATCAACACACAATGTTGATGATACTGTGTACATGTTCTTCTGGTTCTGCTCATCTCAATCATCATCAGTTCATGCAAGTCCTTCCAGGTTTCTCTGAACTCCTCCTGCTCATTGTTTCTTTCTTTCTTTTTTTTTAGTTAGGCAATTGGGGTTAAGTGACTTGCCCAGGGACACACAGCTAGTAAATGTTAAGTGTCTGAGGTCGGATTTGAACTCAGGTCCTCCTGACTCCAGGGCCGGTGCTCTATCCACTGTGCCATCTAGCTGCCCCTGCTCATTGTTTCTTACAGCACAATAGAATTCCATTACATTCATATACCACAACTTGTTCAGCCATTCCCCAATTGATGGGCAACCCCTCAATTTCCTTGCCACCACAAAAAGAGCAGCTATAAATATTTTTGTACATGTGGGTCCTTTTCCCTTTTTTATAATCTCTTTGGGGAAAAGACCCAAAAGTGGTATTGCTGGGTCAAAGGATATGCACAGTTTTATAGCCCTTTGGGCATAGTTCCAGATTGCTCTCCTGAATGGCTAGATCTTTTTTGAGGTTTTCTCCTTTTGGTCTGATTCTTCTTTCACAACATGACTACTCTCTCCAATATGTATAATGTGATTGTACATATATAACCTATATCAAATTGCTTGCCATATTGGGGATGGGGGAGGGAGGAAATTTTGGAACTCAAAATCTTATAAAAATGAATATTGATAACTATCTTTACATATGACTGGGAAAAATAAAAACTATTAAGGCTGAAAAAAATATTAGTTTACAGTTAAAATGTTTCCAGGAAATTCAGGTTGAAATGTCTGTTTGGCAATTGGGATTATGGGACCGAAGTTCAAGAGAGAAACTAGGACTGGATACATAGCACTGAGAATCATCAGCATAGAGATAATAGTTAAACCAATAGGAGCTAATGAGGTTACCAAAAATAGATTTCAAAAGAAGAAAAGAGTACCTGGACAGAATCTTGTGCATCACCTACCATTAGAGGTTATGATGTGGATGATGAGTCACTAAAGGAAAGTGAAAAGGAGCAATCAGACAGGTAGGGGAACCAGCAGAAAATAATATCACAAAAACTCAGAGAGGGGAGCGTATCTAAGAGGAAGGAAGTGATCAGCAGTGTTAAATGCAGGGAAAAAAATGAGAAGGATTAGGACTGAGAAAAAATAAATTGGGAATTTAGGAGAAGTTTTTTAACTTTGGAAAGAGCAGTTTTAGCTGAGATTAGAAGTCAGATCGTAATGGGCTGAAGATTGAAGGAGATAGGAGGAAGTGGTGACAAGCATAGAGAACTTTTTCAAGGAGCTTGGCTGAGAAAGGGAGAAAATCTATATGACAAAAGGATGTGGTGCCAGTTGGATTTAGAAACAGTTTTTTAAGGATGGAGGAGACTTGGGAATGTTTGATGACAGTAGGAAAGGTACTAGTTGATAGGGAGAGGCTGAAGATTTGAGAGAGGGATGCAATCTGTTGGAGAAGATGGGAGGATTTGGCATCAGATGCACATGTAGAAGGATTGCCTTAGTAAAGATAAGGACCACTTCTTTGATCCTCACAACAACCCTAGGCTGTGATTATTAGGTTTTATTATTATTATGTGCTAATTAGGTTATCATGCCCATTTTACAGATGAGAAAACTGAGGCAAACAGAGGTAGAGTGATCTGCCTAGGACCATACTAGTGACTAGTGCCTAGGGGCAGAGCTAGTAAATGTCAGTAGCCAAATTTGAACTCAAGTCTTCCTGATTTCAGTCTGGTACTCTAGCCACTGCACCACTTAGTTGCTCCTCATTGATGAATAGGTGGAGGGAAATAGGGTGTATGTACATAGTAGGTGCTTGATAAACACTTTTTCACTGACTTATTAAGAAGTGATAAGACGGGAGTGTATTCTGGGCATGAGGATGGCTTGGTAAAGGCTGGGTCCTCTAGCCCAGAAATGAGTGTGTTGTGTGAGGAAAACAAAATAGGTGTGTTTGTTTGAACCATAGGATGTGTGAAAGAGACTAATGTAAAATAAGGCTGGAAAGGTAGGTGTGCCCAGTTAGGAAGGGCTTTTAAACACCAAACGGAGGAAATTGTATTTAAGCCTAGAGGTAACCACTGGAGTTTATTGCATAAGAAGTGACACGGTCAGGGGCAGCTAGGTGGCACAGTGAATAGAGCACCGGCCCTGGAGTCAGGAGGACATGAGTTCAAAATCAGCCTCAGACACTTAACACTTACTGACTGTGTGACCTTGGGCAAGTCACTTAACCCCAATTGCCTCACCAAAAAAAAAAAAAAAAGTGACATGGTCAGACCCGTGTTTTAGAAAAATCATTTTGGTAGGTATGTGGAGAGTGAATAGAACCATCTTTATGAATTGTTTCTAAAAAGGGATTTAAAAAAATGTGTGTAGAAGGAAGTTATGGGAAAATGCCTATATTCCTCATGCCACTTTCCATGTGAGTCTGGATTTCTTGGCAAAATTATTTTGGAGAGGGGTCATGTGAGGAGGGACTTGAGGAAAATACAGTAATTTAATAATAGTATCTTTATTATTTCTTTTAGAGAGATTTCTTTTTGTTGTTCAGTCATGTCTGACTCTTTGTGACCTCATTTGGTATTTTCTTGGCAAAAATATTGGAGTTGTTTGCCATTTCCTTCTCCAGATCATTTTTATAGATGAGGAAGCTGAGGCAAACATGGTTAAGGGACTTGCCCAAGGTTATATAGTTAGTAAGTCTCTGAGGCTGAATTTGAACTCAGGAAGATGAGTCTTCTTGACTCCAGGCCTGGCACTCTATCTACTGTACCACCTAGCTGTCCTGCTGTTTCTTTTAGATTTAGCCTAATTGTTCAATTGTAATTCACATATACTGACTAACTGAGTTGGTCATCTCTGCTTTTAATTAGTTCTTGACTGAATCACAAAATGTTAAGAGTTATGATTTGGGAAGTATCTAGTCTAGCTCTCTCATTTTACAAAGAAGGAAACCAAAGCCCACATGGTTGAAGTCACTTGTCCAAGGTTTTACAACTAGTTAATTGCAGAGTAGTGCCTGGAACCGACTTCTCTAGATTCATACTACAGCAATCTTCCTGTAACATCATGTGGATCATCACATCTGTGAACAGAACTATACTATAGCATTGAGCACTTCCAAATTCTACATAGTTCTTGGGCTCTTTCCCTTCAAACATCACTTCCTTTTCTGAAAATTATGATAAAAAGAAAAGATGTCAAAAAGGTATCAGGGCCTGACTTTTCCATCTATGTCTTTTTTTCCTTTTTTTCCCCCATCTATGTTAATAGATGGGAAAACAGAAGTACCATGAGTATCCTTTAAAATACAGGGATTAGGGGCAGCTAGGTAGCACAGTGGATATAAAACACTGGCCCCGGATTCAGGAGGACCTGAGTTCAAATTTGGCCTCAGACACTTGACACTAGTTGTGTGATCCTGGGCAAGTCACTTAACCCTCATTGTCCCAAAAAAATACAGGCATTAGATCCAAGAGAGATGGTGTAATAACTTTTGGACTACCTGAAAGCCATTAAAAAAAAAAAAGCCTGGAAAATATCTTTCAAGACACTATCAAAGAAAACTGCCCTGATATATTAGAACCAGAGGGCAAAATACCGATTGCCTCCTGAAGAAGATCCCAAAATGAAAACTCCCAGGGACATCGTAGCCAAATTCCAGAGCTCACAGATCAAGGAGAAAGTATTGCAAGCAGCCAAAAAGAAATAATTCAAATATAATGGAGCTACAGTCAGGATTTATTATGTTTTTTTGTTTTGTTTTGTTTTGTTGGGTTTTTTTAGTGAGGCAATTGGGGTTAAGTGACTTGCCCAGGGTCACACAGCTAGTGAGTGTCAAGTGTCTGAGGTCACATTTGAACTCAGGAACTCCTGAATCCAGGGCTGGTGCTCTATCTACTGCGCCACCTAGCTGCCCCTACAGTCAGGATTATACAGAATTTGGCAGCTTCCACATTAAAGAGCTGGATGGCCTGGCATATGATATACTGAAAGGCAAAGGAGTTAGGATTACAACCAAGAATTACTTACTCAGAAAATTTGAATATAATCTTTCAGGAGGAAAATGGATATTTAACAAAATAGAGGACTTTCAAGCATTTGTAATTAAAAGACCAGAGCAGAATAAAAATTTTGATGTTCAAAAACAACTCAAAGGAAATATAAAAAAGTAAAAAAGAAACAAGAAAGAGAAAACATAAGAAATTCAAAAAGGTTAAGCTACTTGTATTTCTATAGGGCAAGATAATATTTGTAACTCAACAACTATACTACTATAAGAGCAATTAAAAGGAGTATGTGTAGTCAGAGGGTGTGGATATAAGATGACTTTGATGTAGGATGAAACAAAAAAAAAACCACCAAAATAAAGAGGTAAGAAAGAAAATTGCATTAGAATACTTAACATATATGTACCAAATAGTATAACCCTTAAAATTTTAAAGGAGGGGGCAGCTAGGTAGTACAGTGGATAAAGCACTGGCCCTGGATTCAGGAGGACCTGAGTTCAAATCTGGCCTCAAACACTTGACACTTACTAGCTGTGTGACCCTGGGCAAGTCACTTAACCCTCGTTGCCCCGCAAAAAAAAAAAAAAATTTTTTTGAAGGAAAAGTTTAATGAATTACAGGAGGAAATACAAAATAAAACTATACTAGTGGGGGACCTCAACTTTGCCTTCTTAGTACTAGATAAATTTAACCAAAAAATAAACAAGAAAGAAGTTAAGGAGGTCAATAAAATTTTGGAAAAGTTAGATACCAAATTCCTTTTACAGTGCAAATATGGTGCTGATACCCAAATCAGGAAGAGCCAAAACAGAGAAAGAAAATTATAGACCAATTTCCTAATGTATATTTTTGGGTCGGGGCAATGAAGGTTAAGTGACTTGCCCAGGGTCACACAGCTAGTGTCAAATGTCTGAGGCTAAATTTGAACTCAGATTCTCCTGAATTCAGGGCTGGTCCTTTATCCACTGTGCCATTTAGCTGTCCTGATGCAAAATTTTTTAATAAAATACTAGAAAAGAGATTACAGCAATATATCACAGGGATCATACACCATGACCAGGGGGATTTATACCAGAAATGTGGTTCTGGTTCAATATTAGGAAAATTATCAGCATAATTGACCATATCAATAATAAAACCAACAGAAACTATATGATTATCTCAATAGATGCAGAAAAAGACTTTGACAAACTACAGCACCCATTCCTATTAGAGAACATAGGAATAAATAGAGTTTATCTTAAAATGATAAGTAATAGTTATCTAAAATGTAAGGAAATATTATCTGTAATGGGGATAAGCTAGAAGCCTTTCTAATACAACCAGGGATGAAGCAAGGATGCCTATTATCACTTCTGTTATTTAATATTGTACTAGAAATAATTATAGCAATAAGAAAAGAAAAAGAAATTAAAGGAATTAGAATAGGCAATGAGGAAATAAAACTATCACTCTTTGCAGAAGATATGATGTTATACTTATAAAATCTAGAGAATCAATAAAAAACTACTTCAAATTATTAATAACTTTGGCAAAGTTTCAGGATACAAAATAAACTCACAAAAATCATCAGCATACACACACACACATATATACACATATATGTGTGTGTGTATAACCAACAAAGTCCATCACCTAGAGATAGAAAAAGAAATTTCATTTAAAATAACTGTAGACATGGGGCAGCTAGGTGGTACAGTGGATAGAGCACCAGCCCTGGATTCAGGAGGACCTGAGTTCAAATCCGACCTTAGACACTTACCACTTACTAGCTGTGTGACCTTGAGCAAGTCACTTAACCCCAATTGCCTCACCAATAATAATAATAATATTAATAACCATAGACAATATAAAATATTTGAAGTTTACCTGCCAAGACAAACCCAGGAAGTATATGAATGAAGACAACTATAAAACACTTTTCGCACAAATAAAGTCAGATCTAAATGATTGGAAAAACATTAGTTGCTCATGGGTAGGTTAAGCCAATATAGTAAAAAATGACAATCATAACTAAATTAACCTATTTATTCAGTGCCATGCCAATCAAACCTTAAAAATTATTTTATAGAGTTAGAAAAATAATAACAAAATTCATCTGGAAGAAGAAAAGCTAAAGAATATCAAGGAAATCAATGAAAAAATACAAAAGAAAGTAGTTTAGCTGTACCAGATTTCAAACTGTTTTATAAAGCAATAATTATCAAACCACCTAGTACTGGCTAAGAAACAGAGTGATGGATCAGTGGAAAAGATTGGGCACAAATTACATTATAGTAAATCACCATAGTAATCTAGTATATGATAAAGCCAAAGAGCCAAGCTTTTGGAACAAAAACTCATTATTTGACAAAACCTGCAGGGAAAACTGGAAATCAGTATGGCAGGAAATAGGTATAGACCAACATCTCATACCATATACCAAGATAAGGCCAAAACGGATGTATATTTATACGTAAAGGGTGATACCATAAGTAAATTAAGAGAGCATGGAATAGTTTATCTGTCAGATTTATGGATAAGGGAAGAATTTCGGAACAAAAGATATAGAGAACATCATAAAATGTAAAATAGATCATTTTGATTATATAAAATTAAAGTTTTTGCACAAACAAAACAAAAAATGCTAGCAAAATGACAAGGAAAACAGAAAACTTGGGGGGGATTTGCAACAAGTATCTCTGATAAAGGCATCATTTCTAAAATATATAGAGAACTAAATCAAATTCATAAGAATGCAAATCAGTCCCCAATTGAGAAATGGCCAAAGGTTATGAACAGGCAGTTTTCAGATAAAGAAATGAAAGCTACCTATTGCCATATGAAAAAAAAATGCTCTAAATAATTATTGATTCGAGAAATGCAAATTAAAACAACTCTGAGGTAACACCTCACAGCTATCAGAGTGGCTAATATGACAAAAAAGGAAAATGTTGGATGTTGGAGGGATATGGGAAATTGGGACACTAATGCACTGTTGGTGGAGTTGTAAACTGATCCAACCTTTTTGGAGAGCAATTAAGAACTATGCCCAAAGGGCTATAGAACTATGTATGACCTTTGATCTAGCAATAGGTCTATATCCAAATGACATCCAAAAAAAGGGAACAGGATCTATTTGCACAAAAATATTTATAGCAGCTCTTTTTGTAGTGGCTAAGAATTGGAAATCAAAGGCTAAGCTAATATAATAAAAATGACAGTTCTACCTAAATTAATTTACTTATTCAGTGGCATACCAATTAGACTACCTAAAAATTATTTTATATAACTAGAAAAAGTAATAACAAAATTAATCTAGAAGGAAAAAAGGTCAAGAATATGAAGGGAACTAATGAAAAAAATGCACAGCTAGCCTTACCAAATCTGAAGCTATACTATAAAGCGGCAGTCATCAAAACTATTTGGTATTGGCTAAGAAATAGAGTAGAAGATCAATGGAATAGGTTAGGCACAGGAGACACAGTAGTAAATTACTATAATAATCTACTGTTTGATAAACGCAAAGATTCCAGCTTCTGGAATAAGAACTCACTATTAGACAAAAACTGCTGGGAAAACTGGAAGATAGTATGGCAGAAACTAGGCATAGACCAACATCTTACACCATATACCAAAATAAGGTCAAAATGGGTACATGATTGACACTTAACTAGCTGTGTGACCCTGGGCAAGTCACTTAACCCCAATTGCCTCACCCCCCCCAAAAAAACCCCCAAAAAGGGTACATGATTTAGACATAAAGGGTGATACCATAGGTAAATTAGGAGAAAGGAATAGTTTGCCTCTCAGATCTATGGAGAGGAGAAGAATTTGTGACCAAACAAAAGATAGAGAATATTATGAAATGGAAAATGGATGATTTTGATAACATTAAATTAAAAAGGTTTTGTACAAACAGAAGTAATGCAGCCAAAATTAGAAGGGAAGCAATTTTTACAGCCAATGTTTCTGATAAAAGGCTCATTTCTAAAATATATAGGGAACTAAATCAAATTTATAAGAATGCAAGTCATTCCCCAATTGAGAAATGGTCAAAGGATATGAACATACAGTTTTCAAATGAAGAAATCAAAGTTATCTATTCCCAAATGAAAAAATGCTCTAAATCATTATTGATTAGGTAAATGCAAATTGAAATAATTAAAACTCTGAGGTACCACCTCACACTTATCAGATTGCCTAATATGACAAAAAAGGAAAATAATAAATTTTGGAGAAGTTGTGGAAAAATTGGAATACTAATTCATTGTTAGTGAACTGATCCAACCATTCTGGAGAGCAATTTGGAACTATGCCCAAAGGACTATGGACTGTGCATACCCTTTGACCAAGTAATACCACTACTAGGTCTGTATCCCAAAGAAATCATAAAAAAGGAAAAAGGATCCATATGTTCAAAAATATTTATAGCAGTTCTCTTTGTGGTGACAAAGAATTGGAAATCAAGGGAACGCCCATCAATTAGGGAATGGCTGAACAAGTTGTGGTAAATGAATGTAATGGAATACTATTGTGCTGTAAGAAATGATGAGCAGGCAGATTTCAGAAAAATCTGGAAAGACTTAAGTGAAGTGATAGTGACTGAAGTGAGCACAACCAGGAAAACATTGTACACAGTAACAGCAACATTATATGATGATCAACTGTGATAGAGGTGGCTTTTCTCAGCAGTTCAATGATCCAAGACAATTCCAAAGAACTCATGATAGAAAATGTTCTCCACATCTAGAAAAAACTGTGGATTCTGAATGCAGATTGAACCATACTGTTTCTACTTTTTGACTTTTTTTTTCTTTTTTGAGGGTTTTCCCTTGTGTTCTGATTCTTCTTTCACAACATGACTAATGCAGAAATATGTTTAATGTGATTGTACTGTCCTGGGGAGGGGGGAGAAAAATTTGGAACTCAAAATCTTATAAAAACAAATGTCTTTATATATATAACTGGAAATAATAAAATTCTTTTATGATTAAGAAAAAGAAAAAAAAGAATTGGAAATCAAAGGGATGCCTATCAATTAGGGAATGGCTAAACAAGCTGCAGTACATAATTGTAATGAAATATTATTTTGCTATTAGAAATGACATGCAGGATGGTTTCAGAAAAACCTGGAGAGACTTACGTGAACTGATGCATAGTGAAATGAACAGAACCAGGAACAGAACAGTGACAGCAATCTTGCTCTATGAAGAACTGAATAACTAAACTATTCTCAGCAATACAATGATCCAAGATAATCCCAAAAGACTAATGATGAAGCATATGATCCACCTTCAGAGAAAGAATTGATATTGATTAAACACAGACTGAAAAATGCTATTTTAAGTTCTTTTTTTTTTGTCTTTTATTCGAGTCTTGTACAAAATTACTAATATGGAAATGTTTTACATAATTGCACATGTATTACCTATATCTGATTGGTTACTATCTCAGGGAGGGGGAAGGGTGGAAGGGATGGATAGAATTTGGAATTCAAAACTTTAAATAAAAACGTTTTTAAAATTGGAAAAAAAGGAGGAAAAGTGCTGTGGGGAGAAAATTACTTAATGTTAAAAAATGAAATATTTATAGAATTTGGGGGGAAACCACACAGAGATTGGCCAATCTAGGTAATCTGACTGGTACCCACTGATCTATTTTGCCATACCAGGCTCAGTATCAGCCAGTGAGGAAGCTTCCTGATTACATGATAGACTTTGATACTACCCATCTGTATTACCATAAAACCACTAAATTAATTAGTCATTATCCCTCTTTCCAGCCAAATAATAATAGCTATAATTTATATAGCTTTTTGAGATCTTTAAAGCACTTTATATATTTAAATCATTTGATCCTTACAACAACACTATCAGGTAGGTGTATGGGTCTGGAGTAATTTTTAACAAAGCAGGAAAATAGATTGTTAAATTTTGAGTGTGACCATTTATGTCTCAGAAATCAGCAAAAGTAAAAAATTAGAGCTTGAGTTGCTGTTTTGTAGACTGTCTAATGTCTAAAAAGTGATGGAGAAAATATAAATAATGCAGATTAAGTTTAAAAGCATGTAGTGTGTACAAATTTTGTTTTCCCTGAAGAGAGAGTTGTTAAATATTTACCAGTACAATCCTGTATAGGTACTATTATTATATCCATTGTATAAATGAGGAAACAGACACAGAAGCAAAAAAGGAAAAGAGAGAGAAAGAACTATCTAGACAATTAAGGTATAACTAATCATCTATAGAATGGAGTATATCCTCAACCTGCCCTCCCTCTTCTCTAGAACACACATATACAAGGTACACGAATACAGCTATAATAAGATTGAACCTGCTCAATTGACTCCCCTTAGCCTACTTGAAGGGATTATAGGCCTTGACAGATAAAGAGGCAAGGCAAAGACAAGGTATTAAGGTATTGTGCCATTCAGATTTGGAGTACCTATATTTGCACTGGTGACTGGTGTTAACAATTCACGTTCTAAGTGAATCATTTGTACCTGATAAGAGGAGATATTTGGTGTGTTGGGGTTTTTAGTTTTTATTTTTGTTTTTTTGCTGGGCAATGAGGGTTAAGTGACTTGCCCAGGGTCACACAGCTAGTGTCAAGTGTCTGAGACTGGATTTGAACTCAGGTCCTCCTGAATCCAGAGCCAGTGCAAATTCTATAAATACTTCTTCTTCTTTTTTTTTTGCAGGGCAATGGGGGTTAAGTGACTTGCCCAGGGTCACATAGCTAGTAAGTGTCAAGTGTCTGAGGCCAGATTTGAACTCAGGTACTCCTGAATCCAGGGCCGGTGCTTTACCCACTGCGCCACCTAGCTGCCCCCAATACTTCATTTTTTAACATTAAGTATTTTAATTTTCTAGTAGATATTTGTATCTTCAGGCAGCTAGGTTGTATAGGGTTCGAAGAGAAGTATTGTGTAATAAATCTGGAAACATTGTATAGGACCAGGTTGTGAAATTTTAAAATGCCCCAAAGAGTAATTTCTATTTTATTCTACAGGTATTAGATGCCATTGAAGCTTTTTGAGTGGGGAAGTATACGGTTACACTTCTGCTTTAGGAAAGTCACTTTTGTGGTTGTGATTACAATGGATTAAAATGTGTAGAAATTTGAGGCAAGGCAATCAATTAGGAGGCTATTGTAATAATCCAGGAGAGAAAAAAGGGCCTGAATTATAGTAATTATTATTTTTTTTTTGTGGGGCAATGGGGGTTAAGTGACTTGCCCAGGGTCACACAGCTAGTTAAGTGTCAAGTGTCTGAGGCCGGATTTGAACTCAGATGCTCCTGAATCCAGGGTCGGTGCTTTATCTACTGCGCCACCTAGCTGCCCCCAATTATAGTAATTATTATGTGAGGGAAGAAGTTATGTGAAAAATATGATAGAGATAGAAATGACAACATTTTGCAATTGACTGGAAATGTGGCATGAATGAGAATGAGTCTAGGACAACATTGAGGTTGCAAGCATGGGTGCTGGAAGAATGATGGACAGCATCCTCAACAGAAACAGAGATGTTTCGAAATGGGATAGATTCCAGTGAAAACATAATGAATCCCTAGTTCTCTTCAAAGCTAAACTCAAGTATTTCCTCCTCCATAAGGCCCTTCCTTATACCAAAGCCTCTACCACCATCTCAGAGGGTCCTTCCTTAAATATTTTCTTTACATTAATTTCTTATATATTTTGTATATACTTATACATGTTGTTGTCCATCAGTAGACTGTAAACTTCTGGAAGGCAGGGAGTATTTCATTTTTGTCTTTGTATAGCAAGGTCCTAACTGGGAGGCATCTAATAAATGTTTATAGATTGACTTTGACTAAACAGAAAATGAGTTTATGCTTAAAATAGGACAGACCCTAATGACACGTTCTAGAAGAAGTCTATGTAAATGGAGAAAGTGACCGCCTATCAGGAATGCTACAGGTGAGGTTACTGATTACGAATTCAGACAAGATTATTTCTGTTGTTCAGTTGTTTTGGTCATGTCCGATTCTCTGTGACTCCATTTAGGATTTTCTTGGCAAAGATACTGGAGTGGTTCGCCATTTCCTTCTCCAGATCATTTTCCAGATGAGGAAATGGAAGCAAAAACAGGGTTAAGTGACTTGCCCAGGGTCACACAGCTAGCAAGTATCTGAGGCTGAATTTGAACTTGTGAAAATAAATCTTCTTGACTCCAGACCCAGCACTCTATCCACTGTGCCACCTTGCTGCCCTAAATTTTTTTGAGATCTCATCAAATGCTAACTCTGTAATTCTAAACTGTCATAGTATGGATGTTAATACAGCAAGAAATCAATCTGAAGAGTACCTACTCACAGGACACCCTCTGTGGGCCACCATTGCAAAGTCATTGCCCTAGAAACAATTTGCTTCCCTTTCAGAGAGTGTTGTCAGGCAATAGCCTGTCAAAAACTGAACTTCCCTTTGAAGTTCTGCACTTACTTCAAGTGAGCATCATCGGAGCTAAGGTGATAGATTGAAGGTAGGTGGGTTGCTATTTCTGCTCATTCACATGGATGCCTTCATCTTTGCCAGGGAAGCACGTTGTGAGTGATCATGCCCCAGGATCAAAGAGAGAGAAAAATAAATCAAGATGTTTCATGTGATTTAAGATGAGTCACTGCAACATCCTAACATCTGCTCTTTAATACAGTCAAGAAAGGAATCTAATTTAAGTCTTAGAGACCAAACTTTGGGAAGTAGTAACACATGGCTATAGGCATGTAGGTGGCTCATCTTCCTGACTTCAAATCTGCCTTCAGACATATTGCCTAGCTGTGTGAACCTTGACAAGGCACTTAACCCTGTTTGCCTCTGTTCCTTCATCTCTAAAATGAACTGGAGAATGAAATGGCAAACCACTCTAGTATCTTTGCCAAAAAAAAACTCCAAATGTGGTCATGGAGAGTCAGCCACGACTGCACAACAATGAAACATCAAACACACAAAGCACACATTAAAAATTCAGCATTTTGGGACAGCTAGGTGGCACAGTGGATAGAGCACTGACCCTGGAGTCAGGAGGACCTGAGTTCAAATCTGGCCTCAGAAACTTAACACTTACTGGCTGTGTGACCCTGGGCAAGTCACTTAACCCCAATTGCCTCACCACCCCCCCCCAAAAAAAATTCAGCATTTTAGAAATCCCTATAGAATTTTCCCTGAATAGTGGGAACATGGCTAGAGATTTCTGTAAGTTGTAGAAATTAGTCTATTTAAACGACATGGTTGTAGTGGAACAAGAGCCGGTCTTGGGGTTGGTAAGAGCTGGGTTGGAGTCCTCTGGTTTACTACTTTTTCATGGCTTTGGACAAGTCATGTAGCTTCCCTAGGCCTCAGTTTCTCCTTAAAATGAGGGGAGTCATGGCCCCTGAAGTCCCTTCCAGTTCTAGGTATATGAACCTCAGATCTTCTGCAAGATAATAGCTGTGTGACCCCACAAGTCTCTTCAGTGTCCCAAGAAGCTCTCTAAGACTAAAACTGAGATGGGTTGCTAGTCTACATCAGTGGAGAGGGTGTCCTCACAGGGAGTTCACCATACCAATGAAATCCCAGATCTAGACTGAAATGTATGTGTGCATACAATGAAGTAAAGGGCCCTTTGGTACATTTGGTTTTGGGGAATGAGGGAACTCCTTTACTTATGCTGAGAAAACTATGCTGTAAGTATAAAAACTGAGAGGTGTGAGATACCCCCAAATCTCAGGGAACCCCAAGGGCAAAAAATGTAACAGGTTTGGCCCTTTACGTGGAAATCCAAGGAGATAAGAGGATCCACACATTGTCACAATAGTTTTGTAACTAGTCGTTTGTATGTGTATGACTAGGACAAGTAGTATCAGAGGTGCCCTCTCATTAACTTTTTTCTTTTTTTAAATTTAATATTTTATTTTTCCCTAATTACATGTAAAAATAATTTTCGACATTTGTTTTTCAAATCGAGTTCCAAATTCTCTCTTGCCCTCCTAACCTGCCTCATTGAGAAGACAAGCAATTTTATATAGGTTATACATCTCATTAAATTTTTTTTGGGGGGGGCAGGGCAATGAGGGTTAAGTGACTTGCCCAGGGTGACACAGCTAGTAAGTGTCAAGTGTCTGAGGCTGGATTTGAACTTAGGTCCTCCTGACTCCAGGGCCAGTGATCTATCTACTGCACCACCTAGCTGCCCCCCTCATTAACTTTTTTTTCCCTCATTAACTTTTGTTTTTGTTTTTGTTTTTGTTTTTTGCAGGGCAATGGAGGTTAAGTGACTTGCCCAGGGTCACACAGCTAGTAATTGTCATGTGTCTGAGGATGGATTTGAACTCAGGTCCTCCTGACTGCAGGGCCGGTGCTTTATCCATTGCGCCAGCTAGCTGCCCCCCTCATTAACTTTTTTTTTTTTTTTTTTTTTTTTTTTTTTTTTTTTGCAGGGCAATGGGGGTTAAGTGACTTGCCCAGGGTCACACAGCTAGTAAGTGTCAAGTGTCTGAGGTCAGATTTGAACTCAGGTACTCCTGAATCCAGGGCCGGTGCTTTATCCACTGCGCCACCTAGCCGCCCCCCCTCATTAACTTTTAAAGACAAATTGTTAGGATTTGGGGGAGAAAGTTCTCATTTCTGGAATCAGAGGACCTGTCTTCTGATCCACTGATAATTACCACCTGTGTGCCTTTGGGCAAGTTTTGGCACCACCCTGGGCCTTAGTTTTCCCATCTGTAAGATGTAGGAATTGAGATAGCTAAACTCTGAGGTTCCTTCCAGATCTGTCTGTGGTCCTATGACACTGAAAGACCATTTCTAGGGTCACCACCATGAATGTGGTGAGGAGGAGGAGCTCACCTGGAGTATAGCCTCTGCGGGGAGGAAGTACACCATCTGTAAGCTTCCTATTTTGTCTCATTTTTCTTGCAAACCAACTGCTAAACTCAGCCATTTCTATGCAGCTGGAAAGTCTGAAAGTGCTGTCACTATCCTTTAAATGTTGGCATCCTAGAACAAGACCCTGATTGTTCTGCCCTAGTTATGGTTCTGGGCTTATATTCTCATGGGATTTCTGAAGACAGCAGACACAAGTGTTTCTAGGGAAATTTGACTTTTGGTGTCTTACAATGGTCACAAAGAGATTTCATTTATCTATCTACCAACATGATAGCTCTGACCTCTGTCCCTAAGATTCTATGGCTGGGAAGGGAGGCCAAAGAAAAAGGTTCTCTATCTGAAATTAAGTCAGGCATCATTATTTACAAAGAAGACTGACAGGAGAAGCCAAACAGAGTAAATCATACTCTTTTATGCCTGTCACTAGGAAACATGTCTTCTCTTGCTTTTGATCCTGACCATAATAAGCTTTAGTTTCCTCCAGAGTCCCCGCAGAGCCTTATTAGTGTCATTCCTCTTCACCTGTAAGACCTACTGCTCTAGGGCTAATTAACTGTCATTCAAGCCCAGCTCAGATTTCACCTCCTTCAGAAAGTTTGCCCTGTTCCTCCAAGTAGGTAATGCTCTTTCCCACCATGGACCTCAGAAAGCACTTTGGGTTGCGCCACAATAAGGTGTTTCTCAAGTATTGTTTTGTGGGTTTTTTTCATCATAATTACAGTATTCTTGTATGAGACTATAAATTCCATGACAGCTCTGACCATAACATCTAAATTTTGTATTCCACACGCACCCCAGAACCTAGGACATAGCTAGTTGCTTATAAATGTATATTTATTTATTTATTTTACTAAATTTGGGGGGGGAGGCAGGCAATGGGGGTTAAGTGACTTGCCCAGGGTCACACAGCTAGTGAGTGTCAAGTGTTTGAGGCTGAATTTGAACTCAGGTACTCCTGACTTCAGGGCTGGTGCTTTATCCACTGTGCTACCTAGCTGCCCCCCTATAAATGTATATTTAATTATTGAACTAAATCCTATTAAAGAATAAGAGGACAAGAACGGAAGGACTCTGGCAACATTAAGTCTCCAAATATTTAGGGGGGAGGAGTGGGACAATGAGGGTTAAGTGATTTGCCCAGGATCACACAGCTAGTAAGTGTCAAGTATCTGAGGCTGGATTTGAACTCAGGTCCTCCTGAATACAAGGCCAGTGCTTTATCCACTGTGCCATGTAGCTCCCCCCTCCAAAGACTTTTCTAAGAGAATATGAGGTCCAGTAACTGTTTGTTTTTGTATTTTTATTCCCAACATCTTGAACAATACCTGGCACGTGGTAGGTGCTTACTGAATATTTGTGAAATTGAATTTAAATCACCCATGGTGCTCTCTGACTGGCAGGATTTTCTTAAGCATGTCATTTAATCTCTGGGTCTCAGTTTCCTTATTTATCAAATAGGGATAATATTTGTCCTAACTACCTCATTGACTCGTTGTGAGTGTCAAATGAGAGAATGTATTCAAAACCACTCTTCAAAGAGTATGAATATAAAGGAGCAATATCATCTCTCCCCAAATCCACAGGCCTCTCCATCACCACAATAGAGTGAAAATATTTGGAAGTTCTAAGTCTGTCCTCAGAGCTAACAGGTATTTCACGGGGCAAATGGTCCAAACCTTTTCCAAATGATGGAGTCTCATCTATAAACATCCCCAGCAAGGGGTCATCCAGCCTCTGCTTAAAGATCTCCAGCAAAAGGAAACCTACTGGGGGCAGCTAGGTGGCGCAGTGGATAGAGCACCTGCCCTGGATTCAGGAGTACCTGAGTTCAAATCTGGCCTCAGACACTTGACACTTATTAGCTGTGTGACCCTGGGCAAGTCACTTAACCCTCACTGCCCAGCAAAAAAAAAAAAAAAAAAAGGAAACCTACTACTTCTAAAGCAGCCCACTCTACTATTGGACAGCTCAGATCACTAAGAAAAAAAATTTATTTTTTATTATAATGAGCCAAGATTTGCCTCCTTGTCATTTCAATCTATTGACCCTCATTCTAAAAGAAAAACATGTCATCCACATGACAACTCTTCAAATACTTGTAGACATCGATTATTTCCTAACCTCTCTCCATTCTCGTCTGGTCTTCTTCAGGTTAAACATCACCATTTCCTTTAACTGGTTCTTTTAGGACAGTATAGGTTGAAAGTAGTTTGGTTGCCTTTCAATTGTCTTGTCTAGGTAATTGATTCAGCTCTCCACTTGACTTCAACTATAGAGACCTCACCAGAGACTTTCAGCTTTAAAAAAAAAAAAAAGTGAGAGACTGTACTCCAGAATCTAAAAATAAAATAACACCCATGGCAATATGTTCTCCTGCCACAAAACATTTAAGCCAGCCCCCAAACAATTCACTGAAATTCAGATTCCTCTTAGCTAAAAGTATTTTCCACCTTCAAAATAAAATGCTACCTTCCAGCTGAAGATGGGAGGGGATATTTCATCTCTCACGGCTCTTCTTCTTATATAGCTGTGCTATATTTGACGGCTTTATCTGACTTCCTGTTCTTACAGTCTTCTCTTCCTGTCGATAGCATTCTCAGAAATCTGCCCGTCTTCTGGAAACTCTAGCCAGAATGTTATTGGAAACTTGTGAAAGGCCACTATGCAGAACAAACTGTGCCCAGGATCATCACCTTAAGAGCATAGTTTACTCACCCTCCCTGTGGGTGCTCTTCTGGTGTAGGGGTGAATGAAAATAGACAAGAAGGAGGATCTTGAGAATAATACTGTGGTGTAAAGGAATGAGGACTGCCATTAATGAGTATGAGACTGGGAAAAGAGGAAGGACAAGTATATGGTGAAGAGAAAGGAGAAGTGAAAACGAAGAGATTGAAAACAGTTCAGAGGCCAGTATATAATATAACTTGTTTTGCAAAGTGAGCCTCTGTAATAAAAGCATTTTGTTGAAGGAGTGTTTAATGGGAATTACCTCAGTGCCTAGCATAGTTCTTGTCCATAGCAGACACATTAGAAGTATTTGTTGAATCATATGGAAAGGAAGATGAGAAGGCAACACTGAGGAAAGGAAGATGGATATAACTCATAGAATAAGAATGCAAGAATCAGACAGTTTCTTAAAAATCATCAAGCCTAACATCTTCATTTTTATGGATGAGAGAACTGAGCGCCCAAGAAATTAAGTGACTGCAAATAAAGATGGATCTAAACAACTGGAGAAATCTACCTGCCAAAACAAAGCCAGGAACTATGTGAACACAGTTACAAGACACTTCACACAAATAAAGACGGATTTAAACAACAAGAAATTGAGTGACTTGTCCAAAGTCAAGAGAGTCTTTTCACGATCTAATGCTTTTCCCATTACATTACTCATTGCTTTTTATGTGTTCTTCAGCAGGTAATGGCACAGTAGATAGAACATTGGGCCTGGAGTCAGGAAGACCTGAGTTCAAATCTTCCCTCAGACACTTACTAGCTGAGTGACCCCGAATAAGTTACTTAAGCTTTTTTTTTGCCCCAGTTTCCTTATATCTAAAATGAAGATAGTAGCACCTAACTCCCATGGTTACCATAAGGATCAAATGAGCTAATATTTTTATTTTTCTTTTAAAATTTCCAGTTCTTGATTCTGAGTGAGATGAGCAGAACCAGGAGAACATTGTACACTGTATCATCAACGTTGTGTGTTGATCAGATTTGATAGATTTGAGAGAAATACAATGGTCGGAGATAATTCCAAAGGACTCATGATGGAAAATGCTCTCCAAATCCAGAAAAAAAAAAAAAGAACTATGGAATCTAGATGTAAATTGAACCATACTATTTCTATTTTTTTCTTTTTTGAGGTTTTTCCTTTTTGCTCTGATTCTTCTTTCACAACATGACTAATGCAGAAATATGTTTAATGTGATTGTACATATATAGCCTATATCAGATTGCTTGCTGTCTTTTTTTTTTACATATAAGATATTTTATTTTTTCCGTTACATGTAAAGATAGTTCTCAACTTTTGTTTATACAAGCTTTCCAATTTCAGATTTTTCTCCCTCCCTCCCCTCCCTCCCCCCTCCCCTAGACAGCAGGTAATCTGATATAGGTTATATCTATATATCTATATACATATAGATATATAGATATATACACACATATATATACACATAACATTAATCCTATTTCTGCATTAGTCCTGTTATAAGAGAAAAAATCAGAGCAATGATGAAAAACCTCAAAATAGAAAAAAAAACCTACAGCACCAAAAACAAAAGAAATAGTATGGTTCATTCAGCATCTATATTCCACAGTTCTTTTTTTTTTCTTGGATTTGGAGATCCTCTTCTATCATGAGTTCCCTGGAACTCTTCTGTACCATTGCATTGGTGAGAAGAATATAGTCCATCACAGTAGATCAACACTCAATGTTGATGATACTGTGTACAATGTTCTTCTGGTTCTGCTCATCTCACTCATCATCAACTCATGTAAGACCCTCCAGGTTTCTCTGAACTCCTCCTGCTCATCATTTCTTACAGCACAATAGTATTCCATTGTATTCATATACCACAACTTGTCCAACCATTCCCCAATTGATGGGCACCCCCTCAATTTCCAATTCCTTGCTACCACGTAAAGAGCAGCTACAAATATTTTTGTACATGTGGGTCCCTTTCCCCTTTCCATGGAAAAAGACCTAAAAGTGGTATTGATGGGTCAAAGGGTATGCACAGCTTTATCGCCCTTTGGGCATAATTCCAAATTGCTCTCCAGAATGGTTGGATCAGTTCACAGCTCCACCAACAATGAATTAGTGTTCCAATTTTCCCACAACTTCTCCAACATTTATTATTTTCCTTTTTTGTCATTTTAGCCAATCTGATAGGTGTCAGGTCGTACCTCAGAGTTGTTTTAATTTGCATCTCTCTAATCATTAGAGCCTTAGAGCATTTTTTCATATGGGAATAGATAGCTTTGGTTTCTTCATCAGAAAACTGCCTGTTCATATCCTTTGACCATTTCTCAATTGGGGAATGACTTGGATTCTTATAAATTTGATTTAGTTCCCTATATATTTTAGAGATGAGGCCTTTATCAGAAGTACTGGCCTCAAAAATTGTTTCCCAGCTTTCTGCCTCCCTTCTAATTTTGGATGCATTGCTTCTGTTTGTACAAAAATTTTTTAATTTAATATAATCGAAATCATCCATTTTGCATTTTATAATATACTCTATCTCTTGTTTGGTCATAAACTGTTTTCCTTTCCAAAGATCTGATAGGTAGACTATTCCTTTCTCTCCTAATCTACCTATGGTATCACCTCTTATGTCTAAATCGTGTATCCATTTTGACCTTATTTTAGTATAAGGTGTCAGATGTTGGTCTATGCCTAATTTCTGCCATACTATCTTCCAGTTTTCCTGATTGCTTGCTGTCTTGAGGAAGGGGAAGGGAGGGGAGGGAGGGAGAAAATTTTGAAACTAGAAAGCTTATAAAGACAAATGTTGAAAACTCTCTCTACATGTAACTGGAAAATAATAAAATACTTTTATGAAAAAAAAAATGTCCAGTTCTAAATTCTCTCCCTCCTTTCACTCCTTCCCATTGAGAATGCAAGACATTATACATATGAAATCATGTGAAACATATTTTCACATTAGCCATGTAAATAAAAAAAATAAAGTGAAAAAAAAAGAATATGCTTCATTCTGCATTCAGAGTTCATCAGTTCTTTCTTAGGAGGTGTAGAACATTTTTCATCCTGAGTCCTTTGGAATTATCATGGATCTTGTATTGATCAGAGTAGCTAAGTCATAGTTGATTATCATTACAATATTTCTATTACTATGTACAGTATTCTAGTTCTTTTTTTTTGGGGGGGGCTAGGCAATGAGGGTTAAGTGACTTGCCCAGGGTCACACGGCTAGTACATGTCAAGTGTCTGAGGCCATATTTGGACTCAGGTCCTCCTGAATCCAGGGTCGGTGATTTATCCATTGTGATACCTAGCTGCCCCCCAGAGTGTTCTAGTTCTTCTCATTTCACTTTGGATCAGCTTATGTCTTCCCAAGATTCTCTGAAATCATTCTCTTCATCATTTCTTACAGCACAATAGTTTTCCATTATTATCACATACCACAACTTATTTGACCTTTCCCCAATTAATGGGCATCCCCTCAATTTCCAATTCTTTGCCACCAGAAAAAGAGATGTGATAAATATTTTTGTACATATGGATCCTTTTCTTTTTTCTTTGATCTCTCTAGGATACAAACCCAGTAGCAGTATTGCTGAGTGAAAAGGTTTGCCCCTTTTCAATAGATCTTCAGGCATAGTTTCAAATTGTTCTCCAGAATGGTTAGACCAGTTCAGAATCCCACCAACAGGGCATTAATTTACCTATTTTTTCACAACTCCTCCAGCATTTGCCATTTTCCTTTTTTGTCATGCTAGCCAATTTGATAGGTGTGAGGTGGTACTTCAGAGTTGTTTTCATTTGCATTTCCCTAATTGTTAGTGATTTAGAGCATTTTTTTTCATTTGACTATTGGTAACTTTGATTTCTTCTTCTAAAAACTACTTGTTCATATCCTTTGACCATTTTTCAATTGGGGAATGGCTTTTTCAAATGAGGTAATATTTTTAAAGCAGTTGGCACAGTGCCTGGCCCATACGAAATGCTATTAAAATATTAGCTACTATTATTTTTTCTAGAGGGCAGGAAGAGGGGATAGAGACAAAGGAGAGGGAGACTGGAAAAAGTATAGGGGGAAATATATCCATATGTTCATTAATAATTCACATGTGGAAATCTATCACATTTACAAGAAGCTAAATTAATTCTACCTGACTTCTCCCTACTCCCTTTGTCTCCAGTTCCCTAATACACATGATAAAAGAAACTAGGATTTTAATAATAATAACGATTGTTAGCATTTACATTGTGCTTTAAAGTTTGCAAAATGTTTTACATAGGGTAGCTCATTTGATCTGTACAATAACCTTGGGAGGTAGTTGCTATTAGCTTCATTTTATAGTTAAGGGAACTGAGAGAGAGAGAGAGAGGTTAAGTGATTTCCCTAGGGCCACATACTTTGTGTCTGAGGCAGGATTCAAATCCAGGTCTTCCTGACTCCAAGTCCAATAGTACTTTAATTTGTTGTTGTTGTTGTTATGAATGAATAAAAAAGCATTTATTAAACATTTACACTAAGCACAAAGTATCAGATACAAATAGAAAAGTGACACTTCCTTGTTTCAAAGTGGTCACATTTAAAGGGGAGAGAATCCATAAAGGGAAGTTTTAGCTGTTAAGATGGAAAAACTCAGTAGTTCTTAGGGTATGGTGGCAAAGCTAATGGGAATACATCTTATTTAGTACCATTTCCATTGATAACATGGTACCAATTTCTGGTGCTGAGCCATTTGACAGTGCCAAAAATTTTGGTCTTGAGAACTTTATTTTACCCATCTTCTGAGGAGTAAGGAGAGAGGAGGAGACAAGGATCTGCATCACCTGCAGAGTAAGCTGCCAATTCCTATCTCCACAATGGGTATTCCCCTGGATGATGGTTTAGGTGCCAGGCTGTTGTCAGCTTTGGTGGTATGATATGCATTGTTTTCCCAAGGGCTCTTGAGCTTACCTGACCATAGCAAATGGTCAGGGGTTGGTGTGGTACAGGGAGTGATGGTGGAGGGGGGGGGGTGTTCCCTTTTCTATAAGGGTTGCTTATATCAATAGTTGTGAGGATGAAACTAGAAGTAAGGTTAATGGTCTGGGGAGGTGGACACTGCTATTTTTAGGGTGCTGGGAGAAGTATAATTCACCTGGCACATGGTGCCTTCTGCCTCTCAGGATGCCTTGCTGCTTCAGAAATAATGATTTTAAAAAGAATTTCATTTATTTTATTTTATTTTTAAAGTATTTTATTATTTTCCAGTTACATGTAAAGATAGTCTTCAACATTTGTTTTCATAGGATTTTTAGTTCCAAATTTTTCTACCTCCCTCCCATCCTTTTCCCCTCCTCAAGAGGGAAAGCAATCTGATATAGGTTATATATGTATAATCACATTAAACATATTTCTGCATTAGTCATATTGTGAAAGAAGAATCAGAACAAAAAGGAAAAAACCTCAAAAAAGAAACCAGCCAAAAAATAGAAATCATATTCAGAATCTACAGTTCTTTTTTTCTGGATGCGGAGAACATTTTCTATCATGAGTACTTTGAAATTGTTTTGGATCATTGTACTGCTGAGAAGAGCCAATGTTACCACATCACACAATGTTGCTGTTACTGTGTACAATGTTCTCCTGGTTCTGCTCATTTCACTCAGCATCAGTTCATATAAGTCCTTCCAGGTTTCTCTGAAATCTTCCTGTTCCTTGTTTCATACAGCACAGTAGTACAGAAATAATAATGATAGCAGACATAGCTAAGAGTTTTTGCTTACCATCCCTTTTCCCTACCATTACTGGGATAAGACATGAATTTTTAATGTGGGGGTCAAATTTAATATAGGGAGAGTTAATTGAGTGGCTCGGTGTAATGTTGGGGTCCTGGAAATAATGATAGACCTCTTGCTCCAAAGCTCCCTCCCCTCTGAACTGCATTTTAGATATTTCTCCCAGACCAATAAGAAAGGAACCTAACAGCCTCTTTTCCACAAACAAATCAGGTTTTATTAATAGGAATAAAATAAACAGCAAAGGTGAAATTAATAAAATCAAAGACAAGGGAATATGTAAAAAAGAAAAATGGATAATCCCCCTAACTCTAACCTAAGTCTATACAATCCCCAAACTCGCTTCCAGTTCAGCTAATTCAAAAGAGCAGGGCTCATATGTTAACTCAGCACCTGGGGTCTGTAGCTTCAATGGGAAACAGCTTTGCAGTCAGGGACCATAGGACAAACTGCTAAGAAAGAATCTCTCTCTGCCCTCTCCTGCAGCTCACACCACCAGAAAAAGAGTGTGCTCCCCTCAGGGAGCATTTACTTTCCCTCCCCCAAAAGGGGAGGTCCTTCAAACTCGATCAATTGGAGAGTGGTTTCTCTTGCTTACATCAGCAGGACAAGAGAGGTATGGCCCATCCCAATCAGTCTGCCAAATTCCATTATTTTACCACATTAATGCTTTGGGAGAATTTTTTGTTTTTGAAAACAACATCAGGGAAAAAAAAGAAAGTCATTACCCACTCAAAAAAAAGAAAAGAAAATAACACCAGATATTTGAGGATGTTTTGCAAAAGAGCAAGTGGAGAAGTTAGTGAATAAAAGACCACCATGTTATAAATTCTATGGGCAAATCTTAGACAAAAAGCCACAGGACTATATAAATGAAGGATATAGTCCAGCTATGAAACAGAAATGCTTACAGCTAAATATGGCTCAATTTGCCATGCATAACTATTTTGTTTTTTATTCTCCTGCAGAATAGTGTTGAAATATTTTTAAATGACTAGCTTAATTTGGGGGGGCTAATCTGACTGGAGGACTAAACTGGGGACTTTTGACTATTTGGCTATCCGACTTCGTTAATTTAATATGGGCCGTTTATAAAGTTCCACCACACTGCTCCCAAACTGATAGACTAAAGATTAACAAGCCTCTTAACCAAATAATCAAAGCAGAGTTTATTTATGAGATACTATTTAAAATTAGGAATACAGGGAAATAAAATGTACAACCTGACTGCTTTCCTGTGGTCTCTTTCCACTGTGTCTCTTTCTCACCTGCTGGGCTTGGAACTTCTTGAATACAATAAGGGCCTTAGCCGCCTCTGGCCTCAGGGCACGTTACACTTTCCCTGGTTTGTATTAAGGCCTGTAACCTTGTCAGACCCGTCTCTTCTTTTCTGAACCAAACTCTCCTCCGTCCTTGTCTGGGCTCCCCTCTAGTTAGCCTCTCTCCTAGTCCATCCTCGAGTCTCCTCTAGTCCATCCTCTTCTAGTCAGACCCCCTTCTTTCTAGTCCTACCTTGCTCCTTTTCTATCTAGTCCGTCTCCCCCCTCCTGTCTCACTCCCAGGTCTATATATACCTTTTCTTCTCTCCACTCAAATCTCTGGGCTTCCTTCGCCCCCACAGACCAAGCTAATCCGCCAGCCAGAGCTGCAGCTGGTAGGGGGTGGGGGCGGTGTGCTCTCGAGCCTCATGCCTCAGCACAGGCTATCCTTCAGATAGCTCCGCTCAGGTCGGAGGGAGCTGGGGGCTTTTTTTTCCCCCAGCTGTCTGACCTGGCGTCTTGCACAGCCCACGGGGCTTTTTCGCTCAGCTGAAGCTGAAGAGGAGGGGGAGAGACCCTAAGGGCCTAAGGCTTTCTAATCTCAGCCTAAAGGTAGGGTCCCCGAATCAAAATAAATTTCCACAATAGGGACGTTCCCAGAATAGATCAGTCTTTGGAGATACCTGACTCTGAGCAAGAGACTCCAAGTGAAATTTCTCTCTCTAATGGCTTCTAGTGACTAAAAACATATAGAAGAACCAGTTGTCAGGTCCATTCTCATAATGCCTGGGCATTAGACATCTCTTTTTAAATTGATAACATTATTTTATTTATTTATTTTTCTTTTTGATGAGGCAGTTGAGGTTAAGTGACTTGCCCAGGGTCACATAGCTAGTAAGTGTCAAGTGGCTGAGGCCGGATGTGAACTCAGGTCCTCCTGACTCCAGGGCCGGTGCTCTATCCACCGCACCACCCAGCTGCCCATTTTATTTATTTTTATAATAATAATAATAATAACATTTTTATTCAAAGTTTTGAGTTCCAAATTCTATCCCTCCTTCCCTACCTCCCCTCTTCCCTCTCTGAGATAGTAAGCAATCACATATAGGCTATACATGTGCAATTACATTGAACATCTCTTAAGGGGGTAAGGGCATGCCTTCACAGGGTCATATCCTATGAAGAGATGTCACTTGGACATAAGTCCCTGCCCCCACCATCCACCCTCTCAGAAACAGAAATGCTGAACAAATATCTAATCATTGTATGTGTCAGGCTCCTTAGATTCTAGTGGGATAAATTTCTTCCAATCAAGTGCCCTCTCTTCAAATTGACCAATTTGGTAAATACTGACAGAAGAACCCTAGGCACTTGTCATTCATTATACCACTATATTACTCTAGCTGAGGGCCTTTCATTGGCTGTAGGAAGGAAAACTTTGACCTTCCTCCTGGAGAAGGCTAAAAGTGCTGGAGAGCCTTAAAGTCCAAGAAAGCAGGTCTCCTGCTACTGATCTTTCCCCTCTAATCCTTGAACTCTCTTTTCATCTATTTCTTCTATTGGAAGAGCATCTGTGGATTAGGGATGATGTAAACACAAAGTGAAGAACAGGGTAGATTTCTTTTTCTTTTGCCTCTAAAAAAGAAATTTCTGCTCCTATCTCTGTTTTTGGTTGGCATCATTACCACACAAGTTGCCTAGCAGGAATGTGAATGCTAGGTCAACCTGAGAAGGAAAAATGGAAAGATTCTGTCCTCTTTTCAAGTAGGGCCCAGAATGCACAAGAATTCTGTGTACTCTAGTTAAAGCAGAGTGGGCTTGTCTTACCTCTGAAAGTAACCCTAGAACAAATACCAAAGAGGGTCCCTTTTCTTTCTTCCATCATTCTCTGGAGACTTGGCCCCTTCTGAGCAAAGGGAACTCTTCAGTGTGTTACAATTATATAATAGTGACTCCCAGATTGGCTAGCTGAGCCTAGACCACAGTTTCCTAGAGTCTTTGCTCCTCTTGTCAAGTCAGTGTCTATTTTCAAACACTCGAAAACCTAGAAGGAAAGGAAGGCAGTGGGGGGAGGGGGAGGGGGAGGGGGAGGGTGGGGGTGTGGGGGGATGATGCCCAGCAGTTAAACAGTAGTGAATGACTTTGGACACAAAGGAAAAGCTGTTATCTGGGCCAGGCCAGAGCAGCTGTGGAAGAGCTGTGCTAGGACTGTGAGAGGGAAAGTATTATGAGGTACAGAAAAGATTTCTTTGGTTTCTTCAAATTACAGTCTTGGTTACACTGCTTTAGTTGCCTAAGCTTGTCTGTGCTCACCAACTAGTTTACTCATTTTTAAAAATCCATCCTTCAACAAAGGGATCACATCAGACACTCCACTAATTTCCATCTTTCATTTCTTTTCATCAGGTTTGGGTATCATTGGGTTTTTTAACCAAGTGTCTATTTGATTGCTTTTTAAGGTATCTAAAAAACATTTCAAAGTTGAGTGGGAAGATAGGAGAAGGAGAAGGACTTGCAGAAATGACCTATCGGGGGCAGCTAAGTGGTGCAGTGGATAAAGCACCGGTCCTGGATTCGGGAAGACATGAGTTCAAGTTTGGCCTCAGACACTTGACACTCACTAGCTGTGTGACCCTGGGAAAGTCACTTAACCCCCGTTGCCCTGAAAAACAAACAACAAAAAACAAAACAAAACAAAAAACCCAAAACAAGAAGTGACCTATCACCATCCTTCTGGATTTTTTGGTTCGGTCTAGCATCATTTTTCATTTCCATTGGGAAGTTCTCAACATGCTACTTGGATCTTCATGACATATTTTGAAGCTACAAAATATAACCCCAGCTGCACTTATTTAAATTCTGGTCTCAAAGTACTAAATTAAATGAAGCAAAATTTTTTTAAAACTATAAGTGCTCTAAAGTTAATTTTTTTTTCTTTGGTTATTTGATTTGGACCTGTGATTTTACTAGTGTAGGAAGTTATGGTGAAGAAACTCCTACCAATACAAATGTATAACAGTTCTGCAGTTTATACTCTTAGAGTATTGCCAGAGCTAAGTGATTAGCCCAACATCATACAGTCAATATGTGGCAGAGGTAGTTCCTAAACCTGGGTCCTCTTGAACCTTTCCAGGCTACTCCTCAAAGTCAAGTTAATTTGATTAAACTTTTTTTTAATTTGCAAGTTTAGAAACAATTGAAATAATAAGCATGTGAAGTTTTTGTTTATCATTTAGAATGAAATATCAGGAGAGGATGTTTTTCCCTGGGAGGGACTAAAGTCAGAGTAAAAATATTGGGTTCATGGCAAAGGATAAACAACTCTATTCTCTAAAAAAGACAGTGGTCATATATTAAATTATGGCTAGACCTGAATAATTGGCTTTCTATTTAGACTAAAGTAAATGATAGGGTCTATTTTTTTTAAATCTTGAAATAGCTTTTTCCTTGATGTTTTTTCCAATGATACTCTCAATGACTAAAGTTAAAATGTTCCTTTAAATCTTTCCCTCATCCAGTACCCTGATTTAATTTAATTTAAATAGGTATCTCTGATTTGAAGTTTGAGGTATTTTTTAAAGGAGTTTGAGAATACCTTTAAAATAAAATAAATTAAGTGCTAACCTACAAATGCATTTAAAAGTAGGTTGAGAAATGACTTGCCAAGTTTGGCATTATTTTCTTTAGTGTCTTCAGGGAAAGCCACAAAAAATAGGGAACAGGTTTACTTTGCTATTCGTTACTCAAAGGAAATTCATGGCAACAAGACCTAAACAAAATGTGCCATTTATTTTAAAAAATGTGTAACCTTCTGTCAGTAGCAAAGCAACTCTCATCTCAGGCAACCTTGTACTCATTTCATGAAAGATATTTCTTCTTCCACAGACTCGAAGACACTCAAGGATGTACACATATGCGTGTATGTGCATGTATATATATATATATATATGTACATATATACACACACATCTATTTTATACATGTATCTATATGTATTCTGCATACACATATGTTTATATGAATATTTATATCTGTATGTACACGTGTATACATGGTATTCATCTTGTCCATGACAACAGGTGCATGTAGCAGCTATTACTGCTCCACATGACTTTCTTAACTGATTGTGTGTCCTATGTAGCTGACAGCCTCTCTTACATTCTAGTCAAAGGATATTATAGTAGAACGTCGAATGTGACTGTGAAAGGAATTGATTGCAGGCTTACAAAAACATCTTTTGGAGGAATTGGGCATATTTATAACTCTTCTAATGTGAAAAGGGAATAATTATTTCATTTTCTACAGTAAATTTTTGGAAAGGATGCACCAAAACATGCTTGATCTTGGTCATAGAATTTACAGATGAGGAAACTGAGGTAGATAGAGGTTAAATGATTTGCCAGAGTCACATAACTAGTAAGTAACTGAGCCAGGATTTGACCTCAAGTCTTTCTGATTCCTGGTCCAATATTCTATCCACTTGTACCACTTAGCTGCCTTAACATAAATTTATCCATACATGTATAAGTATGTATATGAAATCCCAATAATTCATAGGTTCATAGGGCCAAAGATTTGGCGCTGGAAGGGACCATAAATCTAGTTTCATTGACTTCCAGATAGGCCATGCTTAGGTTTTTTCCTAAAGGGTCTTTAGGGGGCAGCTAGGTGGTGCAGTAGATAAAGCACCAGCCCTGGATTCAGGAGGACCTGAATTCAAATCTGGCCTCAGGCACTTGACACTTACTAGCTGTGTGACCCTGGGCAAGTCACTTAACCCTCATTGCCCCCCCCCCCCAAAAAAATTAAAAGTGTCTTTAGTTGGATTTGAAAAGGTTGAGAAAAGCAATCCCTGTTCCACTAGCATGAGACATGGACATGTCACAACTTCCTACTTGAGAGAAATCATTCATACATACTTCATATAGCTACTTATTACTTTTGTTGTTTTCCTTGTTCATTTGTTGGCTTGTCCTTGTCTTAGGAGTTTCTATGCCCCTGCTCCATGGGCCAAAATTTGAATCTGTCTTCCTTAACTACCATTTCAGAGAAAAGAAGATAGCTCAAGAAAGATAAAATAGTCTACTTAAGTTTAAAAATACTAATTAAGGGGCAGCTAGGTGGCGCAGTGGATAGAGCACTGGCCCTGGAGTCAGGAATGCCTGAGTTCAAATCTGGCCTCAGACACTTAACACTTACTAGCTGTGTGACCCTGGGCAAGTCACTTAACCCCCATTGCCTCACTAAAAAAAAAATACTAATTAAGGTATGGCTAGATAATAGCATTTGGAAAGCTTTAGTGGACTTCAGGGTCAATATGTGTCAAAACTGTATCATGAATTCACTATACTATGGCATCCAAAAAAGGTTATTTGATACTGATTCTTAGAGTTGGTACAGATTCCATTTATTTATCCACCAAAATAATGACCTACTATTATTGCTAAAATTCTATGCCTGGGAAGAGAGAATAGAGGCCAAATAAAATGGTTCTTCATTTGAAATTTATATAGGAACCATTAAATAAGAGGAAGGCTGACAGAAGCTAAACAGGGCAGTTCTACCTTTATGTTCAATTCTAGATTCCATATTTTAAGGATGACTGGAGAGAATCAAGAAGAGGGAAACCAGGATGGTAGATGAATTCAAGATTATAACATTTGAGAAAGAACTTGAGAGAAAAGAAGATATAGGGGTGACATAATAATGGTCTTAAAATACTTAAAAGACTGTCATGGAGAAGAGAGATTAGTCCTATTTGGTTTGACCCCAAAGGAGACTCCAGGTTAAGAATCTTTGCTTGAAGGGGCAGCTAGGTGGCACAGTGGATAGAGCACCAGCCCTGGATTCAGGAGGACCTGAGTTCAAATCCGGCCTCAGACACTTGACACTTACTAGCTGTGTGACCCTGGGCAAGTCACTTAACCCCAGTTGCCTCACTAAAAATAAATAAAATAAAATAAAATACATAAGGAAAAAAGTAAAGCTTACATGCTCCATATTATCAGAAAAGGTCACAAAGAGTCACAACTGAACAACAACACTCCTTAAATATGCTTTGTTTTACAGTTATTTGATTAATGTCTCTTTTTGGAGACATATCTACTGCATGGTGTTATGATGCACTACCATTTGCTGTGTTTGTGATCATCAAGGTTGTGCTGATTGCTGATTTCAGAGACATTTTTAAAGGAATTAAAATGGTCCTCAGAGCCAAAATGCAAGGAAGTAAATTACCAGAAGATTAAGGGAAATGCAAAAAGATTAGAGGGGGAGAAAAACATAGACACAACATTTTTCAAGAGAACAAAAGTAATTATTTCTTTACTCATGTCATTCCCTCTCCCTAGAATACCTTCCATGGCCAAATGTCGTGTGAAATAAATAGATGCTAAAATACTTTACAAACATTAAAATGCTTCATAAATGCAAGCTAAAGTTTTAAATAATAATAATAATTCCAAATTCAGCTTAAGTCCCAACTACTTCCTACAGCCTTTTACAACTGCTCTAGTCCTCTGCCATATACTCCTATGGCTTTTATTGTCTATTGTTGTTATTCAGTCATATTTGACTCTGCATGGCCCTATTTGACGTTTGCTTGGCAAACATACTGGAGTGGTTTGCCATTTCCTTCTCCAGTTCATTTTACAAATGAGGAAACTGAGGCAAATAGGGTTAAGTGACTTGTCCAGGGTCTGAGGTCAGATTGAACTCAGGAAAACTTATCTTTTGACTCCAGGCCTGGGACTCTCTCCATTGTGCCACCAAGCTGCCTATACTGTAATGTAAAATTTAGCACTTTATTATACATACCAGGGGAAGCTATGTGGTGTAGTGGATAAAGCACTGGCCCTGGAGTCAGGAGAACTTGAGTTCAAATCTCACTTCAGATGCTTACTAGCTGTGTAACCCTGGGCAAGTCACTTATCCCCAATTGCCTTAAACATCTGGGGACATCTCTAGTCGTCTTGATATTTATCTTGCCACTGGATCCAGATGGCTCTGGAGGAGAGAGTGAGGTTGGTGACCTTGTACAGAACTCCCTCACTTAAATCCAATTCAGTGCAAGTCCTGACATCACCCTGATGTCATGGTCCTCTTCAAGAACTAAGGACAAACAACAACAACGATATATACCTCCTTGTACTATTCACTATTGCTTCATATGCAATAGTCTAATTTCCTCAACTAGATTGTAAACTTACTAAGGGCAGGGGACATTTCCTATTCTGGAATAGTTCACAGAGCACTGGATTTGCAGTCAAAAAGATCTAGGTAGTGTCTCCCTCCTCTGAAACTTATTAGCTATGTACATTTGGGCAAGTCAATTAATCTCACAGGGCCTTGTGTGACCTGGGTTGCCCAAGGGCATTTTCCAGCCCCTAACTAGGTGTCATTTTGGATCTATAGAGAGAGTGATCACTCCCTGGTGGGATCACATGAGGGATGGAGTGAATGTGAGAGCTTTGAATAGGAAAGACTTTCTTCTTGCTCCAGAAAAGGACATACTTGGTTTTCAGACTTTCTTCAGGAAAAAATTTACAATGATAGAATACACTTTGGAAGGCAGACATGTAAGGGAAAGCCTATCCCCCAGCATGTCCTTGATTTTCAGATTCCCTCCCTAGAGACTTTGGGGAATTTCCCACTGGGTAAGACCAGAGACTGGACCAGCAATATTGAGGGACGGGGAGGAGAGATGGATATAATTCTTGTCTGGTATGCCCCTCCCCCACTCTGGGCAAACTGGATGGCCAGCCTTGTGGCTCTTTCTCTTGCTTCCATCCAGGTAGGAATTAAAATCTCCTCTAGAGAAGAGAAAGCAAGAGTCTAGAGATATCTAGTCATGCAATGTTGGAGGGCACCGGAGACAGAGATATAAATTAACACAGTCCCTTACCTTATGTGTCAATTAGTATGATACAAGGTAGAACATGAGGGAAGCAAAGCAGAAACCTAGACAGGATATCCTAGGAAAAATTAAAGAAGAAAAATATCACTTTCAGCAGGGGGTGAGGGGAGGTACTTACAGGGAGGACTCAACAATAGCTTCATGGTAAAGATGTCAACTGAATTGGACCTTGAAGCAAAAGGCTTTCAATAGAGAAATAGATGTACATGTATTAAGTGCTTACTATGTGCCAGGCACTATGCTAGGAACTGGGGGGGTGTGTGCAAATACAAGTAAGCAGTATAATAAGTCCCCTACACTCAAGAAGCTTACATTCTTTTTTTTTTTGGTTGTTTTTTGCATCATCTTTATTCCAAAATGTGTCTATTCCCTTCCTAGAGTACCTTCCTTTCTTTCTTTCTTTCTTTGTTTTCTTGCAGGGCAATGAGGGTTAAGGCCCAGAGTCACACACCTAGTAAGTGTCAAGTGTCTGAGGCTGGATTTTAAATCAGGTCCTCCTGAATCCAGAGTCAGTGAAGAAGCTTACATTCTAAAAGAAGACAATACATAAAGGGGAGCTAAGGAGTGAGATAGGAGATAGCTGTGAAAGGTGGCAGCTTGGATCTATATAGATGTAGATGTGTTACATTCTGGAGATGCAACAGGAATACTTTACAGAAGTGGGAGCTGTATAGTACAGAGGAAAGAATCAGGGATTTGGAGTCAGAAGACCTGGGATCAAATTTCTCCTGATGCTTACTGACTGTGCAACTTCCAGGCCCTAGTTCCCTTGTATACAAAATGAGAGGGCTAGACTCAATGTTTATTCCAGTTCAAAGCAAATTATGAGGTCTAAGAGTGGAGGACAGACTTGGATAATAATATTAACAATAACATTTATGTAGTTTGCAAGGTGCTTGACATAGAGCATCACAGGAACCTTCCAACAACAATGCTAGTAAGATGCTATTAGCATCTCCACTCTAAGCATCAGGAGACCACATCTTAGAGAGGTTCAACAACTTGCCCAGAGATAAGTATCTGAGGCAAAATTCAAACCCAGGTCTTCTTGACTCCAAGTCCTATATTTTATCCACTGTTCCCACACTGCTTGGCTGATAGGTAGGTAGAATGCATGAAAGAGAGACATGTAAAATAAACTCATGGCTTTTCCACTGAGATATCATAAGCAATATCCACTTGGTCCAGTGTTTCCTCCATGACCCAGGCACAACTGTATTGGAAGAGAGGACCTTATTTAGGGAAGGAAATGGAAAGAGAGCATGTGATCATTTCCTCTCTCTACCAAGGATGTTTAGCTAATGATTTCCTGTGTACCAACAGAAAACTAGAACAAAAGGTACATAAGATACTATCTACAGAGAGATGCAAGATTTTTCTTGGCTTGCCTTGCCTCTCTACTCTTTCTTCTACCTTTAGCCCTAGGAATGGACCCTTAGTTACAAGGCTAGCTACTTATTAGTGATTTATTTCTAGAGCTGGTCACCTCAGTCATGCTGGGCCTTTTTTGAGCAATTCATCTGCTCCTGCAGACTGATTCCCTCCTCACGTCATAACCTCAGCATTTTGACCTTCTAGTCAACCCCTACACAAAGTCATCATGTGAGGGGTCTCTTCAAAAAGGGTCTATTCAGAGCTGAGATCCTTCTTTTTCTGCCTAAAACCCTCATGACAAAAAGAGAAAGGTGAAAAAAAGAAGAAAAACACACAATCCCCCCAGCCCCCTCCTAAAAAAACCTACACAGATGGCTTTGGCCCAGTTCTTACCTTCTATCAGTGCTAACCCCAACTCCAGTCCCCCCATACAGGAAGCTCACATTAACTTTCAGCTCTCCCTGGAGTCCATACCGTCAAAGTGTTGAGAACAACGGACTCTGGGGCTCACCACAGTCTTAGGAGTGGTAATCCGAAGCCAGAAATTACATTTATTAATGGAATTTAAAGCCCAAGCCCAAGAGGACAGGGTAGAATTGATCCACTCTCTGCAAGTAACCAGAGAGGGAGAAAATAGAAAAAATTTGCAGAGGATACAGCAAGGTTCCAGTATAGGCCCCACTGGGACTCAGGGGAAACAGAAGTTCTTAGTATATGTACTGTTAGGTGGTGGTTGGGTGGTGATTAGGTCTGGGCAGGAAAACTAAGGAAGACAAATCTTAAACAGGCTTAAGAACCAAAAATTTAGCCCTGCAGCAGTTTCTTTGAAATCACTGCTGGTTAAAAATAACAATAGCGGATATTTCTAAAACATTTTATCGTTTATAATACATTTTTTCATTCCTTATCTTATTTAATCCTGTAAGATAAAAATAATGCAAGAATTAATACTCCCTAAGGGGCAGCTAGGTGGCGCAGTGGATAGAGCACTGGCCCCAGAGTCAGGAGGACCTAAGTTCAAATCTGGCCTCAGAAGCTTAATACTTACTAGCTGTGTGACCTTGGACAAGTCACTTAACCCCAACTGCCTCACCAAAAAAAAAAAAAAAAAAAAAAAAAAGAATGCTCCCAGTTTGCAGATGAGGAAACTAAAATCCCAAAGGAGAGAATGGACATATCTAAGGCTATACAACTAATAAGTAGCACATGCTAATCTTCCAAGCATCTCCTCTAGCCTTCTTTCTGCTACATCACAGCTGTTATTTGTCATTGGCTGGTTCCGTCAGGAAATGCTTTCTTTTCTGCTTGTTCAGTTGTTTCAGTTGTGTCCGACTCTTCAAAACCCCATTTGAGGTTTTCTTGGCAAAGATACTGGAATGGTTTGCCATTTCCTTCTCCATTTCATTTTACAGATGAGGAAACTGAGGCAAACAGGGTTAAGTGACTTATCCAGGATCTCACAACTAGTAAGTGTCTGAGGCTGTATTTGAACTCAGGAAGATGAGTCTTCCTGACTCCAAGCCCAGAGCTCTCTATCCACTGCTCCACCTACCTGCCCACATTAAATTTCTACTACTTTGTTTCTGCCACAACCCTTTAAATTCATTCTTCTTCTCCCTGGCCTTTTCCTCACACAGTGTCTCTGTCATTGTCTTTCTTTTAATGGATGGAATGCCTAAACAGAACACTGCTGATAAACAGATAATGTGGCAATAATTGTGTTTTAAAAATAAAACTAGATTGTTGACTTAGAAAATACTAAGGGAAGTATTTCTTTTGAATTGAAAAGAAATGGATAGGGTTGTCTATGGAGAACCTTCAGTATCTCTCACCATGAAACTTATTGGTCATAAGGTAACTGAAATGAATTTGTTTTGGCCCTTGCCAAGGCCCAGAAATAACTTAGAACTTAGGGCTCTCTAGGCTGCTGCTGGTGGCCCCATATTCTTTTTTTTTGCCCCATATTCTTTATGACATGATATTATATCTTCTGTATTTCCTCTTGACTACTAACTGATTCAGTTACTGCAGGGCTAGAGAAATAAAGGTGGAGGTAGAAGCAGTCTGTTGCCCACATTTCAGGCTTTTATGCCAATTCACCAAGGAAATAGCCGTAATCAATAATCACACGTCGACCTTTAGTATAACCAAAAAAATCCCATTGTTTTATTTTTCACATCTAACATATAGCATGGAAAACATTTGGAACTAGTCAACATGGAACATAAGAATGCAAGTTCCTTGAGGATGGAGTTTGGTTTTGCCTTTTTTATATCTTTAGTACTTAGCACATAGTAAGTATCTAATAAAAACTTGTTGACTAAGTGAATAGTGGTCAAAAGTCTTGCATTTAGGGGCAGGTAGGTGGCACAGCATAGAGTACCAGCCCAGGATTCAAGAGGGCCTGAGTTCAAATGCAGCTTCAGACACTTGACACCTACTAGCTAGTGACCCTGGGCCAATCACTTAACCCCAATTGCTTCACACACACACACAAAAGTCTTGCATTTAGATCTGTACTGAACTTGCAAATAGCATGGGAGAATTTTAGATATAGGTCTCATAATACTTCCATTTTCCTGTCTCTCTTTTTTCTCTCATAACTCACCTTATGGGAATGTTCTGAAAATAAATGAGATACATTTAAGGCCATCAGGTGTTTTATAGGCCCTAATTTTACTGTGTTTATTCTTTTTTCTTTTTCTTTTTTTTTTTTTGGTGAGGCAATTGGGGTTAAGTGACCTTACCAGAGTCATGAAGCTAGGAAGTTGTCAAGTGTCTGAGGCTGGATTTGAACTCAGGTCCTCCTGACTCCAAGGCTGGTGCTCTATCCACTGCGCCACCTAGCTGCCCTTACTGTGTTTATTCTAAGCTGATTCAGGGGAAAGTATTATACTGTTTCAAAGTAGTATTATCTTCTCTCGAGAACAACTACCTTAACAGATCATGGACAGGCCTGAGAAATGGGTGCAACCAGATTTAGTGTCCTCAACCTCCCCTTTTTATGCTTTCTCATACTTCTTAGTACCTTTTCTTCCCTTCTTATTTTCTCATGCTGACTCAAGGAACACTCTCCTCCATCCCCATTTCAAGGAGGAAGCTGATCTACTTCTCTACACTAACTGGTCAGTAACTCAGAGAGACTTTAAGTCATACCTTGTGGGGGTATCTGCATTTTAACAAAGGACAGTGTATGGATGACATGGAATTTCAAGCATAGGTATGGATGGAGGTTGACTTTTTCTTTGGGATAGTGAGATTCATCTATAATAGCCACCTTCTCTACTTTCCCTTCTTACTCGCTACCTCTACATGTTTACTGATGGATGACCCTTTGTGGGCTTTGTTGTAGGAAGGATTCTTGTCAGGATAACCTCTAAAGTCTTCTTTCCTTGGATGGCCTCTAAAGTCCCTTTCAGCTCTTAGCTCTTGTGACTGAGCCAGTTCTTTGGGGATCAGGGGACCTTCCCAGTGCCCTTGAAATCTTAACAAGCAGGTGGCAGTCGAATACACTTTCACACAAAGCCATTCTTGACAGTTTGTATCTTCTAGGCTATTTGAAAAGCAAAAGAGATCACTCAACTAAATAGCCATTGTAATCTATAGTGCAACCCAGATCCAAAAGTAGGAGACAGCATACCCCATGGGACCCAAAGCTTAGATTTTAGAGGCAGAAACAGTGGTCAGTGACTCTTTCAAATACATGCTCCCTAACAGGTGTCAGTCATCACCCCTAAAAAATATAGAATGATCTTCATCTAGGCATATATTCTTCTCAACCTAGAACCTGGTGTACTTAGCTGACCAGTCTCACATTAGAAAGGTTATCATTATCATTTATATTGCTCTGTACCCTGGACTTAGGGAAAAAAAGAATTCACACAAAGAGATCCTGAACAAGGTGGGGACCATACTGTGCAGCCCGAATTCTCTATGTTTATGTGTAAAATAATTTCTACTTGAGTCAAGGCTATCATATACTAGGCATGGGACTGTCAGTTTGGCAGCTATCAGTTTAGTCCTGGTCAGTTTCCTTCCTTCCTTCCTTCCTTCCTTCCTTCCTTCCTTCCTTCCTTCCTTCCTTCCTTCTTTCTTTCTTTCTTTCTTTCTTTCTTTCTTTCTTTCTTTCTTTCTTTCTTTCTTTCTTTCTTTCTTTCAAGGCAATTGGGGTTAAGTGACTTGCCCAGGGTCACACAGTTAGTAAGTCTTAAGTGTCTGAGGATGGATTTGAACTCAGGTTCTCCTGACTCCAGGGCCAGCTCTCTATCCATTGCACCACCTAGCTGTACTGGTCAGTTTCTTATAATCAGAAATTATACACATGAAAATTCTGAACAATATTTTCTTGAGAAACTAAAGTTGGGGGGGGGGGCTAGGTGGCATAGTGGATAGAACACCAGCCCCTGGATTTGGGAGTACCTGAGTTCGGGTCCAGCCTCGGACACTAGACACTTACTGGCTGTGTGACCCTGGGCAGGTCACTTAACCCCCATTGCCCCACAAAAACAAAACAAAAAGAGAAACTAAAGTCACCCAAACAGACTGGACAGCTGCCTATCAGGAGAGTTATAGAAGATAGTCTTGCTTTGGGTGGGAGGCTGGACAAGGTAACTCTGAGCTTCCTTCTAACATGGTATTTCAGATTTCATGACCTAACTTAGGTTGCTGCCTCAACCAAAAGGAAATTCCAGATGGGAATAATTCCTTTTCTTTGCAATTGAAAGTCAAAATCTGAGGAGAGTTCCAGGAAACCAGCTTGGCAGTTGTCTCCTGTTTCATTAAGGAATTCAAGGCTCAGTTTGACTAATCATGATGGATTTGGCAAGATAGAACTTAAGTGGCTCCAGATATAAATTATATTTCTATATCAGTGGACAGGACTAATAAAAAGGACAGGAAGCCTCTGGCTAGTTCCAAGCAAAACTGTCCACCCTAAACCCTTCTGAATCAAGGGTCTCAAGGCCAGGAGATAATGAGGAGGTGTGAGTTTCAGATACAATATTGCAAGAAAAATTACTGGAGAAGATGATGAATTTCTGAAGATCAGCTGGGTAAGAAATTAAGTCTAGAGAATGAGGACTTGAGAATAGACCATATACAAATCAGTTGAAGCCAATAGGGAGAAGAGAAACCTGGAGGAGAGGAGAACGAGGGATGAGGGAGACAAGGTAAATGCTGTCCACAGGCATTTGAAGGCTATCAGGTGGAAGACAGATCAGGCTTGTTCTCCTTGGCCACAGATGGCAGAACTCAAAATGATGGATAAAACTTTCAGAGAGTTAGATTTCAGTTTCATGTAAGGAGGGAAAACTTCCTAACAATTAGAACTGGCTCAAAGTCAAATGGCTTGCCTTACAGGATAGTAGATTCTTCTTCATTGGAAATCATTAGGCAGAAGCTAGATGACCGCTTGCCAGTCATCTTATACTGGGGATTCTTGGCCAAGAATGGATTATATTAAATGATCTCTGAGGTCTCTTCCAACTCTTGGGTTTTATAACTCTGCTCCCTGCTAAGGAATAGCTACTTAAGTACATAGTAAATTAATTTGTGCTAACATGTTCCCCTCATCAAGTAAAAGAGCATTTAGGCAGAGATCTTCAAGTGGTAGTTTCCCAACCAAATGGAGTGGTGTGCTAATGTTGGAAAACCCAGATCAAATTTATATATAACACAGTGAACTGAAGGGGGAAAGCATTAATACTCTGTTGTGTAGTGTTTAATAGTAGACTCTTAATAAAGGTTCATTGATTGATTGGTCATCTGACCTTCCACATTTCCTGTTGCTACATTCCTGACAGATGATTTATGTATTTCATCTCTCCAGATGGATTATAATTCATCTATGTCTTATGCTGTGAGATCCTTTTCCATGTTCTTCAGATGGTCCTTCATTGAAGATCTACCCAGTATAATGAAGACCTTCCTCAAGGTCTTTCTTTTTTTTAAAATAATAAACATTTTTATTTAAAGTTTTGAGTTCCAAATTTTATCCCCCCTTCTCTCTCTCCCCTTCCCCCTTCCTGAGGTGGCAAGTGATCAGATATAGAATATACATGTGCAATTATGTAAAACATTACCACAGTAGTCATTTTGTATAAGAAAACTTGAATAAAAGGAAAAAATGAAAGAAAATGAAAAATAGAATGCTTTAGTCTGTGTTCAATCAATATCAGTTATTTCTTTGGGGGTGGATAGTATGCTTCATCATTAGTCCTTTGGGATTGTCTTGGATCATTGTATTGCTGAGAATAGTTAAGTATCATAGTTCTTCATCAAACAATATTGCTGTCACTGTACATAATGTTCTTGTGGTTCTGCTCACTCCACTACACATCAGTTCATACAAGTCTTTCCAGGCCTTTCTGAAATCATCCTGCTTGTTGTTTCTTATAGCACAATAATATTCCATCACCATCATATACCATAGCTTGTTTAGCCATTCCTGAATTGATGGGCATTCTCTTGATTTCCAATTACCCACCTCAAAAAGAGCTGCTAAAAACATTTTTGTACAAATAGGTCTTTTTCTCTTTTTTGGCATGTCTTTGGGATATAAACCTAGCAGTGATATTGCTAGATCAAAAGATATGCACAGTTCTATAGCCCTTTGGGCATAGTTCCACATTGTTCTCCAGAATGGTTAGATCAGTTCACAACTCCACCAACAGTGAATTAGTGTCCCAATTTTCCCACATCCTCTCCAACATTCAATATTTTCCTTTTTTGTTATATTTGCCATTCTGGTAGGTATTAGGCAATACCTCAGAGTTGTTTTAATTTGCATTTCTCTGATCAGTAGTGATCTAGAACATTTTTTCATATGACTATAGATAGCTTTGGTTTCTTTGTCTGAAAACTGTCTGTTCATATCCTTTGACCATTTATCAATTAGGAAGTGACTTGTATTTTTATAAATTTGACTCCGTTTTCTATATATATGAGAAATGAGATCTTTATCAGAGATACTTGTTTCAAAAATTCTTTCCCAGTTTTCTGCTTCCCTTATAATCTTGGTTCTAAATTATTCCTCTGTCCATAAATCTGACAGATAATGTATTCCATGTTCTCTTACTTTGCTTATGATATCATTCTTTATGTATAAATCATGTACCTATTTTGACCTTATTTTCATATACAGTGTGAGATATTGGTCTATACCTAGTTTCTGCCATACTATTTTTCAGTTTTCCCAGCAGTTTTTGTCAAGTAATGAGTTTTTGTTCCAAAAGCTTGGATCTTTGGGTTTATCATATACTCCTCTAGGTCTTTTTTTTTTTTTTTATGCAGGGCAATGAGGGATAAGTGACTCACCCAGGGTCACACAGCTAGTAAGTGTCAAGTGTCTGAGGCTGGATTTGAACTCAGGTCCTCCTGAATCCAAGGCCAGTGCTTTATTCACTGCGACACCTAGCTGCCCCCTCTAGGTCTTTCTTAATGGATACCTGTAGAGAACTTGGACTTACCATCTTTTATCACTCATTCTCATCGCTTAACTAACCCACTTCTTATCCAATCACTCATTTACTCAACATTATTGTTGATCATTGCTGAGGTCTACTTGCACTTAGTTTGTATCTCAAAATTGCCCTTTGGGCCAGCCATATTTTTAATTCTTCAGATACTTCAATTGTTCTAAGAATGTGAATCACACTTCATTAAGATGGATCTTTGTGCCAAACAGCAATTCAGAATCTCTGAAAGCACTCTACATTGTACTGTATGCAATCTAGTCCATTCTCTTTTTGTCCAATTCTGGAACCAACTCACTGTCCAGCTGCACTGCTTGACCCTACATATCTGTCCTGATATACTAACTCAAGGGACTGACCATCTACCTACATGTTGTAGTCTTAATATCAGACATTTTATGATCCTATTGTCAGGCTGGATAACAATGAATTGTTCCAGAATTGAGCAGGAGGAAGAGAATAGACTAGATTATATATGACAAGTCTATGATCATAGATCTCATTAAGGAAGCTAGGACTTGTAGTGTTCTATGAGTTAACACAATCAGCACAGTATCATCAACAAACATGCATCTAGAGGAGCTCTCTATCTATAGGGAATCCTTTTATTTTTTTTTATTTGAATCTTACATAAAACATCCCTACAACAATGGCTAACATCTATAGCAATCACACATCTCCTTACTTGTATGCCTCCCTTGAAATTAATTATTAGAAGGCCCTTCAATTTGGATTTCACTTATTCAAGAATTTTGTATGATATTAATAAGTATATGAGATGCTTCTCGTGGAAGGAAATCCTTTAAGGATGCATTTTGGTCTACCAAGTAAATAGTTTTTGGTTTTGGCTTTTCACTTAATAATAAACATCAGAATCTTATATCCTCTATACCTATAAGTTCATTAATATAAAAATGAGGAGGCAGCTAGGTGGCATAGTGGATAGAACACCAGCCCCTGGATTCAGGAGGACCTGAGTTCAAATCTGGCCTCAGACCCTTGACACTTCAGCTGTGTGACCCTGGGCAAGTCACTTAACCCCCAGTGCCTCACCAAATATACATATATATACATATGTATATATATATACATATATATACATATATATACATATATATACATATGTATATATATATACATATATATACATATATATATGAGGAATTCAGAGAAATTCAGGAAAATTATATGAACTGATGTATAGTGAAATGAACAAAACTAGAAGAACAACATAGACAATGATTACAAAAAATATAAATAAAAAGATCCTACTAGAAAGAAGCCAAACTCTGGGAAAATTAAAAATCAGTAATGATCCTGAAGAAGAGATAATAAAACATACTTATCTTGTCAGTCACTGTACATGATGTTTCTATTTAATTGTTTTTGTTTCAAAGGAGAATTCATTGCCAAGAGTAGTGTGGGAGTGGAAGGGTAGAGTATATCCAGAAATAGCTGTGATTTTTAAAAATGCATCCATAGAATTTTTTAAAAGATAAAAAGCCTACCTATTCCTCTCTCAAATTTTCATCAAAGGCAAATACACACACATATAATTCTTACAAAGGTTTTATAAAGCTAAGAAAGTAAACATGTTGATTAGTGGTTATTGCAGTTCTTTTGGAAATAATAATATCATCTTTGATCTTTCCCATTCTTATGACATCTTTTCTTCCTTCTGATTTCTTGGAATTTAGTCCCTCCATGCTTTCAAGATTGTGTTGTTTCCCATGCAGATTTTTTGATGGTTACTCGGTTTGCTCTTGCCACTGTTCATGACTTCTTTTTCTCAAATATTATTTGAACTTCATTGTATAGCACATTGAAGACTAAGGTGCTGTGGTCCAAATGTGCTGGTTCTTTTGTCACTGATGATGAAAATGGATCATTATGGAATTTTCTATAACATAATGTAGTACACACATTAGGACAGCTAGGTAGCACAGTGGAAAGAAGGCCAAGCCTAGAGTCAGGAAGACATCTTCCTGAGTTCAAATCTGGCCTCAGATACTTACTATGTGGCCCTGGGCAAATCACTTAACCCTGTTTGCCTCTGCTCTTCATCTGTAAAATGAGAGGGAAAAGGAAATGGCAAACCACCTCAGTATCTTTTGGGGGGGGGCAATGATGGTTAAGTGACTTGCCTAGGGTCGCACACCTAGTAAGTGTCAAGTGTATGAGGCCGCATTTGAACTCAGGTCTTCCTGAATCTAGGGCTGGTTCTTTATCCACTGTGCCACCTAGCTGCCCCTATGTGATATTATCTCTTTTAATGTATTTTTATTTATCTTGTTAAATATCTCCCAATTACATTTTTTGGGGCAGGGCAATGAGGGTTAAGTGACTTGCCCAGGGTCACACAGCTAGTAAGTGTCAAGTGTCTGAGGCCAGATTTGAACTCAGGTCCTCCTGACTCCAGGGCCAGTACTTTATCCACTGTGCCACCTAGCTGCCCCCCCACCCCAGTATCTTTGCAAAGAAAACCCCAAATAGGCTCATGAAGAGTAGGACATGACTGAAACGACTGAACAACAAGCAAATTACATTCATTACATCTATGTATTGTCCCCCTGTCAATTTCATCTATGAATGTTCTTGAAACAATTATTTGATACTCCCACCAAGCTCTTTGTAGATTTGTTTCCATTTCCACTGCTTTTTCCTTTTTTATGGGATTATACTACTTGGAGGAGTACACCATTCTCCTTTGTGATGTTCTACTAGAGAATTTGTATTCTAAACCACTATTGCCCTTAGCTGCCATATCTTTTTGTTTGTCAAGGAGATCAAATATTTGCTGGCTAAGGCAATTTCTGGGGTCCCTTGGTCTCCTTGTTGTGGCAATTGTTTTATATTGTTTCTATGGGATATAGTGATAATGAAGATAAATATCTAAGCCTTTTTCCCCTTTTCTCAATATATAGGTGGGAGGCTTCTGGATAATCTTTAAGACTTTGGCCTCTTTTGTTTCTCAGACCTGAGCCATATTCCCCAACATATTTGTTCATCATCTTCCCCTGTGCCTACTTTCACAATGAAGTCAGTAAATAACAAAGTATTCGTTGAATTGATTTTGAGGATCTTGTTAAGTTCTTCATGGAATTTCTTTACCTCTTTATCCCCTGAAAAAGATGTTAATGTATAAATTGCAATTATCTTCATATTGGGTTTTGTTTGTTTGTTTATGCTCACCATAAGAACTACAATATGAAGTAACCATGTACCTCATGAAATACTGTTTCTTGGGCAGCTAGGTGGCACAGTGGATAAAGCACCAGCCCTGGATTCAGGAGGACCTGAGTTCAAATCTGGCCTCAGACATTTGACACTTACTAGCTGTGTGACGTTGGGCAAATCACTTAACCCTCGTTGCCCTGGGGGGTGGGGGGAAAGAAATACTGTTTCTTGTTGTCTTTGGATACACAATGAAACCAACTCCTTTATTTTCCTCTCCAAAGGTAGCCAAGGAATCATCCTTACAATTAGAAACAACTTTGTTTTTTTTTCTGATTTTGTTTATCATCAGAATATCAATATTGATATGAGTCAGTCCTTCTAGGTGTATATCATTCAATGGACAAATATCTCATAGTTAGAGTACCAAGAGTCAGTTATAGAACATCTAAGAAATATGGTTTCTTAGCAACTTCTTCATTTTCTGCCACTCCACCACTGTCACTCTGGAAATGGAAGGGAGTGACACAGTACTAAGAGCCATTTCATATTTGTTTTTATAGATTGCCATGATCACAAAATTCATCAGTTAGTGGCCAAATTACTGCTGGTGAGCTTTTCCATATTTATCAAGTTCAGTCTTTTAAATAAGGCAGCCAGGTGGTATACTGAATAGAGTGCTGGGAACGGAGTCAAGAAGACCTAAGTATGACCCCGAGCAAGTTATTTAACCTCAGTTTGCTTCAGTTTCCTCATCTGTAAAATGGGGATAATAATAGCTCCTCCCCAAGATTGTTGTAAGGATCAAATGAGATAATAATTGTAAATCACTTAGTACAGTGCCTGGCACAGAGTAGGCACTATACAAATGTTAACTATTATTATTATTATCTTCATTCTTATTGTTATTATTTTAAAAAATTATCCTTTGAAGACAAACTTTGTTTTCAGATCCTTATTTGAAACCCTTCTAGCATGATAGAACCAGCCTGAGCTTGCCCAGAGTCACCAATTTGGCATGATGTATCATTGGATTAGGTATTTGTGGAAGTTCTTTTTTCTACAAGAAGATTTTTTTCTTTAATAAAAAAGTACATCATTTCTATGTGATAAACTCTTCAAATAGAAGGGAATTTTAGAGATTGCTTAGTTCAACATTCCATATAAGAATTTCCTCCACAATATCCCAGAGGTTAATTCAATTTCGGCTTGAACTCTTCTAAAAAAAGAAGTCATTAATTGGGGAGTTACATCTTCTAGAGATAGAAAACTCACTAACTAGTCTGTCAATGTTCCGTTTAAAATTCAGTAACCGGAGTTAAATACAGTATTCCAAATGTGGTCTGATCAAAACAAAGTGTAGTCTGAATAGTATCTCTTTTGAGCTAGACAGAATTATCATCTAGTATAACAAATTACACAATCAACAAACATTTATTTAAACACCCCCTATTTACCATGCACCATGCTAAGTGCTGGTAATAAAGACAAAAATGAAACAGTCCCTGCCTTCAAGGACCTTACATTCTAGACAACGTATTCACTCTATATAGATCATGGTATCTCCTTTCTCAAAGGGTTCAGTATCTGTCTCACTGTCTTACTGTCCTCCCCACATCCTTCCTTTGTACTAAGGGAATTGACGTTTATGTTGCTGTTCCTTTTAACTACCTAACCTCCCAATTCTTCAATCTCAAAATCCATGACCTACTCTTCTATTCCACATTAATCACACATAATTATGGTCAAATCTTGAATATCACTACCCACAAGTGTTCCACTTCCTTCATCAGAAATTCTAACATTCCTTAATCTAACCATAACCGCCTACTATTCCATCTCTTCCTGTGACTCATTCCCCCCTAACCATTATCCCCAGCTTTATCATGGAGTCATTCCTTCTTCCAGTGCTTTTTCAAGCCATCACCCATACTCTACCTTCACTTTCTTCCTTTCCCAGGCTCCATCCTCCAGTTAATAATTCAACTTATCATCATCCTCTTCTCTCAAGTACCTTGAGCCCTTGTCCTAGCAATACTTATTATCCATGACCAAACCCAGCCGTGTATTACTTCAACTATTCACCTCTTCCACTCCTACTCACTTGCTGTTAAATGGAGCCCACAATCTTATTGACTGGCCCCACTATAAATTTATGTTATACAACTCAATGAGACACTCCCTGTAGTAAGGCAATCCTCCTATTCCTCTCTAATCAATTCCCTATCTCACTCTCAGTAGAAGCTATCACAAATATTCTCTTCTTTCCTTAAGAATCCCATATTTCTCCCTCCCATGTCCCTCTCAGCTAAAGACCTTGTCTTTTACTTTATTGAGAAAATTGAAGATGTTCTCAGTGAACTCTCTCTTCTTACATTCTCTTCATCTCAAATCCCTTCTGGGACACCTTTCCATAACATCTCTTCTTTTCTTTCAGTCTCTGATAATGAAGTGACCTTTTCTTTTCTAAGACCAACTCTTCTACATGTACCTTTGATCCCATCCCATCCCATCTTCTCCAGACTACTTAATCATAACCCTCCCCTTCAATCTTCAATATTTCACTATCGCCTGGTTGCTTCCCTTCTTTCTTCAAAAATTTCCCAGAGTCCCCATTCCAAAACAAACAAAAAACCAACTTTAGTCAGTGCTACCATCCCCTCAAGTCATTATCCAATATCTTCTCTTTCTCAATAGGAGCAAAATCTACTGTTGTTCCAAACTTCCCATTTCTGACCAAAAAACCACCACCTAATTTAGCCTGCCAGGTTCATCTTTAGCCTCAACTCTTCGTTTTCCTTTGCCCCACATTTCTAATCAGTTGACAGATATTGACATTTCTTTCTCATTCAACCTTCTCTCTGTGTTCACACAGCTACTACCTTACCTTAGGCCTTTATCACCCATAGCCAAGAAAATTGTGAAGGACTCCAAATGTCCCTGCATTGTCTTTCCTGCTTTAGATCTCTTCCCACTCATTTTTCCTTCCATTTCCTTAAGTACAAATCTCATTCTTTTATTCTCTGAGTTCTAGTGGTTTTGTACTCCTTCTAAGATTAACTATAAACTCCTCTCTTTCTATTTTAAAGACCTTCACAGCCTGGTCCCAGTAAATCTTTCTAACCTCACCATACTTGATTACCTTTCCTTCACTCTGTAATCCAACAAAATTAGCTTTCTCTTTGTTCCTCATATATAACTCTTCATCTCCCATGTGCATTTTTTTACACTAGCTTTCTGCCACGTATGTGACACATGTCATTCCCACCCCTTCCTCATAGAACCTCTCTTTTCCTTCAAGATGTAGCTCAAGCATCACCTTTTACATGGTCTTTTTTTTGTGAGGCAATTGGGGTTGACTTGCCCAGGGTCACACAGCTAGTAAGTGTCAAGTGTCTGAGGTCAGATTTGAACTCAGGTCCTCCTAAGTCCAGGGCCAGTACTCTATACACTGCACCACTTAGCTGCCCCTACATGAAGTCTTGTACCTCACTCCTCTACCCTATTGCTAGTGCCTTCTCAAACTCCTTTTATTTCTTTAATGTTTATTTTGCACATTTATATTTATAAAGCACTTATCACAATGCTTGGTACATTGGGAATGTACAAATTATTAATAATAATAATAATAATGTTATGTGTACTTGTCTCCTCCAATAAAATGTAAACCCCTTGAGAGTAGGTATTGTTTCATTCTTTGTCTGTATTCTCAGTGCCTAATATGGTACTTGGCATATAACAGGTACTTGTTTATTGACTCATACAAGGATGTGCAAAATATATAAGTACATAAACATACGTTTCAGCAGCCATGTCATACTGTTGGTCCATAGTGAGCTTGTAGTCAACTATCATCCCCATGGTCTTTTTTCAACATGAAATGTTGCTATAACAAGTCTTATCCATCTCGTACTCATGCAATCAATTTTTTGGTACTTAAATGTAGGAGTTTACATTTTTTTCCTGTTCAGTTTAATCCTATTGAATTCTCCCTGGTTGTCTACCCTCTCGAAATAATTTTAAATACTGACTCTGGCATCCAACATATTAGTTATTTTTCCACCCACTGTAAAAGATACAGGCATTTGCTCTAGTCATATCCAGGAATGAAATCAGGTATGTTTTTTAGGTAACAATGCTAGTATGAAGATAGAACCACTGGGCAAAGCAGATCACACTACCTGCTACTATCTTCCACATTACCCCATTCACGGTATCACAGTCGCCAATGGATTCTTTTAACCATTAAGTTGGTACATAGCAGATGTGTTTCTCTTTCCAAGTCCCTTTGAATGGGTTATGAGAGCTGATACAAACTTATGTAGTTATTAGACTTTTTGTCAAATGATAAACATGTCATAACTTCAGGCTCTGGAGCCAACTTGGATGCCCCCCCTCTCTCCCCGCCCAACACCTTCTAGTCTCATCTTTACAGCCTATTATGGCTAAGGTTCCCAAGGTGCTTGAGCTGAGATATTCATTGCCAACAGCCAACTCACTATTGTTGCATGCTTTTACTCAGTTACAGCCTTTTCTTTGAGCATTTCCAAAAGCAATTAATTAGCTAATGGAGCACTCATCTGATACTATCTATTGAGACTTCCCTTAAGGCTTGTAGGGAAAAAAATAAAAATAAAGCATCTAGGATAACTGCAGTTGCTATTCCCAGACATTTCTTAGAAATAACGATAGGGCAAAGGGAACTGCTGTGTCCCCAAACGAACTAGCCCCATTTCTCCCTGCCTCCAAATTGTTTACTGACTTTTAAAAAATGCATGCTGATATATAGCCTATATCAAATTGCTTGCCTTCTCAATGGAGGGAAGGGAGGGGGAAGAGAAGAAGGGAGGGAGGGAAGGAGAGAACTCAGAACTCAAAATTTGAAAAAAAATGTTGAAATTGTTCTTACATGTAATTGGGAAAGAAAAAAATACAGGCTGAAAATAAGATGAATATTTCTACAAGCCAGAAGCCCCACCTGAAAATACTGCAGGGTAATACCTACTACTACTCAGTCAAGAAATTTTCTCTTTATTATTGGTCAACTCCACCATAAACTGTAAAGGGGGTGGGGATCAAGTCTCTTTCAGCCAACCAGTCCTTTTGATTTTCTCACTGCAAACAGTAAGGTCATCCTAAATGGCTTTAAAAATACCCAGGAATGAGGCAGCTAGGTCACGCAGTGGATAGAGCACCAGCCCTGGAGTTAGGAGGACCTGAGTTCAAATCCAGCCTCAGACACTTAACACTTACTAGCTGTGTGACCCTGGGCAAGTCACTTAACCTCAATTGCCTCACAAAAAAACAAAAACAAACCAAAAAAAAATACCCAGGAAGGGGTTGTGCCTTAAGGAAACCATCAATAAAAAAGTTACCACACATACCAAAATATTTATAGCAACAATCTTTGTTAACAAACAATTGGAAATAGTAGACACCCACTGATTGGGGAAAGGCTAAACAAATTGTGTGGCACATGAATGTAATGGAATATTACTGTGGTATAAGAAATGATGTGTATAATGAATACAGACAAACATGGAAAATTTATATGAATTGATGCAGTGAAGTAAGCAGATTCAAGAAAACAATATACAAAGTAACTACAACAATGTAAATGGAAAGAACAACACACCAAAAAAAAAGTTTATATAACAAAATAACAAAGAACAAGCAGAACTCAAATGAAGAGAAATGAAAGGACATCTCTAACCCATGCCTTCATGGAGTTGGGATGCCTAGAAGTGTCACACATTGCATATGTCTTTATAAACTTTTTCAATATATCAATCAGTTGTATTGACTTTTTTTTCTTCTCTAAAAATTTCTATTTGTTGTACAGAATGACTCTGTGATGGAGAAAAAGGGAGATTCTTAAGTTAACTTTGATGATTCAAGAAATGGAAAACATCAATAAAAATGTATCTTTTTTAAAAAGAAAGATATGCCCAAGGGCAGCTAGGTGGCAAAGTGGATAAAGCACTGGCCCTGGATTCAGGAGGACCTGAATTCAAAATCCAGTCTCAAACACTTGACACTTACTAGTTGTGTGACCCTGGGTAAGTCTCTTAACCCTCACTGCCCAAAAAAAAAGAAAAAAGAAAAAAATATTCCCAAGAAGACTTTCAATGGAGAGGAACAGGGTACAGAGTGCTAAGTAAAGTTAAGCAAACACAGTTGCCCCTTTCCCTTTGTTGATACAAAAATAGAAGGTGTGCTAAGTTTGGGGAAATGGTTTCATGGCAGTACAATATCCTGGAAAGATCTCTGGACTTGAAGTCAGAAGACCTGTCATTTTCCAGTTGTGTCATCTTGGGTAAATTGTTGAAACTTTCTGAGTGAGCCTCAGCATCCTCATCTGTAAAAGGGACAAAATAATGCTCACGCTACCTACCTCAAAGGGTTGTCATAAGAGGTAAATGAAATAATATATGTAAAGTTCCCTCTAATTTGCAAAGCATTGTAGAGAGGTGAGTTTTTAGTAAGCCGTAGAAGATTTGAGCTACAGCAAGAAAGTTGCCCCACTCATAACGGCCAGGCTAAACTAACTTTATAAGAATAGTTTGGCTAAAGGTTCCATAAGCACTTGTGGAAGGTGACCGGTTCAGTTGTGAGACTGTTTTCATAAGCTCCAATCCTATACTTCCTCTTTCTGACTTTTAACTATGATGCTTTCACTGGGTTTGAATTACAGTGCTTTGTAATTTAATAGAATCTCTTACCTGAAGATGTCAGAAAAGATAATAAAACTGAACCCATTTTATTGGTAGAGAAGTAAAGAAATACTTCTAATTACTTGATAAACAGTAAGTCAGCAGTTTTCCAATGGGATCATGTCTTCTGCTTTTTTTTTGACCCAAGTTCTTAAAAAGGGGATGTGGGGGGAGGGATGATAGAATGAAGACAGTAAAAGACTACCAGAACAAAGACCTTGAATTCTCAAACTGTAGACCAGTACAAAGGAGCACAGGTAGAGAATGGGCATGCACCAAGGGCAACTAGGTGGCACGGTAGGTAGAGTGTTGGGCCTGGAGTTAGAAAGGCCTGAGCTCAAATCTGGCCTCAGACACATAATAGTTGTGTAATGAATGACAAATCACTTAATCTATGTTTGCCTTAGTTTCCTTATCTTTAAAATGGGGGTAATAGTAGCACTTACCTCCCAGGGTTGTTGTAAGGATCAAATGAGATGATAATCTTTAAGTTTGGCACATAGTAAGCACTATATAAATGTTAGCTGCTATTTATTATTATTATTATTATTGTTATTGTTGTTATTAAATAGAACTTTATGGGAAATCAACTCACTTAGCTATAGGATCACAAGAAAAATAAATAACCCCAAATGGTTTAGCACATTTTGGTATGTGAGAATCACTAGGATCATTAGATAAGATCTTTAGGGGCTTCAGAGGATATTTGAGGGGCAGCTAGGTGGCACAGTGGATAGAGCACTGGCCCTGGAGCCAGGAGGACCTGAGTTCAAACCTGGCCTCAGACACTTGACACTTACTAGCTGTGTGACCCTGGGCAAGTCACTTAACCCCAATTGCCTCACAAAAAAACCCCAAAACAAACAGGATATTTGATCCAAACTCCTCATTTTGCAAAATGAAAAAAGGAAACCTAGGCCCTCAGAGGTTGTCTTGTCTGACACAGCTTACAAGAAACATTTCTGGGAGTTGAAGCCCTAGTCCTCTGATTCCAGAGCTTTGCATCACATAGATCACCCCTGCCCCCATATTGTAATCTGTTTAGCCATGTTGATCCCCTTCCCTTCTTACAACCAAAGAGCCTACTACAGTGTCATGTACACATTGGCACTTAATGAATGTTTGCTGGATTGTGGAGTGTAAGTCTGTCTACTCCAGAGTGACCACAAGTGGTCCAGTTGGCCTCAGGTGGCTAGATGAGTCTCTAGACTAATCTTAGAAAAAGGGCTTTATGGGTAGCAACAGCATAATAGCCAAGTTTTCACACAACTTCTCCAGTAAGAATGAAAAGAGAGAACCAGACCCAGTAGTGATCAGGACTTCCAAAGAGACAAGAAGTATGTTTTTCCAGCCTAGTTCTATACACAGAGACATCTGGAAGTTTGTAAGCCCTGGGAAAAGCATCCAACCAGAAAACCCAGTCTAGGACTGCAACATTCAGAAGATTCCCAGTACACAGACCAAGGACAAGCTGGGGAAACCTGGACTGCATATCCTAGGGAGCAGGGAAGGGATCCAACCAGAAAATGTCAGTCTGGAAGCTTCTAGCATGTATAAAAGAGATAAACCAGGGAAACTTGGAGTCTTCAGCAGAGTACTAACAAGGGCAAGCCAGTGTTGTTTGAAGCCTCAGCACTGTCACTTCAAAGCAACAATCATACCATACCCTAGATGAGAACAAACTCTCAATCAGACCACCTCTTAGGGCTCCGAAAGGCAGCCACCCCAAGGTTCTTGAAGAATAAAGGGCTCATGAGCCTAGATAAAGATCAATACCAAATAAGTCCCCATTATTCTTTCCATATGTGTGTAGAACCTGACCTTGACACAGTTTCAGTTCAAGAATTAAGACTGGAAAATGAGTAAATAAAAGAAGACACCATTAAAAGAGAAGTACTATGTATCTAGGGATGTCTGAGATGCAAATTCAAAAAAGAGAATAGCACCACAATATCTACAAGCAAAATGTCACAGGCTGGGGTCCCCAAATGGACAAATGACTACATACTCTCAAGGTTCTAGCAGTAACCCTGAGGGATTTGAATTTCTAGTGTGAAAATTCAGAAGCCCCTACTAGTGTGCATCCCATTCAAACAAGTAATTAATACTTCATTTAGCTTTTCAAAAGGTAATTTACCAAAGTGGTATAGTAAGAACAGTTGATGCAAAATACTCCCCACCAAAATGTCTGGGACACGCTCTCCCCTTAGGCACAAAAGGTCTCCATGGAAAGTAGGCCTAGATTTAAAGTATGATGGTAGCGAGAACAACAATGGAGTTCTTCCTGCCTCTTGGTGCTGATGTCCTTTTTTTCCCCTCATGGAATCTTCATGAGATTTGCCACAGGGTGTGGTATAAGTGATGGATGAATTCTTTTGCTGGGCTGGTTCTTCACAGGATGTCCTGGCATATTCCAGCATATATCCAGGCTATTCTAGCATCTCCTGGACAAGTCAGTCTGTTGCTCAAGTGGGCCAATCTGCTGCTGAGCAAGCCATTCCACTGCCACACTGAAATCTCTCCAGACCTTAAAATGCTCAAAAGGTGGAATATCCTAGTAAATGTTTAACAAATGTTTAACAATAACTCTCTACCAAAATGTACACATGACACACTTTTAAATGTAACCTGCATTATTAATACTTTCTTAAGTGTAGAGAATCAACAAAACAATAAATCAAGCCCTGATTTTGTAGTATTTGATGATTTGAGTTGCACATGCTCCCACTAAAATTTTAACAATCAGCTTTTGAACCATTTGGGGCTGACTTCAGCATATTCCCTGCCAATAGATCTTGTTAACAGTTCTTTGGGACTCTGCTACCAATTCTAGTCACCAGTGGAGTACCTCTGATGGGACATCTGGATCTCCTGAACTTACAAAGTTGATGACTGGATACATTGATCCCACAATATTTATTTAACTTCCTCCTAGATAGGAAGTAGGAGAACCAAGGTATAGCCTTTTATTTGTCTTTGGTATGTCTTTCTCTATCTTGGCAGGATGCCTTTCCTTCTTTTGGTTCCTCCTCTCTGGTGACATGGTCATAGGATTGGGAGGCAGTCAATGAAATATTCCATATGGATCATTCCCCCCTCCCCCATTCCCTTGATGCCATCTGGAATGAGCACAAGGCCCTGGCTCTTCAAGGCTCTTTTGAACCTGGAGTGTAAAGCTGGAGTTCCCACTGCTCAACTGGCCTACTGATAAACTCTTCACCTCTGGTCTAATCTTCTTAAATATAAATATTTCCTCTGTAGCATCATCTGCCTGCAACCAGTGGTTAAAAGCACAAAAATCCTATGGAGGATTAAGGATTTATTCACAAATTCCTTAATGCCTACACATTTGGTTCATTAATTGAATCTGAAAAGTCTGAGCCTTTTGTGATTAATTAGGGTAGAGTAGAACCCCACTCCTACACAAAGTACTTCTCCCACAAGAACCCTGTGAGGTAGTCAATGCCAATAACTGTTATTCCCATTTTACAGATAAGGGAAATGAGACTTAAACTGTATACATGACTTGTCCATGGCCACAGAATTAGCTTATTCAGTCCAAGATTTGAATACAATCCAAGTGTTCCAGGACTCCAAGTCTATCATGTCTAATCATCACTGAGAAGTCTCTTAGAACTAACCCACCCTCTTCAGGAATACCACAAATTGAGGGTGTTTAGGGCTAAATTATGATTGCTTCTAGCCAATCTCTGTCCCATCCTAATTCACACTCATATCCCTAGTGCTGCTTTTACAAATGGTAGGGGATACTCTGCATTTGGTAAAAGCTTCAAAAGATGCATTAACTAGCAAAAAAGCAAAAAATATACCAGCTACTGGTATGTTTTATACCTTTGAGATCACCCAATCCAAAGCTTCTTAAACTGTGGGTTGCAACCTGGTCAAGTAGCTGAATTTGTGGGTCACAAATAACTATTTTATATACCCTGGGTCATGTAAAAACTTCCCTGGTCATGAGTGGAAAGTTTAAGAATCCTCCACCTAGTCCACCTCCTTGATTTTATAAATGAAGACACAGGCCATGACAGGTAAAGTAATGTGCTTAACTGGCAGCCAGGAACAAATGGCAATTAGGATTTGAACTCAGGTTCTGTGAGTCCACAATCCCCCATACTTCCCATTGCATGATAAGCCAGTGAAACATTTATCACTCTATGCCATCCATCACATGCTTTATTTCCTCCAGAGGTACAAGGTAGTCATTCCTTAGCTAAACCCACCCTCAACAATCTCTCTGCATTAGAAATACACAGATGTCTGGGGCAGGTTGGAATTCGTGCTGATTGCATCCATTTTCTTACCCATGTTGCTCATGAGGAAAAAGCAAGCTGGGAAAATATTTGTCTGGGGTGATAAGTATTTTCTACTTACAACGTTGTTCTAGTTTATCAAGGAGGAGAAAGCTGCTGAAAGCTTTATCCCAAGATAAAGGCACTTCTGGTTTTCATCCAGACCCTACACCCTTTTGTTCAAACTGAGGAGAGCAAAAGCAGTGACAAAAAAGAAAAGAATTTCAGTTATTTGGGACCCACCCCTCTTTCTGATCTCATACTGAGGTGGAGAAAGTTATCCCACAGAGAACTATAGCAAAGGAATTTGAGATAGAAGACTGGGATAATGAATGAATAAATTCATTCAAAAGACCGGGAGAAAGGTCATAAAGACTATTTTCCCATCCTGTTTTGCCTTCTTTTGTACTGCTCCTACAGACCTCACTGATCTGCTCAGAACATAGCATCATCATGCAAATAGATGTCTATGGGATAGGGAGAAGAGAGAAAGGAGGAGAATGTGACAATATGCTAGAGCAGAAAGAGGAATGGATTTGGCGTCTGAGGACCTAGATGTGAAACCTGGCTCCACCACTTAGCTGTCTACAAGTGGAGAGTCACAGATACTCTCTGGGCCTCAGCTTCTTTCCAAAATGAGGGAGATTGGACCAGATAATCACTAAGGAAGGAGGCCAAGAAGTCTCCAATCCCTACTTCACCTTTCCCCCTTAATTTCTTCCCTCTGAATATTTGCATCTTTGGATGGCAAGGTCTTCCTGGATGATGAGAGATGACTGTTAAATTTTCAGTATGAGCATTTATACCTCAGAAATCAGCAAATGCTACAAATCAGGCTTAATTTCTTGTTTTCTTGGTTGTCTAAGCTTAAGAAGATGATGAAGAAAATGTTAGTAATGTAGATTAAATATGAGTGTGCCACGTTCACTTTTCTGTGTGGGGATAGGGAGTCAGCTGTTACACCTTTACCAGCCTACCTCTGGCTGACATTGTCCTAAATTTTGAAGAATTATGAGCCAATAGATACCTGCTGTTCCTCGATCAAACTCTGCCTTGTAGTCAGTCACAAGGGACAAATTGCTTTCAGAATTCATAAAAGACGCCTGTATTCATACTCCCACTCACATATGTGTATATATGCATTTAAATATATTTTCTATTGTTATTGTTCAGTCATTTCAGTCATGTCCAACTCTTCTTGACTCCTTTTGGGATTTTCTTGGCAATGATAATGGAGTGGTTTGTCATTTTCTCCAGTTCATTTTACAGATGGAGAAACTGAAGCAAACAGGGTTAAGTGACTTGCCCAGGCTCACACAGCTAGTAAGTGTCTGAGGCTAGATTTGAACTCATGAAGATCAGTCTTCCTAGTTCCAAGTCCAGTGTTCTATCCCCTGCGCCTCATAACTAACCCTCGTATATGATTAATTCACATGTTATACATTTAAATACATGATTTATGTGTATGTAGTGCTTGAATACGTGCACACACACACACATATACACATACACATATACATTCTGTGGGTATCTGTGAAAGAGGGGGAAAAAAAGCAAAACTACAACTTGGAAAAACAAGTTAATTGTTGTATCAGAGATCTATATTTTTATTTCTTCAGACATTCTGCATATTTAGCAACTTTGCCCACAGTTAAGGGAGCCAAACATTCTGCTCTAGGGGGATAGTCTTTTATTCTAGTGCCCTGGATCAGGCAGACAGGTTGTCTAGGAAAAACTCCCAGGCCCACAAGCTCACGGTTTTGTCTGTGTAGAAAAAACTGTAATAAGGTTTTCCTTTTGTGACCTATATCTACTGAAGGTGTCTTAGAAGCACAGTGTAGTAGATAAAGCCATGGACTTGGAACCAGGAAAACTTGGGCTGGAAAATACCTTAGAACCTTATTAGCTGTGTGATCCTAGAAAAACTACCGAACCTTTCTTAGCCTCAGTTTCTTCATTTGTAAAAGGAAGGAGTTGGACTCGATTTTCTAGAACCTTCTAGCTCTAAATCTGGGATCACAGGAAATAATCCATAGCTAATAGCAATTTGTCAATGGTTTAAAAGGCCAGTACCCCTACTACATACATGGCCTACCCACCTCTCACCCTCCACCCTTCCTGCATCACAGAATTAATTCTGATGACATTCAGGGTTAAGAGAACTTACTGGATCAGCATTCTACTACATCCTTCCTCCCTGCCATCCTAACATTGAGTCTCCACTGGTGAGATTAAAAGAACGGAGAATAATAGGCTCTTCATAGCCTACTTGCCATCAGTTCCACATGTACTTGAAATATATGTGTGTATACATATACATATACACATACAATACACATATGCATACAATGCACACGCTCATGCACATATACATACAATATACATACAAATACAATACATATACACATGTAATATACATACATATATGCATACAATACACATACACATACATTTCACACTCCAAGGTTAACTCTCTTGCCACCATGCCACACTGTCTCTCCTTTTAGATTTCATCAAACATTATTATGAACTGGGTCTTTTAAACTTCCCAACTATTGTTGCCTTATGTCAAAAGGTCTTTGCAGAATTCCAAACTGAATTCTTAACTGCAGATGGAGGAGATGCTCCCACTCTTCTGTCCAGTTGGGGAAGGGGAAGGGCAGTGCCCACGGGTTCCTCCACACCACATTTTTACCCAGAGGCAAGGAACTAGTCCTCCTGTTAACCATATGCCTAGTGTTGACTTAGAAATTCATTCTAAGTGGTAAAGTATACTGTCTGTGATGAGAAAAATAGAATCAGTAATTAATTAAATGGAGAGCCAGTGTGACACAGTGGATAGAGAATTAGCCTTGGAGTCAGCATAAGACTTGGATTCAAATCCTGACTCTGACACAAGTCAACTGTGTGACCTTGGCAAGTGACTTAACGTCTTGGTTATTCTAAGCAACTTCCTAAATTGCAGAACTGGTGTCATTCTGCATTCATAAGAAGTAGTTTCCATATTGGAATTCCCTTATACCATTGAAATCACAGTTTAGTACCAAAAAAAATTATTTTGAGTGTCTCCCTTTGAAATAACTAATCCTTTTGTAAATGAAAAACATCCTAATCTGAAGCCAAGAAAGTACAATATATAAAAGAGCTGCTATTTAATCCATAACACTCTGGGAATGTAACTAAAACTATAGGCCCTGAGTGATCTTTGCGTAAGTGCTTCAGAGTCTATTCTCATTGTTCTGTCTACTAAACTGTGTAGCTTCACCTTCCTGGGTAGTGATTTCATTAGGGCATTGACTATGGGACCGAAGAGCTGCTGAGGACCAGGCCCCAGAGGGATTATTCTTAGGTTTCAGACCAGCTCTTCATCACTTCCTCCAGTTATCTCACATAGATGACCACCCGCAAGTCAGATACTTTGGCTTTTGGCATAAGGAGAGGTTGTAAATTTATCACCTAAATAAAATTGTATGCATTACAGCAAGGAAAATATAGGCTTTTCACATAAATACTGGGATTTTTAGATCACTGGGGATCAAAGATTTCTAGAACAAGGAAAAGGTTTAGAGCAATAACCTTTGTCCCTTGACATTTTGCAAATGAGAAAATTGAGGTCTAGAGAAGTGATTTGTCCAAAGTTACATAGCTAGTTATGGACCCCTTTGAGATATGTGCCCAAATGAGATAATATTTGTAAAGCACTTAGCACCAACACTGGCACATAATACTTGATTAATAAATGCTTGTGTAAGCTGACTAATAATAACAATAATAATACTTTAAATAGCACTTATGTGCCAGGTACTGTGCTAAGGATGCACTACAATTATTTCATTTGATCCTCACAACAACCCTGAGAGGTAAATGTTATTAATATTTTCATTTTTTTACAGACAAGAAAACTGAGGCAAGCAGAGGTTAAACAGAGGTGACCTTGCCCAAGGTCACACAGCTAATAGTATCTGAGGCCAAAGTTGAACTCAGGTCTTCCTAACTCCAAGCCCAGTTCTCTATCCACTATACCAACAGTTTTGAGCATTCTAGTTTGCCTAATATGGAGGCCTCTGTGTCCCCTACTAGGTGAGTGGTGCAGCCTTCTTTGATTGGTTACCTGCATTTTTTAAATTGGTGAGACCAAGGGAGTCTCTTTTATCTTCCATCTTTATAGCCATGTTCCTTGATGCTACACCCAGCACCCTCCATTGAGGACATGAACCAGTAAAAGAGGGGAGGTACTTACCTTCTCCTGCTCACCTTCCTTTACTCAGATCTAAGAAATGGACTTTGAGACAGGGCTTACATTTATTTCTCATCCCTTTCCTTCCCCTTTGCAAAAGTATTTCACAAAATCAAGCAAAAATCAATCAACAAGTATTTATTAAGGATTGGCTCTGCTGAGCTAGGCTCTGCGCTAAGAACTGGGGATAAAAAGGGTGAAAACCGGGTCCCTGAAAGAACTCCAGCAAACGACTATGAACCTACAAGATATATACAGTATAAATGGGAATACCAGAGGGAAGACACTAGCAGGGGAGAAAAGAGGTCAGGGAAGGGGAAAGACTTCTTAACAGAATAAAGGAGTTAAATTAAATCTTGAAGGCAACTGGAGAAGCCAAAGGTAAAAGAAAGGAAGGAGTCCATCCTAGGCAAGGGGACTGACTATCAGTGAACAGACAGACTCAGGAAATGATGTATCCTGTGTGAAGAACAGCAAAAAGGCCAGTGTTTGGGCTAGATTGTAAAGTATGCGAATGCTTTCAAAATTTTGTTGGACAGCTCTGGAAATCATGACATA